>NC_041749.1:63492420-63804580 GCF_004115215.2 Ornithorhynchus anatinus | reverse complement strand
ACCAACAACCCACAACCCTGGATCACCTCCACACTATACTTTCTCAGCTCTTGTGCTTGAGCTGCCGAGCATTGCTGGCAGAAATCTAGACCTCACACTGACCACATCCATCCCAAACATATCCTCACCTGCTACAATTCTGCCCTGCACCTCCTCCTACCCCACATCTACTCTCCCATCCTTTCTAGCAGTATATCAAAAGGAAATCTCCCACCTTCTACATGGGCATCTAACTCCACCCCTCCATAACTTGTTAAAAGTCTTTGTCACCTCCTTTCTTCCCTCCCTAACCACGATCTTCAACCACTCACTCTCATTCATTCATTCAGTCATATTTATTGAGCACTTACTGTGTACAAAGCACTGTACTATGCACTGGGGAGAGTACCATATAACAATGACACATTCCCTGCCCACAACAAACTTACATGTTCCTTCCCCACTGCTTTCCAACAAGCCCATGTACCCCCATCCAAAAAACAAAACAAAAAAACCTTTCCCTTTACCCTTATGACACCCTACAGTTTTCACCTCCATTCCTGCCTACTTTTCCTTTCCAAACTCCTCAAGTGAGTTCTTAATACCTGTTGCCTTCACTTCCTCTCCTTGACCCCTGGCAATCTGGCTTTCACCCCCTCCACTACAGAGAAACTGCCTTCTCTAAGGTCACCATTGAACTTTTACTTTATTGGCAAATTCAATGGCCTCTACTCCATCTTTATCTTTCTTCAACTCTCAGCTGCCTTTGATACTGTGCATCACCCAGTTCTGGAAATACTCTCTAATTATGGCTTTAATGACACTGTTTTTTCCTGGTTCTCCTCCTATTTCTCCTTTTTAGTCTCTTTCACTGGCTCCTTCTCTGCCTCTGTACCCCTAACTATGGGAGTACCTCATGGCTCAGTTCTGGGTTCACTTCTAGCCTCCATCTACATCCACTGCCTTGGAGAACTTCTTTAACTCTCAGCTCTATATGGAAGATTCCCAAAACTGCTTTAACTCCCAGCTCTATATGGAAGATTCCCAAATCTACCTTTCTGGCCCCAAACTCTCTCCTTCTCTGCAGTCTCACATTTCCACCTGCCTTCAGGGCATTTTTACTTGGATGTCATGCCAACAGCTCAAACCTAACATATTCAAAACTGAACTCCTCATCTTCCCACCCAAACTCTGTCTTCCCTGTGACTTTCCTATCATGGTAGTGAGTACTATTATCCTCCCTATCTCACAAGCCCATAATCTTGACTCATCTCTCTCATTTAATCCACATATTTCAGCTGTGACTAAATTTCTGTCGGTTCTTCATTCATTCATTCTTTCATTCAGTTTTATTTGTTGAGCATTTACTGTGTGCAGAGCACTGTACTAAGTGCTTGGGAGAGTACAATACAATAATGAACAGACAGTTTCTGCCCACAATGAGCTTACAGCCTAGAATGGGAGAGACAGACATCAATACAAATAAATACATTACAGATATGTACCTAAGTGCTGTGGGGCTGGGAGGGGGGGAAGAGCAAATGGTGCAAGTCAAGGCAATGCAGAAGGGAGTAGGAGATGAGGAAAGGTGAGGCTTAGTCTGGGAATACTCTTGGAGGAGATGTGCCTTTAATAAGTCTTTTAAGGAAGGGGAGAGTAATCATCTGTTGTATTTGAAGAGGGAGGGCTTTCCAGGCCAGAGGCAGGACATGGACTAGGAGTCAGTTGCAAGTTAGGCGAGATCAAGGCACAGTGAGAAGGTTAGCACTAGAGGAGCAAAGTGTGCGGGTTGGGTTATAGAAGGAGAGAAGCGAGGTGAGGTAGGACGAGGCAAGGTGGCGGAGTGCTTTAAAGCCAATAGTGAGGACTTTTTTTTGATGCGGAGGTGGATGGGCAACCACTGAAGTTTTTTGAAGAGCGGGGTGACATGTTCTGGATGTTTTTGTATAAAAATGATCTGGGCAGCAGAGTGAAGTGTGGCCTGGAGAGGGGAGAGACAGGAGGCTGGGAGGTCAGAAAGGAGGCTGATGTAGTAATCCAGGCAGGATAGGATGAGTGATTGTATTGATGTGGTAGCAGTTTGGATGGAGAGGAAAGGGTTGATTTTAGCAATGCTGTGAAAGTGGGACCAACAGGATTTAGTGATGGATTGAACATGTAGGTTGAATGAGAGAGAGGAGTCAAGGATAACACCAAGGTTATGGGCTTGTGAGACAGGAAGGATGGTGGCACTGTCTACAGTGATGTGCAAGTCAAGGGGAGGACAGGGTTTGGATGGGAAGATAAGGAGCTCTGTTTTGGACATGTTAAGTTTGAGGTGACAGGCAGACATCCAAATAGAGATGTATTGAAGGTAGGAGGTGATGCGAGACTGGAGACAGGGGGAGGGAGAGAGGGTTCTTCCTTCATAACGTCTTTAGAGTCTACCCATTTCTCAACATTCAAACTGCTACCATGCTGATCCAAGCACTTATCATATCACTTCTCTGTGCCTCAGGTACCTCATCTGTAAAATGAGGATTAAGACTGTGAGCCTCACGTGGGACAATCTGGTTACCCTGTATCTACCCCAGCGCTTAGAACAGTGCTCTGCACATAGTAAGCGCTTAACAAATACCAACATTATTATTATTATTATTATTATCCCTTAACTACCACATCATTCTCCTCGCTCATCTCCCTGGCTCCTGCCCCTTCCCTCTCCAGTCCATATTTCACTCTGATGTCTGGATCATTTTTCTAAAACTCCTTACCACTGGCTTTAAGGCACTCAGTCAGCTCTCGCCCTCCTACCTTACTTTGCTGATCTACTGTGACCCAGCCCACACATTCTGCTTCTCTAACTCCAACCTACTTAATGTACCTCAGTCTCATCTGCCCCTCTCTGATGATCCCTTGCCCATGTCCTCTCTCTGGCTTGGAACTCCCTTCATATCTGTTAGTCCACCACTCTCGTGTGAATTCTGCAGAATGTAATTTTCACCATTCATTTTTGAAGCTTATAATTCATGAATTCATGGTAAATATCAAAATTTGGTAACAGTATTTTCTTTAGGGTTGGGGCACTATGTATAATTTGTACCACTAAATTGAGCCCAAGTTTCCAACTTGTGTAATTCCATGAAAGCACCAGTCTACTGACATTTTTACAAGCTCACAAACCTGAACTGTAGTCCTAGTCCTGTGTACAATTACCGATGCCCTGGAATTTGACACTTTGACCTGGATTCCAAAGTATTCTAGTATTTATAACTGCAAGTACAGCCTTGACTGATCCATGATTGATGTGAAAATGGGTCTGGGCCTTGGGAAGGGTCTGCTGTGCTTGTGCGGAGGTACCCCAGCTGCCATGCTAACATCTCCAAGGACTTGGAGGATCTAAATTCTTTAGGGCTGCCAACTACTAGAAGATGGAAAACCTGGGACACTTTCAGGACCATGGTAATTGGGGAGGTGAGATTGCTGAAACACATGAGAGATGACACACAGTCTTTTCACTTAACTAGTTCTCCTAACCCATAATCCCCAACAGGAAGTAGACAGTTTACTGGGTCCCATGGATGCCCAGATTAGGCAACCATTGCCACACCCACTTTGAGTATCAGAGGGACCTCTACTAACACCAGTCTTTTTCTGTAGAGAAGAGGAAAATGTTTCAGCCCAGTCCCAAAGGGCTGCCAACCCTCACAATGATTCCAAAATCAACTTCATCTGACTCTTTGTCCAGTTTCATCATATTCTTGTTCGTTTCTTCACTTCTCAGATGATTCTTATGTCCTTTCCACATCAACAGCAGCAGCGTTTACTGAGTTCCTCGTTTATGTAAAAGTACAGTGTTACTAGGTGCTGAAGGGAATTTATAAAACAGAAAAAAAAAGACAAGCTCCCTGATTCCCAGGGGCTTGCACTATGGTGGGAGACAAGCCAATATAACAAGCATACAATTAGATAAACAAGGGACACACTCCTCTCTATCTTATCAGAACATGGGAAATAAACAGAAGGAACTGGAAGCTTTAGTTTAGGAACAGAGTTATACTGTATTTGGAATAACTGAGACATGCTGGAACAGAATTCATGACCAGAGTTCTGGACTAGAAGGCTATCAGTTGTTCCAGAAAGATAGGCAGGGAAAAAAAAAGAAGATAGGGTTGTTTTTATACATTCAAAGATAGCTATTCAGTCTAAGAGATCCAGGAAATAGACTAAAAGGTAGAAAATATCTAGGATAGAGTAAAAGATGAAAAGAGCAAGGATGACATTTTGAGTTTTATAGATCTCCATACAAGAGTAATAATAATAATGATGATAATAATAACAACTGTTTTTGTTAAGTGCTTACTATGCACCAAGCACTATACTAAGATCCGGGGTAGATGCAGGATAATCAGATCCCACATGGGGTTCACATTCTAAGTAGGAGGGAGAACAGACATTGAATCCCCATTTTGCAGATGAGGGAACTGAAGCAAGGAGAAGTAAAGTGATTTGCCCAAGGTCACACAGCAGGTAAATGGCAGAGCGGGATTAGACCCCAAGTCCTCTGATTCCCAGAACCGTGCCCTTTCCAGTAGGCCATGCTGCTTCACTAGGCCACGCTGCCTCCTCACCGTCCCCCATTCTCACCTATCCTGCTGTTGACCCCTGGCCCACATCCTCCCGCTGTCCTGGAATGCCCTCCCTCCTCACCTCCGCCAAACTAACTCTCTTCCCCTCTTCAAAGCCCTACTGAGGGCTCACCTCCTCCAAGAGGCCTTCCCAGACTGAGCTTCCCCTTTTCCCTCTGCTCCCTCTGCTGCCTTTCTGCCCCCCCTTCACCTCCCCTCAGCTAAGCCTTTCCTCCCCTTTCCCTCTGCTCCTCCCCCTCTCATTTCCCCTCCCCTCAGTACTGTGCTCGTCTGCTCATTTGTATATATTTTTATTACCCTATTTATTTTGTTAATGAGATGTACATCCCCTTGATTCTATTTATTGCTATTGTTTTTGTCTGTCTCCCCCGATTAGACTGTAAGCCCATCAATGGGCAGGAATTGCCTCTATCTGTTGCCGAATTGTACATTCCAAGCGCTTAGTACAGTGCTCTGCACATAGTAAGTGCTCAATAAATACTATTGAATGAATGAATGAATGTAATAGTAATAATAGTATTTCTTGAGCACCCACTGTGTACACACTGCATTCTACCTAAACATTTGTGAAAGAAAAGAAGCATGAGGCATGTTCCATGCCCTCAAGAGGGAGAAAAGGTAGATAAGGTCAATTTGTCAAAGTGGATTCAGATTAGGGTTTGGGAATTATGGTAATGGGAGATTTTACCTACTGTGAAAGCTAATAGGAAAGCAATTCAGCTGACCACTGATCGTCACACAGACTTTTGGATTTCAGTGAATAAAAGTTTGCATTGCAGAACATAGAGAAGCAGCATGGCTTAGTGGAAAGACCACGGGCTTGGGAGTCAGAGGTCGTGGGTTCTAATCCCAGCTTTGCCACTTGTCAGCTGTGTGACTTCGGGTGAGTCACTTAACTTCTCTGTGCTTCAGTTACCTCATCTGTCAAATGGGGATAAAGACTGTGAGCCCCACGTGGGGCAACCTGATAACCTTGTATCTATCCCAGTGCTTAGAACAGTGCTTGGCACATAATAAGTGCTTAACAAATTCCATCATTATTATTATAGAAGAATCAGGCTGGGCAGATGCTCTTCTTGATTCTATTCTTGCCAATAGAAAAGGCCTAGTGAAAAATTTCAAGGTGAATGGTTTCCTTGGTGGGAACAATCTTGCAAGACAATTGCATCCAAGAATCTAAGGAAAAGGAGGTAAAATAAAGAAAATGAACTTTAGGAAAGCATATTTTAACTGGCCTAGGGCATTTGTCAGATGGACTAGATCATAGGAACACCAAGATCCAAAAAGACTGGCTGTTTCTCACAGGCTCAGAAACCAAGGGAGGATAAAAAGGGGACCAAATTGTAAAGAGAACCAACTCTCAAGAGAACCAACTCTTGAGGTACCTGAAGGGAAAATGAGAAGGCTACAGAAAATGGAAACTGGACCGGATTGCCAAAGGACTGAACAAAGTTTGGTGTTAAACTGAGGGGACGGACAGACGCGTCGTGAAACAAGTTCTATTGAATATCCTTAACGATGACCCAGATGCAGAGATTGATCCTGTGCAAGTCAAATTTGGATGATGCCATCTGGTGATGTCGCTCATCAGCAGTGACAAATAAGCCTAAGTTCTGGGACTTCAGGGTCAAGAGACTGCACAGGGGAATTGATTATAGCACTAGTGGCTTCTACAGAGCTACTTGCATTTTGTCTGCCCTGCCAGTTATGTTCCCACTGGGGCACAGACTGCAACAAGCAATTAGGTAGGCAGCAGTGTGCCCTATTGCAAAATGCATGTGGTGTCTTTGCCCATGTTAGCCAACTACAAGGAGGATCAGGACTAGAACCCAGGTCACCTGATTCCCAGAGTGGTGCTCTTTCCACTGCATTGGAAAAATGGCCTAAGAGAAAAATGTAGAATAGTGTATTTAGGGACAAAGACAATGTCTGTATAAGCACAAGTATAGCAGGTAAAGCCCTGGAGCTCAGAGTTTACCAGAAGTTGAAAAACGTGTCAGTAATGTGGTGCTATTAGTAAAATCTACACGGAAATGGGCTATATAAACAGGAGCGAAGTGTTCAAGTGTAGGGGAGCAATCTTTCCACTATACTCTGTACCGATCCCACTCTTATTAGAACACTGTGTCCTATCAAAGTACGGTGTATGATACGTGTTTTTCAACAGGGCAGGGACAAACTATTCCTCAATAGATGGAACACTGAGACGACAATACAGGGTCTCAAAAATGCCACCCTCACCCCATCTTCAAGCCCACAGGTGAAAGATCAGATTGTTGCAACTATACCCAATGCCAGAAAGCCTCTGGACTGGCTCCTGAAGAACAGCATTGAATGGAGGCTCCCAGAATTTCAATGTGGCTTCAGACCTCAGAGTGACTCATTGAATAATAATAGTTCATTCATTCATTCAATAGTATTTATTGAGCGCTTACTATGTGCAGAGAACTGTACTAAGCGCTTGGAATGAACAAGTTGGCAACAGATAGAGACAGTCCCTGCCGTTTGACGGGCTTACAGTCTAATCGGGGGAGACGGACAGACAAGAACAATGGCAATGAATAGAGTCAAGGGGAAGAACATCTCATAAAAACAAAGGCAACTAAATAGAATCAAGGCGATGTACATTTCATTAACAAAATAAATAGGGTAATGAAAATATATACAATTGAGCAGACGAGTACAGTGCTGAGGGGATGGGAAGGGAGAGAGGGAGGAGCAGAGGGAAATGGGGGGAAAAGAGGGTTAAGCTGCGGAGAGGTGAAGGGGGGGTGGTAGAGGGAGTAGAGGGAGAAGGGGAGCTCAGTCTGGAAGGCCTCTTGGAGGAGGTGAGGTTTAAGTAGGGATTTGAAGAGGGGAAGAGAATTACATTGTCTGAGGTGAGGAGGGAGGGCATTCCAGGACCGCGGGAGGACGTGGCCCAGGGGTCGACGGCGGGATAGGTGAGACCAAGGGATGGTGAGGAGGTGGGCGGCGGAGGAGCGGAGCGTGCGGGGTGGGCAGTAGAAAGAGAGAAGGGAGGAGAGGTAGGAAGGGGCAAGGTGATGAAGAGCCTCGAAGCCTAGAGTGAGGAGTTTTTGTTTGGAGCGGAGGTTGATAGGCAACCACTGGAGGTGTTTAAGAAGGGGAGTGACATGCCCAGATCATTTCTGCAGGAAGATGAGCCGAGCAGCGGAGTGAAGAATAGACTGGAGCGGGGCGAGAGAGGAGGAAGGGAGATCAGAGAGAAGGCTGACACAGTAGTCTAGCCGGGAAATAACGAGAGCCTGTAGCAGTAAGGTAGCCGTTTGGATGGAGAGGAAAGGGCGGATCTTGGCGATATTGTAAAGGTGAAACCGGCAGGTCTTGGTAACGGATAGGATGTGTGGGGTGAACGGGAGAGACGAGTCAAGGATGACACCGAGATTGCAGGCCTGAGAGACAGGAAGGATGGTCGTGCCATCCACGGTGATTAGGAAGTCTGGGAGAGGACCGGGCTTGGGAGGGAAGATGAGGAACTCTGTCTTGCTCATGTTGAGTTTTAGGTGGCGGGCAGACATCCAGGTGGAAACATCCTGGAGGCAGGAGGAGATGTGAGCCTGAAGGGAGGGGGAGAGGACAGGGGCGGAGATGTAGATCTGCGTGTCATCTCTGTAGAGATGGTAGTCAAAGCCGTGAGAGCGAATGAGTTCACCAAGGGAGTGAGTGTAAATGGAGAACAGAAGAGGGCCAAGAACTGACCCTTGAGGAACTCCAACAGTTCAAGGATGGGAGGGGGAGGAGGTGCCTGCGAAGGAGACCGAGAATGACCGACCAGAGAGATAGGAGGAGAACCAGGAGAGGACGGAATCCGTGAAGCCAAGGTGAGATAAGGTGTGGAGGAGGAGGGGATGGTCGACAGTGTCAAAGGCAGCAGAGAGGTCAAGGAGGATTAGAATGAAGTAGGAGCCATTGGATTTGGCAAGAAGGAAGTCATGGGTGACCTTAGAGAGAGCAGTCTCGGTAGAGTGGAGGGGACGGAAGCCAGATTGGAGGTGGTCCAGGAGAGAATGGGAGTTAAGGAATTCTAAGCAGCGATTGTAGACGACTCGTTCTAGGATTTTGGAAAGGAAGGGTAGTAGGGAGATAGGGCGATAACTGGAAGGGGAAGTGGGGTCAAGAGCGGGTTTTTTTAGGATGGGGGAGACGTGGGCATGTTTGTAGGCAGAGGGGAAGGAGCCATTGGAGATTGAGTGGTTAAAAATAGAAGTTAAGGCAGGGAGGAGGGCAGGGGCGATGTTTTTAATAAGGTGAGAGGGAATGGGGTCCGAGGCGCAGGTGGAGGGGGTGGCACTTGCGAGGTGGGAGGAGATCTCCTCTGAGGATACTGCAGGGAAGGATGGAAAAGTAGGGGAGAGGGTTGGTGGGGAGGGGAGAAGCGGAGGGGTGACTTTGGGGAGCTCAGACCTGATTGTGTTGATTTTTGTGATGAAGTAGGTGGCCAGATCATTGGGGGTGAGAGATGGGGGAGGGGGAGGAACAGGGGGCCTAAGGAGAGAGTTAAAGGTCCAGAACAATTGATGGGGGTGACGGGCATGGGTGTCGATGAGGGAGGAGAAGAAGTTTTGCCTGGTGGAGGAGAGGGCAGAGTTAAGGCAGGAAAGGATAAATAATAATAATAATAAATAATAATTATAAATAGAATATGTAAAGAATAATGATAATAAAAAGGATAAATAATAATAATAAAAAATAATTATAGTACTTGTTAAATGCTTACTATGGGCTAAGCACTATTTTAAGTGCTGGGTATGATCTTTGTGGTATGTCAGATCCTGGACAGTTGCAGGGAGCAGCATCATGATCTCATAGTTTGAGCTCATCATGCTCATCATTTCCATAGACTTTGCAAAAACATTTGACACCATCAGTGATCTGAACCCTGATCTGATTAGAGAAACAGCGTGGCTCAGTGGAAAGACCCCGGGCTTGGGAGTCAGAGGTCATGGGTTCTAATCCCAACTCCACCACTTGTTATCTGTGTGACTTTGGGAAAGTCACTTAACTTCTCTGTGCTTCAGTTCCCTCATCTGTTAAATGGGCATTAAGACTGCGAGTGCCACTTGGGACAACCTGATCACCTTGTACCTCCCCCCCGCCCCCAGCACTTAGAACAGTGCTTTGCACATAGTAAGTGTTTTACAAGCACCATCATTATTATGAGAAGCAGCATGGCTCAGTGGAAAGAGCACGGGCTTTGGAGTCAGAGTTCATGGGTTCGAATCCCGGCTCGGCCACTTGTCAGCTGTGTGACTTTGGGCAAGTCACTTAACTTCTCTGTGCCTCAGTTACCTCATCTGTAAAATGGAGATTAAGACTGTGAGCCCCACGTGGGACAACCTGATTCCCCTGTGTCTACCCCAGAGCTTAGAACAGTGCTCGGCACATAGTAAGCGCTTAACAAATACCAACATTATTATTATTAACCCTGGAAATTGCCTGGTAAATTTGGCTGCCCTGAGAAGTTCATGTTGTACTGTACCCTCCTAAGCGCTTAGTACAGTGCTCTGCACACAGTAAGTGCTCAATAAATATGAATGAATGAATGAATGAATGAATGTAGATTCTGAGACTGCTTCACAATGGCCCGGCTAATTGGGCCAGAGCTGAGCATACCCTGTCTGATCCATTCCCCATCATCCTGACCATTGGCTTTAAGGTACTCCATGAGTTCTGTCTCCAGTCTACTTGTCCACTGTTTCTTCCACCCCACTCCTTTCACACTTTTCATTCCTCCCGCGGTCCTGGAACACCCTCCCTCCTCACCTCCGCCAAACTAATTCTCTTCCCCTCTTCAAAACCCTACTTAAAACTCACCTCCTCCAAGAGGCCTTCCCAGACTGAGCTCCCCTTCTCCCTCTACTCCCTCTACCACCCCCCTTCACCTCTCCGCAGCTTAACCCTCTTTTCCCCCCATTTCCCTCTGCTCCTCCCCCTCTCCCTTCCCATCCCCTCAGCACTGTACTCGTCTGCTCAACTGTATATATTTTCATTACCCTATTTATTTTGTTAATGAAATGTACATCGCCTCGATTCTATTTAGTTGCCATTGTTTTTACGAGTTGTTCTTCCCCTTGACTCTATTTATTGCCGTTGTTCTTGTCTGTCCGTCTCCCCCGATTAGACTGTAAGCCCGTCAAACGGCAGGGACTGTCTCTATCTGTTGCCGACTTGTTCATTCCAAGCGCTTAGTACAGTGCTCTGCACATAGTAAGCGCTCAATAAATACTATTGAATGAATGAATGAATGAAATCTGCTCACTGTGCCTCCTTGGATACATAACAAGGGTGCGATTTGCTAATCTATGACTCCCTTTACATTTGAAAAAACTTCTCCAAACCCTTTGTTGTTTGGGTTCCGCCAGATCAAACTGCCGCCCCTCCCACTCCTCCTCTGATTGGTTTCTCCAGGCAAGATCTGATTGGTGAGAAGACTGCCCTTTGAGTCCCCTGTACCAGTGATGCAGTCCCTTCTGGTTTAATATGGGAGGGTAGGTACAGTGAGCACTGCATCTTACTTCTGATAGAAGTAAGTATGCTCTTTTCCAGATCTGACTACCAGTCCCGTGGGGTGGGGTGGGGTGGGGAGAGAGCAGTTTGGATGCACTCACTAGAGTTTTAGATCGAAGGGGAGAGAGGTGTTTTTCTCCCTTTTTAAGCCTGCCTAAATTTTAGTACCTTTTGAAGTCCAATAATAAACTGCAAACAAGTGGGAGGGAAAGCAGAAAATATTCTGTATTTTACATGGTCCCATGCTTTTTCCACAGGAAAAGCAGGAACTACAAGAGGAGGGAACATGTTCATGACTGAGAGGGTGTCTAAGCCCAGACACACTGACTCAGGATCCATCTGAGCCCAGGAGGGTGGGCATGGTGAACACACTGTTTCCCAGGTCTCCTGACTACCATGATGCAATCGCTTTGCATACAGTAAGTGCTCAATAAATATGATTGACTGACTGGCTGGAGTTTGAGGGTAAGGCAGGGAGGTGTTTTTCTCCTCTTACAAGCCTGGTGAAATGTCAGTATGTTTTGATGTCTGATAAACTGCAAGCAAGTGGGAAAGAAAGTGGAAACATTCCTTTCTTCTACTTCTCTATAAATCTTCACAAAAAAACTGGGAAGGACCGTCATCCACCTTGCTTCCTCCCCCACTCCCCGCCCCATTCACTATAAATGCCAAAATCCATCCTTAGTACACTCGAGTAATAAAAAAGGTACTTCGATAAATACCGCAAAAATGATAAATCTGTGAAGAATTTGCTAATTAGGAGGATTTCCATCCATAAAGTTAGATTGCTTCATGGTACCACCTATTCTCATAATAATAATATTAACCATGGACACATCTCTCCCAGAACACCCCACCTCCTGCAGTTGTTAATAATTATATTATTATATTAAAGCCTAGTACATTTCCCAACACACAATAAATGCTCAATAAATACCAATCAAGTATTTAGTGAGTGCTTCCTGTGTGCAGAGCACTGTACTAAGAGTACAGGAGAGTACAATTTTAAAGAGTTGGCAAACACTTTCCCTGCCCACAGTACCATTGATTAATTAAATGATATGGTGAGCTGAAATTGGGCAACAGAAAATAAAGGAGATAGAATAAATGTTTTAAGGATGCATTAAAACAAAACTTCAGACATCTCAGCTGCATTTTGGGAGACAGCTGGGACAGACTGCTTTTTTATGGTATTTGTTAAGCACTTAGTATGTGTCAAACACTATTCTAAGTGCTGGGATAGTTACAAGTTAATTAGGTCACACACAATTCTCATCTTGGGCCTCACAGTCTAAGTAGAAGGGAGAACACATGTTTAATCCCCATTTTACAGTTGAGAAAACTGAGTCACAGAGAAGTTAAGTGATGTGTCCAAGGTCACATAGCAAGAAATTGGCAAATCCAGGATTCGGACCCAGGTCCTCTCACTCCCAGGCCCATGATCTTTCCACTAGGCCACACCACTTGAAAAAAGAAGCTGCTCTTTCAGATCAGAATCTTAGAGTGATCATGAAACAGTCAAAAGCAAAAATAATACCAGGTACTGCAAGCAACAAACACAATAGTACAACAAAAATAGTTTTTGTGCATACACAGTATGGATGGAACAATAGATTTCACATTGGCCATTTCATCCACACACAATGATAGGTGAATTTCCTCATCAGTACTGTCTTCTTTGAGTTTGGAAGACATCTACATTTAGTCACTGCACTTTAAAATAGATGTACAAACACCTGGCAAAGGTCCCTAGAAGAGTGACAAAAATGATAATAGAGTTGGAAAATTGATCCTTTGAGAAAAGGTTAAAGGAACTGGGTTTGTTTAGCCTGTGAAAAGAGCAAAATGTGTTTTATAATTATTTTAAAGTATAAAATACAATTTTTAATGGGGAAAATCCTACACAGATATTCTCAAACTCCAGTGAGGATTGAAAAAGGAAATGGGACTGAAATTAAAAGTGACATTTTATTAATCCCTAAGAATGAATATTTTACTCATAGGATGAGAAAACGCTGGGATAGTTTACCAAAGGATGTTATATAAACTATATTCTGGAGATCTTTAAGAAGAAAAGATAACCACTGGACCTGGATGGTTTAGTTATTCACCTGCTTTGAAACAGAGGACTGGAAAGGAGTATACGATTCAAATAGCACTGCTAAGCAATATGAACTGAATTCTGTTTCCATCACAATTTTGAGTGACAGTGACTAAAATAAACAATTTTTAAAATCATCATTCAAATGGTTATTTTAGGGATTTGCTTTAAGGTGAGACCTTACCTCCTAATTAGTCTCTGCTAGAAATCCTGGAGTGATTATCTTATTACAACGTCTTTTCAGTTTTCTCTTTTTAAGAGGAAGTGTCAAGAGGAAGTGTCTTTTTAAGTGTCAGCTTTAGGATCTTGCAAAGCATAGACATTTATTATATTTGAAGCCAAAAGGCTAAGATAAATACATTAGCCAGCTGTAATGAGACAGAAACTTCCCTATATGTAGAAATATATACAAACACTTCCTCAGACATAAACAATTTGATTTGCAAGGGTCTTAATGGTTAAATAAGGCATCAGGTCCCCTTCCCCCTTATGACATGTGACAGAGCATCTCCAGGCACCTATGTCTCCCCAAATGCATTTGTCTTTAGACAAAAAAAGTGTCTAATATTTGGAGATCCCAAAATCCTAGAATCCAATTCTAGAGATAGAGATTCAAGTTTAATAATTTCTGGAATAGGTTAGAGGTGCTGAAGAATGCTAAGCATCTAATTTATTCAAAAACACCTTAGCAACATGGGAAATCAAACATTATGACAATTGATTATGACAATCCTTTCCCATCTGCATTACCCTTCCACTGGATTTGTACCCTTTATTCACCCCCATCCTCAGCCCCACAGCACTTGTGTACATATCCATAATTAATTTTAATGACTGTCTTCCCCTTTAGACTGTAAGTTCTTTGTGGTGAGGGAACAGGTTTACCAGTTCTGTTATATTGTACTCTTCTCAGAAGTTAGTACAAAGCTCTACCCAAAATAAGTGCTTAATAAATATGATTGGGTGATTGATTTGATCCTTATATCAGAAACTATACACCTATAATAGAATTACAAATAAACCTCAATATTGTTAGGTAATGCAAGTAATCACAGTTTGATCAAGCTGAAATCCTTTGGAAGAAATCCATAATGTAAGAACTCAAATTAGAAAAAAAAATCAACAAAACATTCAGCTTTTAGATAGGATTTTGATTAAAAGTATTTTGAACAGAAACCAGTGCTACAGTGTATGGTATTTAAATTTGACATAGGTTATGTATTATGTCATCTCACCATTACTATCATCAGTGGTACTCAGTATGTGTGCAGCATTGATCTAAACATTTGGCAGTTTTATAGACAAGTCGAAGTAGAAGACATGGTTCTCGCTCTCAAGGGGTTTTAAATTTAATGAGGGAGACAATGGATGTAAATCACCCAATATACAATAAATGAAAGAATAAAAGCATAAATACCAAAGGTGCAAAACTAAAGTAGGCAATTAAATGAATTGGTGAGTGTTAAGATGGCTGATAAGGTGGTATGACCCAGGTGGGGTGTTTACTGGGGTTTGCTCTGCCATCTGCCTGGAGTATGAGTTGTAATTAATATAATTTCTTCCAAACTGAGTGGTTAACAGACAGTTGACATCTTTCATCCTGAATCCTTGGTGTCACCCAGGCCTATGTCTGCAGTGGACTCAACAGAACACTAAAGCCTGCTCAGTGCAATCTCCTCTTTATTACTTTTTAGAATATAAACTCGTTGTGGGAAGAGAACAAGCACAATTTAACATGAAGCACTAATGCTTAAAATGATTATATTTACACTAATTTGCCCCTTCCAGGTATTGAACCATACTTAGTATGGAGATGTTTGAACTTCTGTTTGCTTGGTCTAATTGCTTTCTCAAAAAGCAAATTAATATCTGAATAAAAGGATCAATTCCTGAAAGGGGAATGGGCAGATGCAAAGTTAAGATTACAGTTATCCAATCCTTTGGTCCAAAGGCTTATTTGTGTGTAAAAATGCCAATATCCTTGATGGACTTTTCATGCTTTTCTTTGAAGATCTAGATCTAGGCCTAAAATCCAAATGCTTTTATCAGTGAGCAAACAGGGCAGCTGCCCTTTTCACTTCACATTCATTGTGTCTAGTCTGAGAACATGGAATGCTTTTTCTTTTCTTTTGAATTTAGTTAATTTTTTATAAATGCAAGATATTCACTTTGTTTACTAGGGTAATTTTTAAGAAACAAGGCATTTTCTGAAACAAAATTCAGTGACTTTTGGAGGGAGCTGCAGCCTCCTCACTAGGAGAACCATGAGATACAGAGGACTAATTTAAGTCCGGAAGTAGGTATGCCATTCTTTGATATAAAAAAGTTATTGACTTCAGAGATAGAACTAGATCTATAATATGTTTATGCCTTTTATTCATTCAGTAATATTTATTGATCACTTAAACTGTGCGCAGAGCATCGTACTAAACATTATACTAAATGGACACTAATAAAACAATTTCTGAAAAAGCCATTTCTGGTAACAGCTTTTGATTATTATAGTAGTTAGGCCTGGTTGGGGCTTACAAGAGAATATTAACTCAACTTGGACCCTTGCAATCTGTTCTCCAAACTGTTAGTGATTTACTCCAATAGCTCTGTACCCATCTGAAGACCACATTGCAGGACCAAGCTAGCTTCCAGGTTATCAACTGCCTCATTAACCGAGCACATTTATGTAACATAGTCTAACATGCTCTGTAAGTGTTCCATGTGGCACAGCCTAGGTAAGTATCCAATTTGCCTCATTTTGATGATATGTTATTTACCTTTAATAAAGTACTTGAAGGATCCTACTTTATGTGTATAAAAAATGTAAACACTAATTCACTTAATTATGTCTGCCTCCCCCTCTAGACTGTAAGCTCACTGTGGGCAGGGAATGTGTCTGCCAACACTGCTATGTTGTACTCTTCCAAGCACTTGTTACAGTGCTCTGCACAGTTTTTGTGTCTGTCTCCCCCAATTAGACTGTAAACCCATCAGAGGGCAGGGACTGTCTCTATCTGTTACTGATTTGTACATTCCAAGCGCTTAGTACAGTGCTCTGCACATAGTAAGCGCTCAATAAATACTATTGAATGAATGAACATTTAACTCCCAATTAATATGATTGTTTGAGTCAGAGGACCTGGGTTCTGTCTGCTTTGTAACCCTGGGCAAGTCATTTAACTTCTATGCTTCAGTGACCTCATCTGTAAAATGGATTAAATCCTCTTCCCTCTGATTTAGACTGTGATCCCCATGTGGGATAGGAACTGTGTCCAACCTGATTAGCTTGTACCTATCCCAGCACTTATTACAGTGCATGGCATATAGCAAGCACTTAACAAGTACCATAAAAAAAAATCTTTGCCATCATTGTAGACAACGACATCATCTCTGTCTCACAAGCACATTACATTGGCCTCATCTTTGAGTCATCTCTCTCATTCATCCTGCATATTCAGTCTTGCATCAAATCCTGTTAGTTTTACCTTCACAAAATCTTTAGAATCTACCCCTTCCTCTCCATCCAAAGTTCAACGCTGCTGGTCCAAACACTTATCCTATCTTGCTGTGATTACTGAATCAGCCTCCCTGCCTCCCAACTCTCCCCAGTCCATACTTCACTCTGCTGCATTTATCATTTTTCTCAAAAAAATCCAGTCCATATTTCATCACTCCTCAAAAACCTCCAATGGATATCCATCCACCTCCTCATCAAATGGAAACTCTTTCCCATCAGCTTTAAAACACTCAATCAGCTCTCCCCCTCCTACCTCACTTTCACTGATCTACTACAACCCAATCCACACACTTTGCTACTCAACACCAAACTACTCACTGTGTGTCATTCTTTTCTCTTTCATCACTAATCCTTTGTTCATGTCCACCCTCTGGCCTGGAACTCCCTCCCTCTTCATGTCTGACAGGCCACCACTCTCTCCATCTTCAGTTCTACTAAAATCATATCTACTTCAAGAAGCCTTCTCTGACTAACCTCTCCTATCCCCACCCTATCTCTGTCACCTAAGAATTTGAGTCTGTACCTCTTAATCACTTTGATACTCCACCCCCAGCCCCACAGCACTTATGCACATATACCTATACTCTGCAGAAACCCTTATCTGTAATGTATTTTAAGGTTTGTCTCCTTCACTAGATTGTAAGGTCCTTGAGGGCAGGAATCATGCCTGTCAGCTATGTTGTATTGTACTCTCCCAAGTACTTAGTAACTTAGTACAGTAAGTACTCAATAAATACAACTGATTGATTGATTGGGGTTGGTGTATGAACAATGCATGCCCTGATGGCAAGGGGCAAAAATAGATGTACTGGTATTTATATTAATGGCTATCTCCCCCTCTAGACTGTAAACTTGTTGTGGGTAGGGTGTATGTCTACCAAATCTATTGTTTTGCCCTCTGCCTAGTGCTTAGTAAAGTGCTCTGCACAATAAATACCATTGATGATGATGCTCTGGTCCCCCCCAACTTATTTGGAAAATGCACAGCTGTGATGTTACCTGGTTTTTTTAGCCTTAAATCTCAGTCAAAAGAGCCACCAGACTCCGGTTAGACTCCGCTGGGTCCTAAAGCCCTCCTGTTTTTCCATTCTTGAAACACAGGTTTAGGAGTGTGCTCCCCAAGTTCCTGCACCCCTATCATTGGCCACTGCCCTTCAAGGGAAGCAGAAACATTTCCCAGGAGTAAAGGGGCTATCAGGGACTAGCCTACCACTGGTCCTCCTGGGGTGGACTTCAGGAAGCTCGCAGAGAAGGTGTTCTTTCCCGCGCTCACAGTTTCCTGGGTCCCTATGTCTCCAGCACCCAGAGCTTCTGCTCCAGGCCCTATCAAAGACAAATACCAACAGCTGAGATCTCAACAACGTTTAATAGGTTCTTAACTCAGTAACAGTGAAAAAAGTTCCAATTCAAACCACCTTTCCCCAGATCTGGTACTCTTCACTGCTGGACCCCTTGAACTTCCCTGTAGGCATCCCAGGGCTCTCGTTCCTCTGGCTCTTACCCCCTTTCTCTCCAGGCTCCCCAGGTTCTAGTCTCACCCTCTTTTAGCCCTTCAAAAACAGGGTATCTCTATGGCCTTTCTCCCCCCTCAGGGGCAGGAACCTCACTCCTCCAGAATCCTAACTCTGGGACCTGAACCCCTCTGTGTCAGATCCAATCATGGACTTCCCCTGTGTCTTGATCTCCTAGGCACTTGGCTCACAACATCTTTTCTCCAAGATGACCAGAGACTTCTTCTCCAACTACCTGCTTCACTACTTCGTCCCCAATCCTTTACACTTCCCTCAGGGAAGGACACTATGGAATGACTCTTCTGGCCTCCTTCTCCCCCTGCTAAGTGTGAGATCTGATGATCAAACTGCCATGACTTCAGAGTAAACACTTAAATCAGAAAAATAAATCCCTGATGACACACTCAGTTACTATCTCTAACAGCAACACAAGAAAAAGTGTGCATTTAGTGATTTTTCGATCATTTCCCCTATTATTTTATTTGTCACATCAGCTCTGGGACTCTCAGTCCACTGAGATAGACTGTGGCTCTCACAAATAGCCTACCAATTTTCCATGCAAGTTTATAGGCATTTAAAAAAGCCAGTTTCAGGCAGAGTTACAGTCAGCTCCTCAGTGGGGGAAAGTATCAACTGCTGTTACCCTGAAACTATCAAAGAGTTTCCCTGTCCTCCCTCTCCCGACCCCCTACACATATAGGCACATGCATGCACACACATAAAATAAGATTTATTACTTTACTGCAACAAAGGAATTTTTTTTAAGTGAGCTTATTGTGGGCAGATAATGTGTTTGTTTATTGTTATGTTGTACCCTCCCAAGTGCTTAGTACGGTGCTTTGCACACAGTAAGCACTCAATAAATGCAGTTGAATGGAGTGCCTATTAATATTACATTTACCCCAGAAATTATTCTAAAATATTGGTTTTCATCATCAGATTGAAAACCCATTGCAATTTTGTGGTTACACTTTGTGGCTGTGTAAAAAAAAA
Organism: Ornithorhynchus anatinus; assembly: GCF_004115215.2. Taxonomy (NCBI): domain Eukaryota; kingdom Metazoa; phylum Chordata; class Mammalia; order Monotremata; family Ornithorhynchidae; genus Ornithorhynchus; species Ornithorhynchus anatinus. The sequence continues at coordinate 63,785,329 of NC_041749.1, read as the reverse complement.
AAAAAAGAATATATCCCAAACCAGAATTTCTTTCTTTATGTTCTTAAGATCTGAAATTTTTACATTGGAATATCTAGTACCACATATTATATATTATAATTAGCACACTATAATATAATTAGAATTCTTAAGAGATATGAGTCCCCTTACATTAGTAAACACATTTTACTTAAACCCCAAACATCAGGCAAATTACCCCCCCACCCATTTTAACTCTATTCTTTAAATTTCTTCATGAATGCATTGTCTACGATGTATGGATAAATAATTGAGATGAAGATAAATGGGTAAATGATATTGAAGATTAATCTGAAGTGAGAAATTTATTTTTACTTATAATGTGTTAGACTAAATTATTTTAGGTAATATTTATAAATCAGTAAAGTACATTCAGAACACTCAAAATAATGCATTATGTAGTCATTTCTTATATTTCTAAATAGAAGAAGTGTGGTCTAGAGGAAAGAACATGGGCCTAGAAGTCAGAGGACCCAGGGTTCTAATCCCAGCTCAACTGTGTGTCTGCTGTGTGACCGTAGGGAAGTCACTTAACTTCTCTGCACCTCAGCTACCTCACCTGTATATTAGGGATTAAATCCTACTCCTTTCTACTTAGACTGTGGAATGGACTGTGTCCAACCTGCTTAACTTGAATCTACCCCTGTACTTAGAAAAGTTCATTCCACATAGTAAGTGCTTAACAAGTACCATAATCATGATTCTGCTTTTATAAAACAAATTATTCTTGCTGTTTTCATTATTTAGTTACCTAAAAGTACTGAGGCTTGGTATATTGTGCTTATTATTAATACAATGTATGAAAAATATTATAGCAACCCTGAAAGTCTGCTCCAATACCTTTGTACAGTCCTTTTTATTGATTAAAAACCAAAGTTTTCCTTTTCAATCAAAAGCCTTTCTGAATTTTAAGAGCTATTGATACAATGATTTTTAAATCGTATCCGGTGTATTTAGAAGAATAATTCTCCCTTGTGTAGTTGGTTTCTTTTTTAATTTCTATTTGTCCAAAAAACAAACCCTTTCTTCTAGTCATTATTCCTGAAATTTAGTCTTAAATCTCCTTTCTTTTGTTGCAACACAATCTTTCCCACAATAGCTGATGCAGGGAAAGATAGAAAGTTGCTCCCCTTTAAGCTGTAAGCTTCTTGTGGGAAGAGAACTTTTATACTAACTCTGTTGTATTGTGCTCTGTACACAGTAAACACTCAATCATTACTATTGATTGATTGATTGATTTCAGCCCTGTGATGGGGACTGTAGGAAAAGTAAGTCTGAGATCCTCTCCCAGATAGTCCATTGTCAATCACTTGGAATCAAGCGTGATTCCACCTCTTTCATGGGGAATAAATAAGCCCATGATAGTAAATAGTTATTGCTTCAGAGAGATGTATAAAGTAAAGACTTTAAGCATCAAGAAAACTGAAGAAATTCGGGGAAAGGGAAAGGAGCTAGGAACAGTAGATGTATTTTACCATACATCAATTGTAGATATCTAAGCAAAAAATAATCTGTGCTTCATCCAAGTGATAGACAGACATGGACAGACACACAGGCCAAGACAGAAGCACAACAGGTGAGAATACACTGCCATAAAGGTACACACTGACACTCACTGCAGGAAGAAAGGTACACACACTGAGGAGAGTGTGGAAGATACACAACACAGAAGGAGGGATAGGATTACTGGAATGATGGAGTTTCTGGAATGTAGAGGATTCAGGGAGAAACAGATCCAGGAGTATGGCATGGGATGGGTAGGTTTGGGGAGGGACCAGAGGGATGGGGGTTGCTTGAAAGTGCAAGTGTGGGAGAATGTGGGTTGCCAGAGTGTAGGGGGAGGGGGAGATTGGGGAAGAGAGTTACATAGTGAATAATTGTTTGTTTGGATGGAAATCCTTCATGTAAATGTTTTCTGAATTTCTTTTGCTAAATTTAACTATTGAACAAAGTTGCCCTGATTTTCATTTTTGGATCTTTAGAAATCTGTATGAAAATAGAGTATAAAATGTGGCTATCACAGTGTTATTTATAAACATTTGGGTGAGATAAGAACCACATTAGTTTAGGAAACTGGGATTTTTTTGCTCATTCTGTTTGCTGCCTCATTGAATAGCAGCTTTCTAACCTTCCAGGAGATCTTGTGCTTGCATTTGAATCCAACCCTTTTGTATTTGTGTTTTTAAATTTTTATTATGTCCTGGCCACAATGAATTTTAATTTCAAAATGTGCTTTCAGTTTATTAGGGAGGCCTGAAGCCTACAAAATAGTCAGTGGCAGGTATTAACCAAAGAGCTCACTCCCAATTCATTAACTCGAACACAGGGGTAGGAATGACCATAAATTAGCCTTTTTGTAGACGCTAACAAGGATGAAAACCAAAACAGGTTAGAAAAGTAGTCCAGCAGACAGGATAGAACCTTATTATGAACATTTACATCATCACAATTATTTCTCAAATGATTCTTTAATAGGTCCAAGTTACCTTCATGTCTGCAAGTAAGAGACAGATCACTTATCTTATTTTTAACAGTAATTACGAATGAGAATGTGATGCTTTATTTGGAGGTTTGATTCAAACCCTCCAGCTCTAAGTAAACTCTTGATCTCCCATACACTGGACCTTGCTTTGGTGATTTTAGTGTTGACCATTTAAATCGGTTGATAAATGAGTGAAAAACTGACTTTTTTATTGCTTTTATGTACACTTTTCATTTAAGAGCTGTGCAGCATTTTGCTTCGAGACACATTTTTCCATCATTTTAAAATGAACAATTTGTGCATAATTTGCTTTTTGGACAATTCATTCATTCAATAGTATTTATTGAGCGCTTACTATGTGCAGAGCACTGTACTAAGTGCTTGGAATGAACAAGTCGGCAACAGAAAGAGACAATCCCTGCTGTTTGACGGGCTTACAGTCTAATCGGGGGAGACAGACAGACAAGAACAATGGCAATAAATAGAGACAAGGGGAAGAACATCTCGTAAAAACAATGGCAACTAAATAGAATCAAGGCGATGTACATTTCATTAACAAAATAAATAGGGTAATGGAAATATATACAGTTGAGCAGATGAGTACAGTGCTGAGGGGATGGGAAGGTAGAGGGGGAGGAGCAGAGGGAAATGGGGGGAAAAGAGGGTTAAGCTGCGAAGAGGTGAAGGGCGGGTGGTAGAGGGAGTAGGGGGAGAAGGGGAGCTCAGTCTGGGAAGGCCTCTTGGAGGAGGTGAGTTTTAAGTAGGGTTTTGAAGAGGGGAAGAGAATTAGTTTGGCGGAGGTGAGGAGGGAGGGCATTCCAGGACTGCGGGAGGACGTGGCCCAGGGGTCGACGGCGGGATAGGCGAGGCCGAGGGACGGTGAGGAGGTGGGCGGCAGAGGAGCGGAGCATGTGGGGTGGGCAGTAGAAAGAGAGAAGGGAGGAGATGTAGGAAGGGGCAAGGTGATGGAGAGCCTTGAAGCCTAGAGTGAGGGAGTTTTTGTTTGGAGCGGAGGTTGATAGGCAACCATTGGAGGTGTTTAAGAAGGGGAGTGACATGCCCAGATCGTTTCTGCAGGAAGATGAGCCGGGCAGCGGAGTGAAGAATAGACTGGAGCAGGGCGAGAGAGGAGGAAGGGAGATCAGAGAGAAATAATGTTGGTATTTGTTAAGCGCTTACTATGTGCAGAGCACTGTTCTAAGCACTGGGGTAGACACAAGGGAATCAGGTTGTCCCAAGTGGGGCTCACAGTCTTAATCCCCATTTTACAGATAAAGTAACTGAGGCACAGAGAAGTTAAGTGACTTGCCCAAAGTCACACAGCTGACAAGTGGCAGAGCCGGGATTCGAACCCATGACCTCTGACTCCAAAACCCATGCTTTTTCTACTGAGCCATGCTGACAATTGCATGTAAGAGGAGAAAAAATGAGCAATGGGTAATTAAAGGGGAAAAAAGGTCTCAAAACTAAAAATTTCCAGCAACTGTTCGCCAGGTTTTAAGGTTTAGCATTCAACACTTATCAATGAGCCCAAGATATGAGGCCCTAGACAATGCAATATGGGTTTGTGCCATGGGCCACCCTGCATTTGATCACAGTCATGAAAGTAAACACTGACCTACCTATCCATGACCAGAAAGTAATGAAAACTGATAAATTTGAAGCATCTTTCAATCTACTTTTTATTTCCTTTTTGATAGTTTTACATGAGGAGCTGTATTTTGGAGGAGCAGGTGTGTTTACTGCAAAGAGCTGCCAATTTTCAGCATAGTAGTATAGGGAGCAGTAGAGAAAGATGAAGTTGTCTAAGAAGGGATATTGACAAGTGTAGTAGAAGACAATGGAAATTTTATCAACCAAAATATACCTCGTGAAATGTAGTGATTTTTGAAAACTACATGCAAGCCCTACTGAGAGCTCACCTCCTCCAGGAGGCCTTCCCAAACTGAGCCCTCCCTTTCCCTCTGCTCCTCCTCCCCTCCCCATTGTCCCTACTCCCCCCCTTCCCCTTCCCACAGCACTTGTATATATTTGTACATATTTATTGCTCTATTTATTTTATTAATGATGTGCATTTATCTCTGGTTCTATTTCTCTATTTTGATGGTAGTGATGCCTCTCTGCTTATTTTGTTGTCTGTCTCCCCCTTCTAGACTGTGAGCCCATTGTTGGGTAGGGATTGTCTCTATCTGTTGCCAAATTGCCCTTTCCAAGCGCTTAGTACAGTGCTCTGCACACAGCGCTCAATAAATACAATGGAATGAATGAAAGATAGCTCTTTTGAAATATATGCTAGTAGAAAGGGCATGGGACTAGGAATCAGGAGACCTGAGTTCTAGTCTCAGCTCTGCCATTGGCCTGCTGCTTGATCTTGGGCAAGTTACTTAGCCCTCATGAAGTGTAAAATGGGACTAGGATACTGGCCTTCCCTACTTTGTATATTTTAAGTTCCATGAAGGAGAGGGACTGTACCACTCTGATTATCTTGTATCAACCCTAGTACATACAGTACCTTGTAAGCATTTAGCAAATGCTAAAATTATTAGTAATTATTTTGTAGGCCTCCTTTTTGCTCAGTATAATGATTGATCCAAAATCCCAATGTCAATATAAATGAAATTCAGTTTTTCAAAGGAATGCCAAAACAAATTTTCCAAGGAAGTTTTTTTGGCAAAATAGAACACTGGAACAAGCAGTCCAAGGAAAAGTGAAAACAGCCAGCTCAGGCTATTTAATCTGCCTGTGTTCTAATGAAACTTGCCTTGTGCTGCTTGAACAAAGTTACCAGCATTTGCCCTCATGACCACAGAGGAAAGTTGCCAAATACTCTTTCCTAAGTTTCATCCGATTTATACAGTTGTTTTAATGCCCTTTTCTGATATTATCCTTGAACACACAATTAACAGATTTAAACTAAGATCCCAACTGCTGTGAAAACTGTCTGTTACTAATGCATTACTTAAAATATGGCTTAGTTACATTGGTTGGCAATCAGATCCCGTACGAACTTTAGGCTGGTCTGTCCAACCACCTTTTCGACAAAATAACCAGCATCAGCCAGTGCTTCCATGATGATTTTAGTAAGGTTTGAAAGTTTTATGGGAGTTTTACCATTTAATCTCTGGTTGTTTCAATGGCTATTTCCTTAAGACTCATGCTTTGGCCTTTCAGATTCTATTATTAAAGTGGGACACCATCCTAAAGTGGTGTCCCATGACCCTTTGATGCTAAGGTGCTCCTTAGGTGGAATTTGTTGTTTCAGGTCCTTGTCCCCACTTTTTAAATTTCACCAATATAAAATAAATGGATTCTTTGGGGCTTATCTCACAATATGCAAAACACCTAATTTATGTAAGTCTCTGTTCCTTCTATTAAAGCCCCAATTAAAAACCTAAACAACTTTATTTAATTGGTGTTTATTCAGTACCCATTGCGTGCTGGGCCTTGTACAGAAAAAGAAGTAGGCCCCTCCATTTTCATCATTTACCCTTTAGTGTGTGCAGATGCTTCTTTGATGAATGCAGATGAGTATTTATGCAGAGCAGATGTTATTTCCATATGCAAGATACTAATTTGTGGATTACTTAATTTCAATGTGCAAATACATTTGAGATGATATTAGGAAACCTCATCCTCAACATAATTCACATAAGCCAAGGGATGCTCCCATATATTTTAAAATATGGGTAGAAAGCATACCATGAATTATTTTGCTGCAAAATATCTGAGACAATCACATATTATGCCACTAGGAAAATAATGTTGCTTTGAGATTGGCATTTCAGTGTCTAAGGAAGTATTTCCTCTCTCCAGATATTGTGGCAGTGGAAGTAGTTTCATTTCATTATATCAAGAGACATAAATCTACCAACACTTCTGAATTTCATAGAAAATAGTGAAAAGGCTGAACGTTACTCTTTGCCATTATTTGAAAAATATTATCAAATATGTTTTTCCTTAATGGTGATTGAGTGTCTTAGATAGTCATCATATTGATACTTTACTTAAGTGCTTAAAAATTTAAAGAAGAGATCATTTCATAATCAAAGGAAATTTCTGTATTGACTAATGTTAAAAAAGAAAAGGGAAAGAGAAATACTTTAGTAGAAAAGAAACATGTCTATTCTTTAACACAATAAAACTTTGAAATCCCTGTTGACCGAGGATGTTTAATATATGTAAGTATATATATTTCTACATGGAATATAAGGGAGGGAGAAATAATAAATTATATTATAAATTGGAAGTATGCCATACAGTGTTAGGTGGTGAAATATACATAATATACCAATATTACTTATTGATCTATACACCACTCTACTTTTGAATCCTTAACAACTTCTTGCATTCTAATATATACCATATATTAGAATAGAAAGCAACAGTATACCAGGACTGGAAGTATAAAGCCCTGGAGCAATGGAGAAACAGTCTAAAATTAACATTTGAAATAGGGTGGCTTCCTCCCTTTAGACACTTCAGTACCATGCGTAATGTTATACCATTAGTCTGCTAACCAATGCACTTCTTCCCATATCTTTTGGAGAGCAGATCCTCCCTGATATCAAAGAGCATAAAATCAGGTCCTTAGGGGCAAGAGTTACAACAGGATACACCTAAACTCTGCCTGGACATGCTGAGTGGTGTGCTTAGGCTGGCTAGATATTCAACAGCCAGTCATGAATACATCCTCCTTGCAAGATTAGAGATTATGTACACATCATTCCTGCAAGGGCTCAGAATTTTGACTACCATAGTTTCCTGGCAGTAATGAATATGTGACCACTTCCCATATTGAGCAGGGGGGTAAACCTTTAGGACTATAAGACTTCAAGAATCAATCAGTGGTATTTATTGACTACTTACTCTGGGCAGAACACTGTACTAAGCCCTTGGGAGAGTAAAATGCACCAGAGTTGGCAGACATGTTGCTGTCCACAAGGAGCTTACCGTCTAGAGGCAAGAACATAAGAAATATGTTTGCTGGGCTAGAACAATAGTCTATCCAGCCCAGTATTCCATTTCTAATAATGACAACAGGTGGCTTAGAGGTATAATGGGACATCCATCCAGTCTGACATGCAGTCTGCCTGACATCCATCCTAATGAATAGGGACGTATCACCTAATAACTCTAACCTTTCCCTCTACATCCCTAACTCTCCTCCTGGTAACCCATTATGGTCTTGTCCATTCATTTTTCCAAACCCCTATCAAACCTACTGATATTTTCAGCCTTCACAACTTCCCATGGTAACAAATTTCATACGTTTACAATCCAGTGTTTGAAGTGTTTTCTTTGGTTTGTTTAGAAGCTACCATCTTCAAACTAATGCTTAGAAGCAGCATCACCTAGTGGAAAGAGCACAGGACTAAAGGCTACTTATTATTTGTGACATATTTCCACCATCTATGGCCAAACAAGTGACCCTGAAAACATAAAAAGAGGTCATTTATTAGAACATCTACTGGTACAGAAGAGGCAAATGGCAACATAGAAATTAAGAGCATATTTCTGCTTTCTCATAGCGGAAGCAGCACTGTGAGAAGCAGCATGGCCTAATGGATAGAGTACGGGTCTGGTAGTCAGAAGGCCCTAGGTTATAATCCCAATGCCCCAACTTGTCTACTGTATGACCTTGGGCAATTCACTTAACTTCTCTGTGCCTCAGGTACCTTATGTGTAAAATGGGGATTGAGACCGTGAGTGAGCCCCAGGTGGAACAGGAACTTTATTCAATCCGATTTCCTTGTATCCATCCCAGTGCTCTGAACAGTGCCTGCCACATAGTAAGTGCTTAACAAATATCTCAATTATAGATAACAAAAATTTGGTTAACAAAAAATGCTACCATACCCACCCACCAGTTTGGTTGCTTCTTGTGTGATACCTCCCCAGATATAGCTAGCTAGCAAGGGTGGCTCTCCCAGTTGATAAACTATTCCATGATAGCTGAAGTGATTCACTTGGAATAGTTTCATCAGAAAGTGAACCTTCTTATGTCTGTGGATTTTACAAGTAATGAATCAGTTCCCTATCCTTCATCCCTCACTCTCACCAGTTCACAATATGGTCCTCCTGTCCACCTTGGCTCCCTGCTCCCCACAGCTTTTTTTTTCTTACATTTTTTAAAAATCTTATCATGGCCACTCTGGTGGCCCCCATGGAAGCACCTTTAGGCTGCTGTTGCTTCCATCCTTCCATCATTATGACACCGTTGCCATCTCTCCACCAATCCCCTTCCCTGGGGTTGCTGTTCCTGAATTCTGCAGTGGCTTTAGCCAGAGGGGCCAGGTTCTAATCCTAGCTCTGCCACTTGCTTGCCGTCCTCTCCTGGTTCTCCTCTTATCTCTCTGGCCGTTCATTCTCGGTCTCCTTCGCAGGCTCCTCCTCCCCCTCACATCCTCTAACTGTTGGGGTTCCTCAAAGCTCAGTTCTTGGCCCTCTTCTGTTCTCCATCTGCACTCACTCCCTTGGTGAACTCATTCGCTCCCACAGCTTCAACTATCATCTCTACGCCAATGACACCCAAATCTACATCTCCTCCCCTGTTCTCTCCCCCTCCCTTCAGGCTTGTATCTCCTCCTGCCTCCAAGACGTCTCTACCTGGATGTCTGCCTGCCACCTAAAACTCAACATGTCCAAAACTGAGTTCCTCATCTTCCCTCCCAAGCCCTTTCTTCTTCCCGACTTCCCTATCACTGTGGATGGTACGACCACTCTTCCCGTCTCTCAGGCCCGCAACCTCGGTGTCATCTTTGACTCGGCTCTCTCGTTCACCCCACACATCCAATCCATCACACAAACCTGCCGGTCTCACCTTTATAATATCGCCAAGATCCGCCCTTTCTTCTCCACCCAAACGGCTACCTTACTGCTACAGGCTCTCATAATATCCCAGCTGGATTATTATGTCAGCCTTCTCTCTGATCTCCCTTCCTCCTGTTTCTCCCCACTCCAGTCTATTCTTCACTCCGCTGCCCGGCTCATCTTCCTGCAGAAACGCTCTGGGCATGTCACTCCCCTTCTTAAAAACCTCCAGTGGTTGCCTATCAACCTCAGTATGAAACAAAAACTTCTCACTCTAGGCTTCAAGGCTCTCCATCACCTTGCCCCTTCCTACCTCTCCTCCCTTCTCTCTTTCTACTGCCAACCCCGCATGCTCTGCTCCTCTGCCGCCCACCTCCTCACCGTCCCCCGTTCTCGCCTATCCTGCCATCGACCCCTGGGCCACGTCCTCCCGCGATCCTGGAATGCCCTCCCTCCTCTCCTCCACCAAACTAATTCTCTGCTCCCTCTGCTCCCCCTCTACCCTCCCTTCACCTCTCCTCAGCTAAGCCCTCTTTTCCCCCCTTTACCTCTGCTTCTCCCCCTCTCCCTTCCCCTTCCCTCAGCACTGTACTCGTCTGCTCAACTGTATATATTTTCATTACCCTATTTATTTTGTTAATGAGATATTCATCCCCTTGATTTTATTTATTGCTATTGTTTTTGTCTGTCTGTCTCCCCCAGTTAGACTGTAAACCCATCAGAGGGCAGGGACTGTCTCTATCTGTTACTGATTTGTACATTCCAAGCGCTTAGTACAGTGCTCTGCACATAGTAAGCGCTCAATAAATACTATTGAATGAATGAATGAATGTCCTGGGGCAAGTCAATTCATTTTTTCTATTCATCACTTTCATCATCTGTAAAATAGGGATTCAATATCTGTTCTCCTTCCTATGAGTCCCATATGGGATAGACCCTGTGCCTGACCTGATTATCTTGTAACTATCTTGTACAATGCTTAGTACAGGGCTTGACACATAGTGTTTAACAAATACTGTTACTACTTTTACCACGATTATTCTCATTATTAAAGAAAGGAATGGACTCAGGTGGGATAGAATTGAGTAGAGAGGAGGTAGGCAGAAGCAGTGGTGGAGGCTTGGGTGGAGTCCACTACCACTCTGCTATCCTGCCCTGGATCAGTCCCTACAATTTTAAACATAACAAAAAAACCTGCTTTAGGTAATTGTTCTTGGAACCTAAATGTTTTAGACCCAACATTATTTTATGTGAAGGCAGAAAACCCTTCCAAATATTTTAATGTCATGGTACTTATTCAAAACAAAAGTTAAGAAATAGTGCTTAGTGTGCATCTTTCAGGGCAAAAAGTTCTTAATGAAGACTCTTCAGGTTCCTGACAAATCATAAACCATGCATATTTTTTAGGAGACTGTGCACAAATAGTATTTCTTGTAATTCTTGGATAAAGGGAACGATTTGTCTAGCTTCTCAACTTTGCTCCTATAGTTCTAAATGACAAAATTTAACTAATGGGCTATGAAAGTAAACAAAGTTTGCTGTAGCTTCAGAAGCCTTAATGTTTGCTGGCAAGCTTGTATGGACATCAGAAACATTGTTAGCAACAGCAAAACACTACTCTTTCAAGTTAGTTATCAGTAAATGTAGCCTGATGAACCTATCCTTTACAACATACAACTGTTTCTGTATCTTTTTGGTGTGTTATAAAATTCCATAAAATATTCTTCACTACATCAAATGTTCCGTGCCATTGGTCTTTTATGTATAGTGATATTTATTCTTAGAAACATCATTAGTTTCACCCAGCTAATGGAGTAACAAATACATTGTCATTAATTTTTTTTATGATAGAACATTTGATGAAAACATGTCAATTATTTCACTAGCAGTGGCCATTTATATTGTAGGTGCCCTGATCTCTCACCCTCTCTCCAATCTCTCATCTCCTCCTGCCTTCAAGACATTTCTACTTGGATGTCCTCCTGTCTCCTCAAATTTTACATGTGTAAAACAGAGATCCTTATCTTCCCACCCAAACCCGTCCTCCCCCTGACTTTCCCATCACTGTATATGCAACCACCATCTTTCCTGTCTCATAAGCCCATAACTTTAGTGTAATTCTTGACTCCTCTCTATCATTCAACCCACATATTCAATCCATCACTAAGTCCTGTTGGTCCCACCTTCACAGCATCACTAAAACCTGCCCTTCCCTCTCCATCCAAACTGCAACCACGTTAATACAATCACTCATCCTATCCTGCCTGGAATACTGCATCAAACTCCTTGCTGACCTCTCAGCCTCCTATCTCTCCCCACTCCAGTCCATTCCAAAGCAAATCTTGTCGAAGCCTGTCACACCCACAAGTGAAAAGGAAGAAATTTGGAGAGAACACCTAAGAAAGTCTTGGAGTCTCCCAAGACCAAAGCTCTTAGCATAGTGAATAGGCAACCTTGATGATATGTATTAATGAAGAAGGCTTTCGTTCCACCCAGCGGTATACTGGTTGGAGAACGTGGATTTTAATTTAGTTATCTTTCATTTAGCCAGTTCTTCTGGATCCAATTTTTTTTTTATGTGATCTGGTCCTCATTTTACTTTACCCCAGTTCTCTCCCCTGAGAGAAAAGGGAAAGGCTACAAAAAGTTATACGATCTTCTAGCTCTTTTTAAATCAATATTAAGACACTCAGTTCCTAATGAAATGATTGGAAAAAACACTTTTTGGTTTAATCACTATAATTATTATTCTGTGCCAAACATGGGGGTAGATCCAAGAGAGATTGAGCATAGTGCCTGTCCCACCCAGGACTTACAATATAAGAGATAGGAGTACATTTTACAGATGTGGAAACTGAAGCTTGGAGAAGTTAATGGAGCTAGGATTAGAACTAGGTCTTTTGCCCTTTCCTTGAGGTCCTGCTATTGCTCATACTGCATTGTTTCTTTTCTCCCAAAATGCATTGCTCCTTTTCTCCCCAAATGTTCAAACTCACATAGGTAAATGATTAAAAAGATTGTGACTAGTCTAACATTTGGCCAATGGACTCTGCTGCTCATTATGTAGAAATTTAACCATAGAATAAACCATGCCTAGAAGCCCCATAGAATGCTTCCAGTGTAGCATAAGAATGTCTAGAGCTGGAGAACTTAGACAATTTTCCACATGGCACTTTATGCTCCCTTGAGTCAAAAGATGGAAATCTGAGTAGCAGTAATTGGATAAACATTCTAAATTACTAGTAACAGAAGAACTGTGCCAGAGATGAAGGAAATCTCAGTGCCCTTCAATGAGATGACTTCAGATTCAGAGCAAAAATCTAAGGTTGGATGAGAATGATTGACTGTGTTAGGCCTGAAAGACATAGATTCTAATTCCGGCTCTGCCACTTGTCTGCTGTGTGACCTTGGGCAAGTCACTTCACTTTTCTGTGCCTCAGTACCCTCATCTGTAAAATGTGGATTAAGACTCTGAGCCCCACATGGGACAGGGACTGTGTCCAACCTAATAGCTTGTATCTACCCCAGTACTTAGTACAGTGCCTGGCACATAGTAAGTGCTTAACAAATACCACTGGGAAAAAATGTGATATATGAAAAACTACAAAAGGAAAAGATATGGGGGAAGGAAGAGAGGTCAGACCTGGAGGAGTAGAAAGGAAAAAACAGAAATGCATTGTTTTCTGTAGTTTTAAGAGTAAAATGTTACCTATTAGATCAGCAGATTGTTTTCCTTTATATTTTTGATCAGTTTGGAATTGTGCATGAACAGTGTAAAGACATTTTTAAAAGATACCAAATGCTCCTGCTTCCTGTACCAGATGAGAGCCAATTAGTTTTTCCTCCCAGAAAAGGAGTAAGCCTAAAAAGGTACAGAATCTGAAATCTTGAGAGATGGCTAGGTTTAAGATTTTGATTTGTGGGATATTCTATTATCATATTCTATTGTCAGGGGATAATGTGAGAAATACCACTTTAAGCAGTGATGCAGATAGAAGTTGCACCTACATGGTCCCAGAGAAGTGGAGGAATGAGTGATTATCCATTTAACTTGCTTCATATAGGCCAAGGGCAAAAAGACCACAAGGACAGCTAATACCCTGAGGAGTCCTTGTTGCTCCAAGGCAGTTCACTCCATGGAAGACTGGGAGTTTACCTAGCTGCTGTGAACAGAGTAGCTCTGAAAGTATCTGGATTTCTGTGTTTGAGGATTGGACCATTGTCTTGAGAAATTGGAGTGAAGTTGGAGTGAAATTAACCTGCAGTTAGGGGACTAGAGCAGGCACATTGGAAGAGTGTACCCACTTTCCCCTGGGCTATACAGAGCCAGTCAGGGGGGGAACCTATTGAAGGCATATGGCACTGGTCACTTTTCCTCTATAATGGAACTTTGTCTGTGGCACTGGTCACTTTTCCTCTACAATGGAACTTTGTCCATTCCCACATATCCCACCTAGAGCAGTTTAGATCTTTAGGAGAGGAAGGAAGCATTTTTTAAATGATGGTATTTAAGTGCTTACTATGTGTCAAACACTGTACTAACCTCTGGTGTAGTTACAAGTTAATTAGGTTGGACAAAGTCCCACATTGGCTCACAGTCTTAATATCCCTTAGTTGTATACATCTTTGGAAAATGCTTCTTGGACAAACAATTGTTTTTGTTAATTTTTAAACAGATTGCCACCATTTTTCAGATTTTTGACTAGTGTTTAGTTTCAGAAAGGTAATGTTCTAAAACTGTTACTGCCACATTAACTGTTTGCCATACCAATAATCAGTGATATGCTAGTTGCTCTAACTGAAATAGCAGTATACAAACTTCTCTCTTAAAAGTTCAAAAAAAAACCTGCCCCAAATAGAAACTCTTGAAAGAATCTATATTTTACATCTGTTCATTGTAGCAGTGTCTACATGCACAAAATATAGGGTTGAGGCAATTGTGTGATAAATTCTAGGTAATTTAGAAAATAAAATTACTGTTAAGAAAAAAGAGGTTTTTAAATCTGAATTATCCACTTGGCTGTCAACACTAATCAAATCACCAGATAATAGCTTAATCCTTTACTTCATTCTGCCAATGCTACTTCAATGATAGCAGTTAGCATGCAGCAGCAATATTTAATTAAAGGAAGCCAAATTACTGTTCACTTACATAGAGAATAATGTAAAATTGCAAACACAGCTGTATAAAAATGAGGAAATCAAGAGCTCTTCAAATTGTATTACAGTTACATGAATATGATAGAGACTAAACAAGGAAACCTGAAAAAGACAGTGAACAGCAGCTGTGTTATTGAATGCCCCCACAGAGTTTGAATAATTCATGGTTTAAATTAAATACCTCACTGTATTAACACAGTGCAGATAAACTGTTTACCAGTGTTATTTTAGATTGAAAATATGAGGAGCTTCTCTTAGAAGACTAATTTTGAAGAAAGCAATCACAGCTGAGACTAGTCGGTTTATCTTTCCAATAAACCAGGTAAAAGTTGAAATGCAAAGGCAGCACAATGACATTTAAAAGTATTCAATTTGGCCCATCAGTGGTATTATGGATTTTGACTTTAAATTCAAAAAACACTAGACATGTTTGTTTTCATTTGTTTTACCAGAAAGATAAATGTAGTTTACTCTTTTAAGAGGATCAGCTGGAGCTATTTATTTTCCAGACTTTAAGTTTGCACTGTGGCAAGGAACTGATACTGGTTAAAAACTGAACTGTTTGTTAGCAAATGGTCTTAAGGCCATGTGTTAATGCTATACGGAATTAATGGGAATTCCCAGGCTGTTATCTAGATGTAAGCTGGGTCAACATTGGCTGGCAAAATCACTTGGGGAGGTGGGTATGGAGCAGAGAAAGTATAGCATCTTGTCGATTTATTTCTGTGTCCTTTAAAGGCAGTTTACAAGATGTTCACTGAATCTGTCCACTTAGAGCGAAGTGGAATGAGACTATTAACTTATTTCACATAGGCTGCAAAACCAGTCTTCAGATAGGTGGCAATAACTTTTAGTCATTGCTGGGCCACTTTTGATCTGGCAAGCTAGAGGTGAAAGGTTCCAGAATTTATTACCCATCCCCTTAGTCACCCAGTCCATCTTTCCATGTAACTTTGAAATCACTATAAATGCTTCCTAATCTTTTTCTGGTAAATTGCTGGAAAATGCAGGGATACTTTACTTTGGCCAAACTCCAGATTCATTTACATGCCAGACACAGCAGGGCTGGACTTGGTCATGTTGGTTTTGAGGACAGAAAAGAGAGGAAGTTGTGAAATAGACTTCACGTGTAGAAAACAAGAGGGCAGGCAGGGGTGAGTTGGGAGAATATCTCTAACTCAAACTCTAACACAAAGATTGCCTATATTTGCTTTGAAAACATGGCTTTCAAGAAATATTCATTTTCAACTTTCAAAACATTGTGACTAATGTTTTCAATTGCACCAAATAACATTCACTTATATTTCAGTCTGCATGAAGTGCTTTACCTTAAGGTTGAATTGAGCAGAGAGAGAAAATGCTGAAGAACAAAAAGTTAAAGAAGGATGCAATGATGTCAGTAAGAAAAGGCAGCTGTGTGGATATATATCTGTGTAGGGGATTATTTATATTTTTAAGGCAAAAAAGGTCAATTTAGGATTTATCATTTTAACAGGAGACACAGTGGTGTTTGGCTTAAAAAAACCAAAAAAATCTAACACCTTCCAGACTGGATGACTTTGAAAGCAGCTTTTGAGTATGTTCACTGATAGGTAATTGATGTTTATGCTTGGCTCAGGATCAATCCTCCATCTATACAAAAGACAGGGGAGGCTACTGAATGAAGCAGGGGACTATATTTGAGTTATAACCCTGCCACTCAGTTGCAGGATGGTTTTGCACAAGTCAGAACCACTCTGTGCTTCAATTCTATTATGTGAAAATGACTGAAATAATTCTTGTCACTTCCCTTCTCTTTGGAATATTTTGAAAATGAGTGAGGTCATGCTTATATAGTTTTTGGAACTTCTCAGAAGTTTGATCTTTTGTGAATAGAAAGTGAAGTTATCACTAGAAGCTGTAAGGGATTAGGAAATGCCGTAGGACAGCGCAAGCCTGGACACAGCATGACATGATGTCAGAAGAAACAGTTGTGTGCCTGTGTGTGGTGTCAATCACGGAGTACCACAATGCAAATTTTCCTTAATGCAGGGCTCTGCAAGGATGCAACTCCCATGTTCCTGAACTGGGTGTATTACTATTCAAACAAAAATTGTGGCATAACAATCTTTTCCTGGATTCAATGAATATTAATATTGGATTGAATCTTAATAATTACCAAGTAAAGCTTCCAATATACAACAATATACAATGTAGTACAATATAACAGAGGTGGTAGACATATTACGTGCCCACAACAAGCTTGCAGTCTAGGGATGAGTTATACCTTCTAGGGATGGCCACACATTTTCCCCCAATCAGGCTTGCTGACAAGTGAGCAATATTTCTGTTACTCAGCCAAACTAGTGGGTTAATTTGCAGTCTAGAATGGAGCCACGGTGATTCATCACCCAAGGTCGAACTGTTTTCCATCTTCCCTGTCTGCATTCCTTTGAGAAGCAGAATGGCCTAGCAGAAAGAACACAGGCCTAAGAGTCAGAGGACCTGGGGTCTAATCCCAAATCTGCCTGTTGCCTTCTGTGTGACCTTAGGCAAATCACTTAACTTCTCTGTGCCTCAGTTTCCTCAACCCTAAAATGGGGATGAAATACCTGTTCTCTCCTCCTAGCGCTTAGAACAGCGCTTAACCCATAGTAACCACTTAACATTTAAGGTATTC
This sequence comes from Ornithorhynchus anatinus, assembly GCF_004115215.2. Taxonomy (NCBI): domain Eukaryota; kingdom Metazoa; phylum Chordata; class Mammalia; order Monotremata; family Ornithorhynchidae; genus Ornithorhynchus; species Ornithorhynchus anatinus. The sequence goes on along the minus strand of NC_041749.1, from coordinate 63,768,200 downwards.
ACCTTAATTAATTAGTTAATTTCTGGGTGAGGAAATTGTCTTTCTTCAGTGCTTTCATGGAAAGTTACAATGGCTTCTCAGGGATTTTTCCCCACGGTTATTCTCTGAGGTAGTGGTTTTGTGGTAAATTTTAACCTTACCGAAATAATAAAAAAAAAGAGTCCTGGTCCCTCATCAGCCTCTTAAATTTACTTCCACCCAGGAATAACAGTGTGGGTCACTGCCTTGTGGGTAATGAATTGTTAGGGAGCTTCTTGAAGTAACTCCTTTCTAGTCAAATAATTACCCCAAAATGTTCCACCCCAAAATGTTCCACGTAGATTAACTAAGTACACTTCCATTAATCTCATCCAAATTCATTCTAGTTTTACGTATCTTCAATTGCTTTTTTGAAAGGAATTGTTTAAACAAGGATGACTTCAGCTACCAAATTTAAAAAATATCAGCATGGCGATTGAATTCACTGACTAATGAATCACTAATGGATTATTTTACAGGCTAAAAAAAAACAGTTACTTTTAATTAGAGGATGAGCCTGTCCCTTATAAATTCACAATCCTTTTTCTCTCCAAAAAAACACCACATTAGTTTACTTTGAATTTCTGAATTGTTCATATTTGTGGCTCACTTTCAAAATTCACAAGGCAATCAATGACATATTGCTCATTTTCTGCTTCCTCCTTATTCAATTTATTGGAAGAGAAAAAAATCCCAGCTTTTGCTGGGATTTCCTAGTTAGAGCAATTTCTTTAAAACTCAAATAGTGCCACAGAACAGTTGGGACATCCTGCAAATAGTTACACACCTATCCACATCAAGTAAAAAAAACCAAAAAACAAAACACTCAATAAAATACTACTATGGTCAAGTGAATGATAAAGAAATACGATTTCATTTATTTTTCTCCGTCCCTCCAATGCATGGGGGGAGACAGATCAGTATAATAGAGCATTTTTGTGGACTGGTAAATTTCAAAGTTTGACAAGGATTAGCACTAACTAGGGGACAATATTTGGTCATTGCAGAAATGGAACTCAATTGTTTATTCCAGTGGGAATCTTCATGTTAGTGTGGCTATACACTGAACTTTGTCAAGTTTAGTTCTTCATTGAATTAAATTTTGAACACCAAAAAACAAAGTTCTTAAAACGCAATTCACCTATTCACTCAAGTCCTCAACTGGTGGTTTCTTATTTATTCTGGCTGATTTGGTGTCCAGTTTCCACAGTGGTGACTGAAGTGTAATATGGTAATGTAGTATTGCGATACAGTACAGTACTCAAAGCTCCAGATGTCTGTTTCAAGTCCAGACAAGTTATTCTTGAGCCATTCTCCTCAAATAGTTGTCTTTGTTATAGCAATATGCTGTTCATTAAATAATACTAATACAGACAACTGATATATTTCAATGACAAAAATCATTTCATGTGTCAGATTGGAAGCTACACAGAAAACTTGATTTGGACTATCTGCATTTGGCCACTCGGTTATATATTTTACTGTGGTTTGGGTCATAAATTCTATTCATTTCCAATAGCTGGCTAAAGAATCATTTGGATTTAATCCTGCTGGCCTCATACTGCATATTTGGCAAGCTATAACTTCCTGACTGTGGAGATGATATTTTGCAGCAATAAGCAAAGAGCAGTGAGTAGGAAAAAAATATTTTATGCAGACTTTGTCTAGGTAATCTGGAATAATCATTGTGAATACATTCCATATATCACATGAATGAGGGCTACAAAAATAAAAGAGTATTTTTTAGCTCTTGCTTTGGGCAATTCACATAGGAAGACATTGGATAGTATTAAAAGAAGAGCAGAAAAGAAATCCCTGCCCTCAAGAATCTTACAGTCTAATGTGAGGAGACAATATGAAACACAAATATATACTTTGTGTATGTGTGTGCACGTTTGTATGAATATAAACTTATAGTACTATGGGTGGCTATGGTAGATTTTACCAGTATTGCAGTAAAGCATTCATGAAAGAGATATGTTTTGATTAGAGTTTTGAATGAGGGATTGACAAAGTTGAATTGGGGTGGGCATTTCATATGGGAGAAATGGAATGAGCAATATCTTAGGGGAGTGGGGGACTAGAGTGTGTTGAGTATGAAGAGTGAAAAGGGGATTAGCTTGAACAGCGGAAGGCATGAACAAAGGTGTAGTATGAGACAAAATCAGCCCACTATGGTGAGTTAACTGGTGGCAAGCCAATGGTGAAGAATTTAATCAATCAATCAATGGTATTTATTGAGCACTTATTATGTGCAGAGCACCATACTAAACCTTTGGGAGAGTACAATACAATAAGGTTGGCAAGCTTAAATCAGATATTTGGCATCACTGAAGGCTTTTGCATAAGGGAATGATGAGAAACAGTGTGGTCTAGTGGAAAGAGCACGGGCTTGGGAGTCAGAAGACCTGGATTCTAATTCTGGCTCCACCACATGTCTGGTGTGGGACCTTGGGGAAAGTTACCACTTCTCTGTGCCTCATCTGTAAAATGGGGATTAAGACTGTGAGCCCCACATTGGGACATGGACTGTGTCCAGTCTGATTGATTAGCTAGTATCTACCTGGGTGCTTGGTACAATGCCTGGCACATAATAAGTGCTTAACAGATGCCATTAAAAAATATCTAACCAGGGCCTTAGAAAGATGATTGTGTCTGCTTCATGAAGAATGGATTGGAGAGGTGGTGTCATAAAGGAACAGGTAGATCTGTGAAATACTGTGGAGTTCCTAGTTCCTAGTGACAAATGGGATTTGAGAGGCAAATGAAATGAATGGATCAAAGACCACTACAAGTTTGTGAATTGAAGAGTGAGAGAGGATGAAAGAATATAAGTTTAGGAAGAAAGCAGGACTTTATAAAGGAAGATATATAGTTCAGTTTTAAATATAATGAGTTTTGGTGTTGGGACATCCAAAGGGAGATACCTCAGAGCTAGGAGAAAATATGAGTTAGGAGAACAGGTTAGAGATGAAGACTGGACTGTGTTAATTTATGAGTCATCAGTCAATCAATCATATTTACTGAGCAGTTACTGTGTGCAGAGCACTGTACTAAGTGCTTGGGAAACTACAGTGTAATAGACACATTCCCTGGCCCTCGCATAGTGGGGATAGTTGAAGCCATGTGGGAGGATGAGCTCTCCAAGATAATTAGTATAAACGAAGAACACAGAGTATCCATGGCTAAGCCTTGAAGGATGCCTGTAAAAATTGTTGAGGAAAAGAAAAAACATCAGCAAAGGAACAGAAAAGTAGGTAAATAACCAAGATATTACTGTATCCTTGAAACCAAGGCCAGAAAAAGTTTCCAGGGGATGACTGAGGCAAACAGTCTCAAAGGCCACAGGGAATAAGATGGAGAAGAGGTCCCAAGATTTGTTCAAAAGAAAGTAGAGATCTTAGTGAACCAAAGATCAGAATAATCTCTCATTATTATGAGTATATAATCCTGATAAGGATCTTTTCCAGATATTTAATTGTCTGGTTTATAATGAGCATTGAATATTTTGTACTAAAATTTGCCTCAAGATAATGTGCAATTTCCAAGATAACAGTGGTTTTTGTTCACTCAAGTGCATAATTATCTACAACCACATAAAGCACATAGGTTACTTGCTTACTCATTAGAGAATCTGTGGTAGAGGCAAAACTTGATGCCAAACAGAATAGGGATAATACATAATAAACCCCATATAAAATGTTTCAAACCCTGAATCATTTCTGAATCTGGTATTTTTCCTAGAGGTATCAAAAATTATTAAAAGGACTTTAAAGGCTAATGATAAGCAGAGTATCCCAGTAGGTGATGTTGCACTAGATGATCAACCCCACCAGGAGCATGGTCAAAGCTGTTTAGTCATGGGAATTAGTTATTTTTCATTCGTTGAAGGCAATTATGAATAGGGCCTGTGTAGTGGAAAGGTTGGGGGATCCTGGGAGGTCAACTGGGGCAACCCAAGTACACAAAGAAGGTCAGGACTGTGGGAAAGAAGGGGTCATGGAATCTACAGTTATAGTTACTGCTTTGAAGAATGTCCCTACAGCTGCAACTTTCTAACTCGGGCAGTGAAGCCACACATAAAGGCCTTTTTCATGATACCTATTCAAGCATTTCCACTGGGCCAACAGAAAGACTTGCCCTGTTCTTGGTCTGGGGGCAAGAGTAAAAGCTGGGATTCAGGAGAACTGGGTTCTAGCCACAGCTCAACAAATAGGAGAATGTGTGATAGGGCTATGCCATTAGTGATGAAGGTCTCAACCCAAAGTACTACAAAGGATGTTCCATAAGGTCGACAGACCCAGTGGTCATCCTGAAAAATAACTGTATAACATGGGTGGTGAACTTTGCAGGCCACCACCTGCTGGTTATGGTAATATAATAATAATAATAATAATAATAATAATAATAAATAATAATTGTGGCATTTGTTAAGTGCTTATTATGTGCCAGGCACTGAACTAAGCACTGGGGTGGATACAAGCAAATCGGGCTGGACACAGTCCCTGTCCCATGTGGGGCTCACAGTCTCAATCCCCATTTTACAGATGAGGTAACTGAGGCTTAGAGAAGTGAAGTGACTTGCACAAGGTCACACAGTAGACAAGCGGCAGACTCAGGATTAGAATTCCTGACCTTCTGACTCCCAGGCCCGTGCTCTATCCACTATGCCATTCTGCCACTATAATATGGCACAGCATTGGCACTATGCTTTGGTCACTTAGGTCATAACCAGCCGAAGGCTGACGTGGCCATAAACGGGTCCTGCACATAAAAAACTATCGCATGCATTTTGCAACTGCATACCTTCCCACCTACTTACCCATTGCACTCTGTGCCCCAGTGGGAACATGAAGGCAAAAACCAGACAGTGTGAGTGGTGTCACTATAATCAATTCCTTCGGGCTAGACTAAGGCTAGTCTATTGCTTTCTACGGGAGACTCCGTCGTCTTCATTATCATCATTATCACTTAGGTATTTATATTTGAATTCTTCTTCATGGTAGATTTTCTTTCCAGGGCTCATTAGAGAGTAAGTATCACCCAAAAACCCATTCATTGTCTTATTGTGAAAGAAAATCATATAGCAAAGCCACTTAGGGAAACCTGCCAAGAACTTGGTTACTAAATGAAAATGCTAAAAACATGGAGACAATCAACTGGCGACTGTGTCCCCTCCCAAGTTTGTTTTACAATGTACATCTTCCAAAAAAAATACCTTCTGTTTAAACAATTTTAAAGCTAATATTTCTTCCTAGCATGTGTGTTAATGCATACTGTTGTGGCTCATGGAATATGTGCACCCCATTTTAATTAGAATAATTTGTGGAATTGGAATATTTCTACTATAATATATGGTTCTAATGAATCAAGGACAAACTTCTCCAATGTTTAAAACATTTTACTTTGGGGCCGTCTATCTCAAGATTCTCCAGCAAAATCAGATCACTACTGACCGACAGACCTGGCTAATTTACCAGGTGACAGGCTATCGGGATGAGGTTCAGGGCAGGGCAGAGGTGGCACTGATGCTACCAACCCCTCTTCTGTAGCAATGTAAAATGCACAGTTTCCCTAAAAAGTCAGTGTCCTCTGGAGATGCTCAAAAATTTTCCTCAGTATAACAAATAATTCCAGATCTGTCCACTTGACAGAAGAATCAATCAAAGAATGCTTAAAATTTGATATTTTTAAATTTGTGAATTCATGTGTGTGAATTTTTGAGTTTCACATCTTCAAAACTCTGTTCTCCCCTCCCTGCTTGTTTGTATCTCATTGTGATCTTCCATTCAACAGCTTTTTGGAAGTAAGGTATCATCCACCTTTCCCAAATAGATTATGAAGACTTTTGAGTTGGCATCAATCCGGCAATCCAAGTAGGTCCAGAACAGCATGGCTACCATCCTCTGCTCTACCAACTGTACTACTGAAGGCTCCAGCAGTCTCCAAAATGCAGAGAGCAGGGGACTTTTATGAGATCATCACAGCGAACAGAACAGCCTGGCATTCAGTGCCTAGGGCGGGGGTTGCTTTCCTTGATCAGTAGCTGGGCGAAGATCAAGTAGCAGGCTTGAAAATAGTGTCAGGCTCAGCAAGAGCTTATGGGACTCTGGCTATGCTCAGAGGATCCAAAATCTCCACTGCTGTTTGAAAAGACGGAACATATGAATACAGGGCAACCTCAAAAATGGGTTACAAAGCATTCCAAGCTGAGAAGGAACTTAGATGTGTGAAAACTGGGGCACTGATGGGTGTGACCATACTCCACTATTGTCTTGTCTGAATTAGTCCATATGTTCCCTGCTTGTATACCCACAAAATATTACCCTGTGGTAAGAATGAAATGTATGGAAACCCAAGAAAGCTCGTTGGGCCAAAGACTGTAGGCAATAGGTACACCATGGAGAAAAGCCCAGTTCTTTTAGGCTCTGTCACAATTGACAGCTGCCCTCATGATTACTTCTTCTGCCCTCATGCTTACATTCAATTTTGAACCCCCCAAAACGAGGGAGAACACAAGCTAGAACTAGGGGACTACTTTTCAAATTCCAATCTCTGGCAGTAAAATGAGAGAAGCAATTGTAAACTAGTGTCAGTAATCTCTAAAGGAAAACTCCTTAAATCCCCTATGACACAAGAAACTAGTTTATCAAAGCCTCTTTGCTTTATTACACCTAATCCTTGGATTAAAGATCCCTAGATAGTACATAGACAGAGCTGTTGATAGCTATTGAGTCTTTGATACCCAGTTGATGGCATGATGATTTAAAGAGTTACATTGAGAGCCTTTTCTTAAGAAAACAAAAAAAAAAACCTCCCAAAACTTTAAAAATTCCTTTACCCTTTTAAAAATTAAATGATATAAATTAACTAAAATTAAGCACTCAAATGACTTCACTAGTTCATTCATCGAATTTGGGGGATATTTTGCTGCTGGGACACATAGGTAGAGGAATGATAGGTAGAGAAATGATTACCTTTAAATAGAAACACGGCTAAGGCATAACTAACTAATGATAGAAATCACAGTGAGACAACTCACTAGACAGCATGGTCTGGGGTTGGGGCCGGGTTTGGCCGGAGGGTGGGTGGCACTTTAAAACTTGTAAAATAGCTTTGTAGAAGAAATATTTAATGAGACAGAGTGCAATGCCAACATAGCAATAGGCTGAAGATTAAACTGAAAATATATAGAACAACTGTACTGTTGGTCTCCCTTCATGGCGTTGACACCTGAATCTATCAGAGATGTCAGATCTATTTTCTAGAGCACATCCACCAACATCATTTTTGTGCTAAAGATCCAGCAGCAAATCATGACCATAAGCAACGAAGTCCTGAAACAGAGGCAGTTCAGCAGCATCGAAGCATGCTCATTACATTACACCTTTCCTGGGTGAGACACAGTGAAGAGAATAGAATTCAGAAGGGAACCCGAAGAGGTGGTCTAGTGATCCAGGTGGGTCGGCACCGAGAAGACTTGTGGTTGAAAAATCAACAGTCCATTTTACCCAGAGGCCAAGTTAAAAAAAAAAAAGGATCATTTACTGTGCTGATGCCTTTGCCATTTACAGCAACTGTCACTCCAAGGACAGCTCATCAAAGCCAGCTCAGCCAACTATTGCTTTCGCATACCTATGAAATGTGCTGAATATTATATTTAGAATCTGATCCCTTTAGCATAAGGATGCAATGCCTGTGTTAAGTTTTTTTACAAGGTTTGAATAGGGGGATTCAAGTTTTTGAAGACTGAGGGTAGGGTAAGGTTGGGCTTGTAGATCTTGTGGACATAATGAGACTATTCAGAGACAATGAAGATTTCCCTGGATCCCACTGCTCCCGCCGGTTATCACTCCATCTGTCTGCTCCCTTTACTGTCCCAAATCCTTGAATGAACTGTATACATCTGCTGGCCATCACTCCCTTTCCACCAACTCTCTTGGTGATCCACTACAACGTGGTGTACGGGCCCTTCACTCTATGAAGACTGTATTCTCCAAGGTCATCCATGCCCTTCTCTTAGCCAAATCTAATGGCCTCTCAGTTGTTTTAATCTACCTTGATCTCTCTGCTGCAATTGACACCGTGGACCACTCCCTCCTCCTAGAAACAGTTTCCATCTTCAGTTTCTCAAAGTCCTCACCTAATTCTCCTGCTACCTCACTGAACCCTCCTTAGTTTCAATGACTGACTCCTCTTCCACCTCTCAATTTCCTAACTGTGGGTACCCCACAAGGCTCTATTCTGCATCTCCTACTATTTTCACTTTACACTTGTTCTCTTGGGGAGTTTATCTGTTCCTATCATTAAGGTGGGGCAGAATAAGTGCTTGGATTAACATTATAGCCATTTGGATGAAGAGGAAAGGGCAGATTTTAGTGATGTTGTGAAGGTTGAACCGATAGGATTTTGTGACAGACTGGATATGTGGGTTGAATGAGAGATGAGAGGATAATGCCAGGTTATGGGCTTGTGATCCAGAAAGGACGGTGGCACTGTCCACAACAATGGGAAAATCAGGGGCGGGGCAGGGTTTGGGTGGGAAGATAAGGAGTTCTGTTTTGGCATGATAAATTTGAGGTGTCAGCGGGATATCCAAGTAGAAATGTCTTGAAGTCAAGAGGAAATGCAAGACTGCAGAGAGGGAGAGAGATCAGGGCTGGAGATGTGGATTTGGGAATCATCCCCGCAGATGTGGTAGTTGAAGCCATTGTAGTCTCAGAAGTAAATAGTATGGTAAGTGCTCAATAAATACCACTGATTGATTGATTGATCTAGCCCCAACCTCTCACGTAATTTAAAATTCCACATTTACTCCTGCCTTCTGGCCATATCCTCTTTGATGCCTGGCCGACACCTCAGATTCAACATGTCCCAAATGGAACTTATTTTCTTCCTTCTCCTTCTCCTCCTCCACCTATTTTCCTCTCTGTTGATCTACCCTGTCCCAGAAGTCCACAACCACGGCATTATCTTTGACTCCTCACTGCCTTTCAGCTTACCATCCAGTCAACTGCTAAATCTTTCTAATTCTCCTTTCCTGGCATTGTCTGCATCTGTCTCTTGCTACTCATTCAAACACTCTTTTTGCTGGGCCAAGCTCTTGTCATATCATGGTTAGAGTACTCTTTTAGCCTCCTTGTTGGTCTCCCTGCTTCTAGCCTCCCCATCTTATATATTGGCTCTCTTCACCTACTAGTCCTTACTTCACACTCATCGCTGCTCCCAAGCTCACCTTCTAACTGTACCTTGCTCTTAACTCTCCCACCTCTGACCCCTATTTGCCCTGTCTGGAACTCCCTCCAAATCCACTAGACCACAACTCTCCCCATCTTCAAATGTCTCCTAAAATCCCACATACTCAGGGAAGCCTTTCACCTGATTAGTTCACACACCTCAGTTGCATCAGACAAACATCCATCCATGGTATTTAAGTACATGAATCCTATCCTCAGCATTTATTAACAATAATAATAATATAACAACAACAATAATGATAATGATAATTATGGTACTTGTTAAGCACTTACTATATGCCACACACTGTTCTAAGCACTGGAGTAGATATGAGTTGATCAGATTGGACATAGTACCTGACCCACATGGGGCTCACAGCCAAAGTAGGAGGGAGTAGGATTTAATCCCCCTTTTACAGATGAGGTAACTGAGGCACAGACAAGTTAAGTGACTTGTTCAAGGTCACACAGCAGTCACATGGCAGAGTTTGGATTAGAACCCACATCTTCTGACTCCCAGGCATGTGCTCTTTCCAGTAAGCCCACACTGCTTCTCATTTCTATAAATATGTGTACTTTTTAATTAATTTCTATATTTATCTATACATAAAATTATTTTTTCAGTTCCTTCATTCAGATATATTTGAGTTACTCCTACTTTATTCTTTCTCCAGCTTGTACTATCTGTTAATTTTTTTTTTGTCTATCTTCCTATTGGATTGTAAACTTGAGGACAGGGAAAATATGTCTTGATACTGTTGTACTCTCCCAAGCACCTAGCACTCTGCCTAGTGCTCAATAAATGGTGGTTGGTAAATGCCATTGATTAGTTGCTCAACTCTCTGAAAAGCTAGGATACTGTTGATCCTCCTGAGGCACAAATCAGTATTTTACTTCTAGATGAAAACTAATTTGATTCTGGTCTGTATTTTTATGGGCAATATCAATGAGAAAGTCCAGGTTTTAGAATTGTTGTCTTTGATGGATAGACATCACTGTTCCATTTCCTTTGTTGGCTGGTAGTATAAATATTTTTCATTTCTTGTAGGGATATATATTTTCTGGTGCTCAGGCATCCGCTGGGTGATTTGAAATTTCTGAAGATTCTGAATAGTTTTTGCCAGATCAATTCTGCTTTGTTTTTTATTAGTATAGGTTAGAATTAGCTTTTTCCACTCCACATATCTCTTCACTTGAAAGAAGATGAGGAAACTGCTGCCTTTGGCCAGGGCAGAGATGTCAGTAACAGCAAGGTGGAGATCTGTTAGGTTGTGGACTATTTTGGCAGAGGCCAGAGTAGGCATTTTTAGTGTTTATTGTTCCCGCACAAGCAATTCTTTCTCTTTTGAGCATGTGGTCTTCTTTACATTCATCTGGGCATGGTTGTCTTTTAGGAGGTTGATTCGCTTTTGTACCAACAACAGATGATTTTCTTTAAGAGAAGTTAGACCACCACTGTGTGACCTAGGGCAAGTAACTTCACTTTTCTGTGCCTCAGTCCCTCATCTGCAAAATATGGATTAAGACTGTGAGCCCCATATGGGACAGGGATTGTACCCAACCCAATTTGCTTTTACCCACCCCAGTGCTTAGCACACAGTGCCTGGCACATAGTAAGTGCTTAACAAGTGCCACAATGTTACTGTTATTATAAATGAACGTTCATTGGCATCCATCATAGTCTCAAAACTTAAAAGCACAACATTTAACACAACAGCCACACTTTTCATAGTGTATTTGAAAAAGCAAACTCTCTTAGGCTACAATTTTATTAATGATGGCCAACAGGTCCTGCATTGAACTGAGAAGGTCAGTGAGCATGAGCTGACTGCCTAGGTATCTCCAAAAATGTGGTACCGCCACAGAACACACTCTGGCATTTGGAACAGCCAGCAGGCTAGCCTGTAAAGGTTGTCATTTGTTCTTCACTCTCTGCAAAACTGGTCTGAACCCAGAACTCCCATTGACTACAAAGTGAGTTCCGGGCTTGGACTGCTCCCCAGGGGGAGTTGCCTCCATTGGCAAGCTGTCATCTCATTGTATTTTCCATTTGTTGTCAAGGTGCCCACAAAGGCGTGGAAGATGGCTCTGCCTGGAGAGTCAAAAAACAACAATACAAAGAGGGAGACATGACCTGTCTTGCTTTGGGAAAAAAAGAAAAAAAATTCTCTGAAACTGTTTTCAGTGTGGGTGCAGGACCTCCTAGAGCGCATATCAGTTTCATCTGGCCAGTTTCATCTGGCAAATCAGCTTAGGAAGGGGATAGCTATGGTAAGTGTCTCTTGAAAAGCTCAACTGTGTATTTCTCTTTAATTTGCCCTGCCCTTTAGCTGCCACCAAAAGTAGAGTGGCAGCAGGAGATGATCAGCAAGATTATGGAACTAGTCCAATTTATCTAGCTGGAATTAAATCCCTGCAGGAGGCTGATACTGTATAGAAATAAGATGAGCTCTGGGAATTTCTATCTCTTGGAACCAGGAGCCTTCATCTGGGTTTCCGCACCAGGAATAATAATAATAATCTTATTGATAACAGTGATATTAATAATAATGATCGGTAAGTGCTTACTATGTGACAGCCTTTGTACCAAGCCGTGGGATAAATATAAAATAATCATGACAGACACAATCCTGCCCCACATGAAACTCAATGTCTAAGTAGGAGGGAGAACAGGCATTTAATCCCCTTTTTACATATGATAATTTTGGTATTTGTTAAGCACTTACTATGTGCCAGGCACTGTACTAAGTGCTGGGGTTGATACAAGGAAATTGGTTTGGACACAGTCCCTGTCCCACATGGGGCTCAAAGTCTCAATCTCTATTTTACAGATGAGGTAACTGAGGCACAGAGAAGTTAAGTGACTTGCTCAAGGTCACCCAGCAGGCAAGAAATAACTGGAATCAGAGCACAGGATCTCTGACTCTCAGACCTGTGCTCTTTCTATGGAAAAACAATATTGTGGTGATGACTCTGAGGCAAGGAATTTTTCAACAAAAACCTACCTCAGTCACCTTGGCATAACTGCCGTTTTATGTTTAATTTTCAATTTGAATTGAACAGTAAGAGTAGGTACTAATCACTAAAGGGCAAATCTTTGGTTTAGGGTTTCATTCAGTTTATGGAAACTATTCTGCAGAGCTTTTCCTTGAGGTTTTTAATGCAGTTAGCTGCTTTACTGAAGCCATGGATATGAAGTATCCCAGCAGTGGCAAATATTTAATGCTTAACAATAATGGAAAAACCCAGACCAATGGTAACTAGAGTGGAACTTGGTGATAAAATAAGAAACTGCCAAGAATTTTTACCATTTGTGCAGCAGTGAGAAAAACAAGTTAAGCCTGAATAAAGCTATGAATGAGGCCCTACATCTGAAGGGAAACATACAGTGATATAAACTATTGGATTCCTTTGAGAAACAGAATGTTTTACCAGAGACTTTATTTAATTTCACTCTGTGATGGTTTCCATGGCTTGCTCTTCCATTAAAATAAAGCTTGGATTTTCCATTTCTTTGACTGGAAGGCATATTATGAAACCGGATGTACTGTCAGAAATGGGGGAAAGAAATTTGACCTGCATTGCCCAATGCAAATCCACTAAAATTCTGTCATCAGCTCTTCCCCTCTAAACAGGTGTAAGCACAAAAGACCTATTGTTATTAACCAGAATATAGGATAAATAGAATGAACATGCCTCTGCCAGTTAATCTACCTGTGATAAAGAGTATTGTTTTTAATCTCCTGCCATTTTGAAGGTCCTAAGGGATGAATCTTATTGTGACATAAAGTCAGCATTGTCTTTTGAATACACGGAGACTTTTAAATTGACCTTTTATATTTTCCTCAGTTGTCATGCTGAGCGCCATATTTACTTTATTATGCTATTTGTACAGAAAGGAATATGTTTCCATAGGTAAAATATCATGAGTCAAGCTTTGGAAGTTTTGCAAAATGCTGCTCTTATTGCTCAGATGGAAACATTCTAGAAAATGAAAGATTCTGCCCTTTATTGGGGGAATTTTTATGATAAAGATGACCTTCTCAAAATCACTATTCGATTTAAAAAATCAAGTAAATTTTGAAAGTAAGAGAGATTTTTAATTGATCTAGATTTGATATGTCAAGATAGCCCTGGAGGCACAGAAAACAAACTTGCTAATAACTCCATAACACATTCATAGGATCAGGCAGTAGACAGTTCTGGTGTCCTGGTAACCTTCAGCAATTGAAGTGTTCATTCAAATACATAGAATTTTTCCTTCACATATGCACTACGCACTATCCTTTATTACCTGAAGAAAGCCCTGCTGATGGTGAAATTCACTTATGGTTGCATATGTGACCAAAAAGGCCAGTGTGGAACCCCCGGTCCTGGCTGCACTGTGCACACCAAGAGCTGTCCCCTGTTGTGCTGTTACATTTGATATTTGCAGCACCAGGAGTGGTTTCTCTATTACCCTATTTATTTTGTTAATGAATTGTACATCGCCTTGATTCTATTTAGTTGCCATTGTTTTTACGAGATGTTCTTCCCCTTGACGCTGTTTATTGCCATTGTTCTTGTCTGTCCGTCTCCCCCGATTAGACTGTAAGCCCGTCAAACGGCAGGGACTGTCTCTATCTGTTGCCGACTTGTTCATCCCAAGCGCTTAGTACAGTGTTCTGCACATAGTAAGCGCTCAATAAATACTATTGAATGAATGAATGAATCCCTGTCTCTCGATTCTAATGAGGCATCTCCTCAAAGAGAACTGCTCCCCTCTTGATTGCAGTATACTTTATTGATCTATCTGTGGCAGTTGATTCCTAGATTTCAGTTGGGTTGAAGCATTGTCTCCTTTCCTCTTCTCCCCCTTCCTTCTGCATTACCCTGACTTGATCCCTTTATTCATCCCCGCTCCCAGCCCCACAGTGCTTATATACATAATCTTTATTTATTTATATTAATGTCTGTCTTCCCCTCTAGACTGTAAGCTCATTGTAGGAAGGGAATATGCTTGTTTTGTTATATATTGTATACTCCCAAGTGCTTAGTACAGTGCTCTGCACACAGTGAGCACTCAGTAAATATGATTGAATGAATTGTCAAAATTTATTTTATTGTAACCTGATGTCCTCCTTGCTTATAGTTTCTGAATTTCAGCTTACCATACAGCAACTCTTCTGGTTTCTTGCTGTCATTTATTTTCTTCAAGTGTCAATCAGTCAATCAGTGATATTTTTTGAGTACTGTACTAAGCTCTCTGAAGAATACAACAGATGCATTCTCTGCCCGTAACGAGCTTACAGTATAGAGGGACAGACAGTAATATAAGGAATTTATAATATATAATTTAAAGATATGTATATAAGTGCTGTGGAGCTGAGAGTGGTGTGAACAGCAAATGGCCAAAGATCACAGATCCAAGTGCATAGACAATGCAGAAGGACAGGAAGCAGGGGGAAAAAAGGGCTTAATCAAGGTAGGCCTCTTGGAGGAAATGTGACCTTAATAGTCCCTCTCAGCAGCATAGCTACCATGCTTGGAAACTCCTCTAGGTACATAGAAACAAAATTATGAGTATCTTGTTTACCTGAGATGTGAGGTAAACCTCACCTTCATCAGTTTTTATCAAGAACCTAGTGTTATGGGGAAGCAGTATGGTCTAGTGGAGAAACAGCTGAGCCTAGTGGAAAGAGCATGGGTCTGGGAGTCAGAGGACCTGGGTTCTAATTCCGGCTCTGCCAATTGCTTGCTGTGTGACCTTGGGAGAGTCACTTAACTTCTCTGTGACTCAGTTCCCTTAACTATAAAATGGGCACAGAGAAGTTACGTGAGCTCACCTGTTCTTCCTCCTACTTAGACTGTGAGCCCAATGTGGGGAAGGGACTGTGTTTGACCTAATTAGTGCTTGTACCTACACCGGCACTTAGAACAGTGTTTGACACACAGTAAGCAATTAACAAGTACCATAAAAGAAAAAAAAAACCCTACTGAATTTTATAGGTAAGAAGATGCAACCAAATGTCCTTAAGGATCTCTGAAGGGTAGACACTATAAAATTGACTATTATTGTGCAGGCCTCAGAACTGTTTCTACAGTGTTACTTATAATTATTATTAATATTACCATTATTATCATTGTATTTGTTAAGTACTTAGTATGTGTCAAGCACTGTACTAAGTCTTGGGGTAGATACAAGTTAATCAGGTTGGACACAGTTCCTGTCTCACATGGGGCTCACAGTCGATATAAGAGAGAGCTGGTATTGAATCTCCATTTTACAGATGAGGAAACTGAGGAACAGAGAAGTTCAATGACATCCCCAAGGTCACACAGTAACCAATTGGAAGAGCTGGGATTCGAGCCCAGGTTCTCTGACTCCTAGGTCCATGCTCTCTCCACTAGGCCATGTCGCTTTTCTAATCTGAATATCATTCATTCATTTATTCATTCAATTGCATTTATTGAGCACTTACAGTGTTCAGAGCACTGTACTAAGTGCTTGGAAAGTACAGTTCAGCAATAAAGAGAGACTATCCCTGACCACAATGGACTTACACTCTAGAAGGGGGGAAACAGACATCAAAACAAGTAAATGGGCATCAAAAGCATCAATATAAATAAATATTATAGATGTATACACATCAAAACAAGTAAGCAGGCATTAATATAAACAGAATTATAGATATATACATATATACACAAGTGCTGTGGGGTGGGGAGCGGGGTAGAGCAAAGGAAGCAAGTTGGGGTGATGGGGAAAGGAGCTGAGGAAAAGGGGGACTTAGTCTGGGAAGGCCTCTTGGAAGAGGGGAGCCATCAGTAGGGCTTTGAAGTGGGGAATTGTGATTGTTCGGCAGATTTGAGGAGGGAGGGCATTTCAGGCCAGAGGTAGGTTGATAGTGGGACAGGCGAGAATAAGGCAGAGAGAGAAGGTTAGCACCAGAGGAGCCAAGTGTGTGGGCTGGGATGTGGAAGGAGAAAAGGGAGGTGAGGTAGGAGGGGGCAAGATGATGGAAGCTTTGAAGCTTAGGATAAGGAGTTTTTGCTTGATCAATCCTCTGATTGTAAGATCTTTGTAGGCAGGAATGTGCCTACCAACTCTGTTGTATTGTACTCACCCAAGTACTTAGGAGAGCACTGTGGACACGGTAAGTGCTCAATAAAGTCAATCAGTCAATGGTATTTATTAAACTCTGATTGTGTACAGATGTAAGAGTGGGGTGGTTATCAAGTGCTTAAAAAGTACAGAACTAATCAATGGCGACACAGAAGGGAGAGGAAGTAGGGGAATGAGGACTTAAACAGGGAAGGTCTTGTGGAGAAGATAGGAGTTTAATAAGGCTTTGAAAGTGAACTGTGAGATTTGGGTGGGACAGGCACTGTTTGCTTTGCAGTGTATTTATCCCTGTGCTTAGTACAGTATTTGACCCTATGGCTCCCTCCTTTTTCTCCCCATCTCCCTTTTACCATTCCTCTCCAAACTCCCTGAGTTGTCTACATCCACTGTCTCCACTTCCTCTTCTCCAGTTTTCTTCTTGACCCCCTCAAGTCTGGTTTCTATCCTCTTCACTCCACAGAAACTGCCCTCTCAAAGGTCACCTTCTTGCCTAATCCAATGGCCTCTACTCCATCTTAGTCCTCCTTGACCTCTCAAGTGCCTTTGGCATTGTTGACCACCCCCTTCTCCTGGGAACATTATCCAACCTTGGCTTCATTGACACTGCTTCTCCTGGTTCTCCTCCTATCTCTCTGGCCATCTCGATCTATTTTGCAGGCTCCTCCTCTGCCTCCCACCCCCAAATTGTGGGGGTCCCCCAAGACTCAATTATTGTTTCCCTTCTATTCTCCATCTACACCCACTCTCTTGGAGAACTCATTTGCTCACAAGACTTCAACTACTATCTCTATGTGGATGATTCCCCGATTCCCGACAAGCTGCCCCTTCGCCTGCCGCTCGCCGACTCATCTGCGCCTCCTCCGCCTCCCCTGGGGAGCTGAGCCTTGGACCGTCCGGACCCGTGCCCGCCTCATCCTTTTGCAACCTGGACCTCCGCACCCCCACTCGGGAACTCTGACACTAAGAATCTTCGCCCCCACAGACCCCCAGCCATCAGTTCCCATTCTACCCCCCTGTTTGGGCCCGGGGACATTGCGCTCCCCTTCTCGACCCTGGGGACATTGTGCCCCCCTGCTCGGCCCTGGGGACACTGTGTCCCCCTGCTCGTGCCCGGGGACATTGTGCTTCCCAACTGCCCCCCAACTCTGCCTGAAGCAGCCATTTTGGGAAGCCCTCACTCCCTCTTCCCCCTTGAGGTGATTCATCTCCCCCGCCCCCGCCCTGGGCGACAATGTCCTTGTTCTCACCATGTTACCTTACCTTAACCACCACCTACGGGCGCAACCCACCCCGGACAACCTCAGGGCCCCCACCGCCACCTCTGAGACATTTGGTCATGAGCTCTGGGACTCTCTCGGCCGCTAGCCACTTGACTTTGAGTTTGATCGGGTCGGGTCGGGTCGACCCCCGACCCTGGTCATCGCCTGCTTATAAACACTATTGTATTGTATCATACTGTACCATGTTGCTATATTACCGATTTCGCTTGTTATTGTTTATTGTCGTCAGTGCTGCCACCCACCACTCTGGCCTCACCAGCCGCTTGACTTTGAGTTTGATCAGGTCGGCCCTTAATCAAGCCTACCCCCGACCCTGGTCATCGCCCGCTTATTAAGACTATTGTATTGTATCATACTGTATCATGTTGCTATATTACCGATTTCGTTTGTTACTGTTTATTGTTGTCAGTGCTGCCACCCACCTCTCTGGCCTCGCCATGTCCCTCCTCCCCCCCTCCCCCCTCCCGCCCCTTCCTATCCTCCCCTTCCCCTTGCTCAGTTCTTTCCCGCTCTCTCCTTGCCTCCTCCCCCCCTCCCATCCCCCGCCCTAGAACCCCACTTTACCAGCGCTACGCCTCTTTCCCCTCCCCCTACTCTCCCCCCTACCAAACCCCCTCCTCACCCCCTCCCTCCTTCCCTCTTCCCCACCCACGCCCCATCCCAGTCCTCCTGTCCCACCGCTACCCCTCATCCCCCTCTCCCCGTCCAGGGCCCCGCCACCTCCTTCCCATCCAAACCCTCCCCTCCCCCTGCTCTCCTCCCCCTCCCCCCTTGAACCCACAGCTACTTTCAAGTGTGGCCTCTGGAACCCCCACTCCATTACAGGTAAACTACCTTTCCTCCATGACCATTTCCTTTCCCACTCTCTCCTACTCCTCGCCCTTTCAGAAATGTGGCTCACTCCCGAAGACACGGTCTCCGCCGCTGCTCTCCCCAGCGGAGGCCTCTCCTTCTCCCACTCCCCCAGACTCACCGGAAAGGGAGGAGGCGTCGGCTTCCTCCTCTCATCCCATTGTCGCTTCCGCCCTATCCCTCCTCCCCCCCCTTCCCCTCCTTCGAAGCCCATATCACTCACCTCTACCACCCCTTCCAGATACTTGTCGTTGTCTTCTACCGCCCTCCTGGTCCCACCTCCGATTTCTTCAACCACCTAGACCCCTTTCTCACCTTCCTTCTCTCCTTCTCTCTGCCCACTCTGATCCTAGGAGACTTCAACATCCATATGGATGTACCCAATGACTCCTCTGCCACTCGCCTGCTATCCCTCCTCGACTCTGCCGACCTCCTGCTCCACCATACCGCGCCCACTCACCGACTCGGTCACACCCTCGATCTCGTCATCTCCTACCGCTGCACTATCTCCTCCCTCACCAACTCTGAAATCCCTCTCTCTGACCATAACCTTCTCACCTGCCTCATCTCTCACACTCCCTCCCCCTGCAAATCTTTGCTACTGCCCGACAAAGACCTCCACTCTCTTGATCCCATCCATCTTTCCAAAAGCATCTCTCCTCACCTTGCCGCCCTGTCCTCACTTCCCACTTTCGATGATCAGGTCTCCGCTCTCAACTCCACCCTCTCTACTCATCTCGACTCTCTCGCCCCCTTTCCCTCCGCCACTCTCGCTCCACTAACCCACAGCCCTGGATCACCTCCTCTGTCCGCCTCCTACACTCCTATGCTCGAGCTGCTGAGCGCTGCTGGTGAAAGTCCAAGCAACAAGCTGACCTCACACACTTCAAATTTATCCTTTCCTGCCTTAACTCTGCCCTCTCCTCCGCCAGGCAAAACGTCTTCTCCTCCCTTATCGACACCCATGCCCGTCACCCCTGCCAATTGTTCCGGACCTTTAACTCTCTCCTTAGGTCCCCTGTTCCTCCCCCTCCTCCATCCCTCACCCCCAATGATCTGGCCACCTATTTCATCACAAAACTTAACACAATCAGGTCTGAGCTCCCCAAAGTCACCCCTCTCCCTCTTGCCTCCCCCCGGCAACCCTCTCCCCTACTTTCCCATCCTTCCCTGCAGTATCCTCAGAGGAGATCTCCTCCCTCCTCGAAGTGCCACCCCCTCCACCTGTGCATCCGACCCGATTCCCGCTCACCTTATAAAAACCATCGCCCCTGCCCTCCTCCCCTCCTTAACGTCTGTCTTTAATCACTCACTCTCCAATGGCTTCTTCCCCTCTGCCTTCAAACATGCCCATGTCTCCCCGATCCTAAAAAACCCCTCTCTCGATCCCACTTCCCCTTCCAGCTATCACCCTATCTCCCTACTACCCTTCCTTTCCAAGATCCTAGAACGAGTCCTCTTCACTCGCTGCTTAGAATTCCTTAACTCCCATTCTCTCCTGGACCCCCTCCAATCTGGCTTCCATCCGCTCCACTCTACTGAGACTGCTCTCTCTAAGGTCACCCATGACCTCCTTCTTGCCAAATCCAATGGCTCCTACTCCATTCTAATCCTCCTTGACCTCTCTGCTGCCTTTGACACTGTCGACCATCCCCTCCTCCTCCATACCTTATCTCACCTTGGCTTCACGGATTCCGTCCTCTCCTGGTTCTCCTCTTATCTCTCTGGCCGGTAATTCTCGGTCTCCTTCGCAGGCGCCTCCTCCCCCTCCCATCCTTTAACTGTTGGAGTTCCTCAAGGGTCAGTTCTTGGCCCTCTTCTGTTCTCCATTTACACTCACTCCCTCGGTGAACTCATTCGCTCTCACGGCTTTGACTACCATCTCTACGCAGATGACACGCAGATCTACATCTCCGCCCCTGTCCTCTCCCCCACCCTTCAGGCTCGTATCTCCTCCTGCCTCCAGGATGTCTCCACCTGGATGTCGGCCCGCCACCTAAAACTCAACATGAGCAAGACTGAGCTCCTCATCTTCCCTCTCAAGCCCAGTCCTCTCCCAGACTTCTCTATCACCGTGGATGGTACGACCATCCTTCCCGTCTCTCAGGCCCGCAACCTCGGGGTCATCTTTGACTCGTCTCTCTCGTTCACCCCACACATCCGATCCGTTACCGAGACCTGCCGGTTTCACCTTTACAATATCGCCAAGATCCGCCCTTTCCTCTCCACTCAAACGGCTACCTTACTGCTACAGGCTCTCGTTATATCCCGGCTAGACTACTGTGTCAGCCTTCTCTCTGATCTCCCTTCCTCCTCTCTCGCCCCGCTCCAGTCTATTCTTCACTCCGCTGCCTGGCTCATCTTCCTGCAGAAACATTCTGGGCATGTCACTCCCCTTGTTAAACACCTCCAGTGGTTGCCTATCAACCTCTGCTCCAAACAATATCTCCGCACTCTAGGCTTCAAGGCTCTCCATCACCTTGCCCCTTCCTACCTCTCCTTCCTTCTCTCTTTCTACTGCCCACCCCGCACGCTCTGCTCCTCTGCCGCCCACCTCCTCACCGTCCCTCGGTCTCGCCTATCCTGCCATCAAACCCTGGGCCACGTCCTCCCGCGGTCCTGGAATGCCCTCCCTCCAAACTAATTCTCTTCCCCTCTTCAAAACCCTACTTAAAACTCACCTCCTCCAAGATGCCTTCCCAGACTGAGCTCCCCTTCTCCCTCTACTCCCTCTACCGCCCCCCCCTTCACCTTTCCTCAGCTTAACCCTCTTTTCCCCCCATTTCCCTCTGCTCCTCCCCCTGTCCCTTCTCATCCGCTCAGCACTGTACTCATCTGCTCAACTGTATATATTTTCATTACCCTATTTATTTTGTTAATGAAATGTACATCGCCTTGATTCTATTTAGTTGCCATTGTCTTTACGAGATGATCTTCCCCTTGACTCTATTTATTGCAATTGTTCTTGTCTGTTTGTCTATATTGTTCTTGTCTGTCTGTCTCTATTAAATACTATTGAATGAATTGATTCCCAAATCTACATCTCCAGACCTGATCTCTCTCGTTCTCTGCTGTCTCACCTTTCCTCCTGTCTTCATCTCTACTTGGATGTCCCGCTGACACCACAAACTTAACAAGTTAAAAACAGAATTCCTTATCTTCAATCGTATTTATTGAATACTTACTATGTGCAGAGCACTGTACTAAGCATTTGGAATGTGCAAATCGGCAACAGATAGAGACAGTCCCTGCCCTTTGATGGGCTTACAATCTAATCGGGAGATACAGACAGACAAGAACAATGGCAATAAATAGAGTCAAGGGGAAGAACATCTCATTAAAACAATAGTAAATAAATAGAATCAGGGTGATGTACCTCTCATTAAACAAAATAAATAGTGTGATGAAGATATATACAGTTGAGTGGACAAGTACAGTGCTGAGGTGATGGGAGGGGAGAGGGGGAGGAGCAGAGGGAAAGGAGAGAGAAGAGGGTTTAGCTGCGGAGAGGTGAAGGGGGGTAGAGGGAGCGGGGGAGGGGTAGAGGGAAAAGAGGAGCTCAGTCTGGGAAGGCCTCTTGGAGGAGGTGAGCTTTAAGTAGGGGTATGAAGAGGGGAAGAGAATTAGTTTGGCAGAGGTGAGGAGGGAAGGCATTCCAGGACCGCGGGAAGACATGGCCCAGGGGTCGACGGCGGGATAGGCGAGACTGAGGGACGGTGAGGAGGTGGGCGGCAGAGGATCGGAGTGTGCGGGGTGGGCAGTAGAAAGAGAGAAGGAAGGAGAGGTAGGAAGGGGCAAGGTGATGGAGAGCCTTGAAGCCTAGAGTGAGGAGTTTTTGTTTGGAGCGGAGGTTGATAGGCAACCAGTGGAGGTGTTTAACAAGGGGAGTGACATGCCCAGAACGTTTTTTCAGGAAGATGAGCCAGGCAGCGGAGTGAAGAATAGACTGGAGCGGGGCGAGAGAGGAGGAAGGGAGATCAGAGAGAAGGCTGACACAGTAGTCTAGCCGGGATATAACAAGAGCCTGTAGCAGTAAGGTAGCCTTTTGGGTGGAGAGGAAAGGGCGGATCTTGGCGATATTGTAGAGGTGAGACCAGCAGGTCTTGGTAACGGATCGGATGTGTGGGGTGAACGAGAGAGATGAGTCAAAGATGACCCCGAGGTTGCGGGCCTGAGAGACAGGAAGGATGGTCATACCATCCACGGTGATAGGGAAGTCTGGGAGAGGACCGGGCTTGAGAGGGAAGATGAGGAGCTCAGTTTTGGTCATGTTGAGTTTTAGGTGGCAGGCCGACATCCAGGTGGAGACGTCCTGGAGGTAGGAGGAGATACGAGCCTGAAGGGAAGGGGAGAGGACAGGTGCAGAGATGTAGATCTGTGTGTCATCTGCGTAGAGATGGTAGCCCCACCATCCTCCCTGTCTCATAAGCCCATAACCTTGGCGTTATCCTCGACTCATCTCTTTCATTCAACCCATATATTCAATCTGTCACCAAATCCTGTTGATTCAATCTTCACAGTTGCGAAAATATGCCCTTTCCACTCCATCCAAACTGTTACCATGTTAATACAAGCACTTATGCTATACCGCCTTGATTATTGCATCAGTCTCCTTGCTGATCTCCCGGCCCCTGTCTCTCCCCACTTCTGTCCATACTTCACTCTGCTGCCCAGATCATTTTTCTACAAATCTGTTCAGTCCATGCTTCACCGTTCCTCAAGAACCTTAGGTGGTTGCCCATTCACTGCCACATTAAACAGAAACTCCTCAGTATAAATTTCTTAGAGAAGCAGTATGACCTAGTGGCAAGAGCACGGGCTTGGGAGTCAGAGGTCGCAGGTTCTAATCCTGGCTCCATCACTTGTCTGCTGTGTGACCTTAAGGCAAGTCACTTAACTTCTCTGTGCCTCAGTTACCTCATCTGTAAAATGGGGATTGAGACTGTGAGCCTCATGTGGGACAGGGACTGTGTCCAACCTGATTGCCTTGTAACTACCTCAGAACTTAGAACAGTGCTTGGCACATAGAAAGCGTTTAACAAATACCGTAATTATTATTATTATTATAAGCTTTAAAACACTCAATCACCTTGCCCCCTCCTACCTCACTTTGCTGTTCTCCTACTATGGCCCAGCCTGCACACAGCACTCCTCTAATGCCAACCTATTCACTGCATCTCAATCTCATCTATCTAGCTGCCAACCTCTTACCCATATCGTGCCTCTGGCCTGCAATGTTCTCCTTCTTCATATCCAACAGATGATCACTCTTCTCCACCTTCAAAGCCTTATTAAAAGGACATCTCCTCTAAGAGGCCTTCCCCAACTAAGCTCTCATTTCCTCTTTTCCCACTCCCTTCCGTGTCACCCTTGCACTTGGATTTGCTCCCTTTATTCACCCCTCCTTCAGTTCCACAGCTCTTCTGCATATATCTGTAATTTATTTATTTATAAACATGTCTATCTTTTCCTCTAGACTGTGAGCTCATTGTGGGCAGGAAATGTGACTATCAACTCTATTATATTGTACTCTCCCAATTGCTTAGAACAGTGCTCTGCACACAGTAAGCCCTCAATGAATACTATTAAGTTATTAATAAATATCACAAATATTATTGTTGCTATTATAATCATTATTATTAGTATATGGTGATAGGCTCAGTGGTGTTTGGAACATGATGCACAGCCTGCCTATGAACAGTCACTCCTTGGAAACTGCTGTAGTTCACACTGTATCCGGTATTCTTCTTGGAGGTAGCTCTATCCTGGGGCTGCTGGAGTCAGGTAGCAGAGGCAGGAGCACTTGGAAAATAATAAATTCAAGTGTTAATGAGCCCATTGTTGGGTAGGGATTATCTCTATTTGTTGCTGAATTGCACTTTCCAAGCACTTAGAACAGTGCTCTGCACACAGTAAGTACCCAATACATACAATTGAATGAATGAAAGGATCAAATTTGTCTTCCCTACCCCATTTACATTGAGAGCCTCTTGTGGGCCTTGGTCCCTGTTTGAAGGATTTTCATGTAATCACCTGAATTCTTCCTACAGGGCTTGCACATTGTAAGCAGTTAATGTGTGTCAGAACAATAATAAGGGATAGCGATAATAATAATATGCTATCTCTCTGAAAGCTGCAATTAAGAAAGATCATTCTGCCACACTGAGAAGATGGAAGAGGATCCATTAAAATTTACATCTTGTATCACTTCCAGATTGCCTAATTAAGGGACAGTTTTCATTCATTCATTCATTCAATAATATTTATTGAGCGCTATGTGCAGAGCACTGTACTAAGCGCTTGGAATGTACAAATCTGAGAAGCAGCGTGGCTCAGTGGAAAGAGCCCGGGCTTGGGAGTCAGAGGTCGTGAGTTCTAATCCCGGCTTTGCCACTTGTCTGCCGTGTGACCTTGGGCAAGTCACTTAACTTCTCGGTGCCTCAGTTACCTCATCTGTAAAAATGGGGATTTAAAAATGTGAGCCCCACGTGGGACAATCTGATTACCCTGTTTCTACCCCAGCGCTTAGAACAGTGCTCTGCACATAGTAAGTGCTTAACAAATACCACCATTATTACCAATGGGTAGCAGATAGACAGTCCCTGCCCAACGACGGGCTCACAGTCTAATCAGGGGAGACAGACAGACAAGAACAATGGCAATGAATAGAGTCAAGAGGAAGAACATCTCGTTAAAACAATAAATAAATAGAATCAGGGTGATGTGCATCTCATTAACAAAATAAATAGGGTAATGAAGATATATACAGTTGAGTAGATGAGTACAGTGCTGAGGGGATGGGAGGGGAGAGGGGGAGGAGCAGAGGGAAAGGGGGAAGAAGAGGGTTTAACTGCGGAGAGGTGAAGAGGGGGTAGAGGGAGCAGAGGGAAAAGGGGAGCTCAGTCTGGGAAGGCCTCTTGGAGGAGGTGAGCTTTAAGTAGGGTTTTGAAGTGGGGAAGAGAATCAGTTTGGCGGAGGTGAGGAGGGAGGGCGTTCCAGGACCGTGGGAGGATGTGGCCCGGGGGTTGTCGGTGGGATAGGCGAGAACGGGGGACGGTGAAGAGGTGGGCGGCAGAGGAGCAGAGTGTGCGGGGTGGGCAGTAGAAAGAGAGAAGGGAGGAGAGGTAGGAAGGGGCAAGGTGATGGAGAGCCTTGAAGCCTAGAGTGAGAAGTTTTTGTTTTGTGCAGAGGTTGATAGGCAGCCAGTGGAGGTGTTTAACAAGGGGAGTGACATGCCCAGAACGTTTTTGCAGGAAGATGAGCCAGGCAGCGGAGTGAAGAATAGACTGGAGCGGGGCGAGAGAGGAGGAAGGGAGATCAGAGAGAAGGCTGACACAGTAGTCTAGCCGGGATATAACAAGAGCCTGTAGCAGTAAGGTAGCCGTTTGGGTGGAGAGGAAAGGGCAGATGTGGGCGATATTATAAAGGTGAGACCAGCAGGTTTTGGTAACGGATTGGATGTGTGGGGTGAATGAGAGAGCCGAGTCAAAGATGACACCGAGGTTGCGGGCCTGAGAGACAGGAAGAATGGTCGTACTATCCACGGTTATAGGGAAGTCAGGGAGAGAAGCGGGCTTGGGAGGGAAGATGAGGAGCTCAGTTTTGGTCATGTTGAGTTTTGGGTGGT
Source organism: Ornithorhynchus anatinus (assembly GCF_004115215.2). NCBI lineage: Eukaryota > Metazoa > Chordata > Mammalia > Monotremata > Ornithorhynchidae > Ornithorhynchus > Ornithorhynchus anatinus. Next base: position 63,742,082 of record NC_041749.1, on the reverse strand, counting down.
GGGCAGACATCCAGGTAGAGACGTCCTGGAGGCAGGAGGAGATACGAGTCTGAAGGGAAGGGGAGAGGACAGGGACAGAGATGTAGATCTGGGTGTCATCTGCATAGAGGTGATAGTTGAAGCCGTGAGAGCGGATGAGTTCACCGAGGGAGTGAGTGTAAATGGAGAAGAGAAGAGTGCCAAGAACTGACCCTTGAGGAACTCCAACAGTTAGAGGATGGGAGGGTGAAGAGGAGCCTGTGAAGGAGACCGAGAATGACCGGCCAGAGAGATGAGGAGAACCAGGAGAGGACGGAATCTGTGAAGCCAAGGTGAGATAAGGTGTGTAGGAGAAGGGGATGATTGACAGTGTCAAAGGCAGCTGAGAGGTCAAGGAGGATTAGAATAGAGTAGGAGCCATTGGATTTGGCAAGAAGGAGGTCATGGGTGACCTTAGAGAGAGCAGTCTCGGTAGAGTGGAGGGGACGGAAGCCAGATTGGAGGGGGTCCAGGAGAGAATGGGAGTTAAGGAATTCTAAGCAGCGAGTGAATAGGACTCGTTCTAGGATCTTGGAAAGGAAGGGTAGTAGGGAGATAGGGCGATAGCTGGAAGGGGAAGTGGGATCGAGAGTGGGTTTTTTTAGGATGGGGGAGACGTGGGCATGTTTGAAGGCAGAGGGGAAGAAGCCATTGGAGATTGGTTAAAAATAGAAGTTAAGGCAGGGAGGAGGGCAGGGGCGATGTTTTTTATAAGGTGAGCGGGAATGGGGTCCGAGGCGCAGGTGGAGGGGGTGGCACTTGCGAGGAGGGAGGAGATCTCCTCTGAGGATACTGGAGGGAAGGATGGGAAAGTAGGGGAGAGGGTTGGTTGGGGGGAGGCAAGAGGGGTGACTTTGGGGAGCTCAGACCTGATTGTGTTAATTTTTGTGATAAAGTAGGTGGCCAGATCATTGGGGGTGAGGGATGGGGGAGGGGGAGGAACAGGGGACCTAAGGAGAGAGTTAAAGATCCGGAACAATTGGCGGGGGTGATGGGCATGGGTGTCGATGAGGGAGGAGAAGAATAATAATAATAATGTTGGTATTTGTTAAGCGCTTACTATGTGCTGAGCACTGCGCTAAGCACTTGAATAATAATGTTGGTATTTGTTAAGCGCTTACTATGTGCCGAGCACTGTCCTAAGCGCTGGGGTAGACACAGAGGAATCAGGTTGTCCCACTTGGGGCTCACAGTCTTAATCCCCATTTTACAGATGAGGTAACTGAGGCACCGAGAAGTTAAGTGACTTGCCCAAAGTCATACAGCTGACAAGTGGCTGAGCCGGGATTCGAACCCATGAACTCTGACTCCAAAGCCCGTGCTCTTTCCACTGAGCCATGCTGCTTCTCGAAGTTTTGCCTGGCGGAGGAGAGGGCAGATTTAAGGCAGGAAAGGATAAATTTGAAATGTATGAGGTCGGCTTGGTGCTTGGACTTTCGCCAGCAGCGCTCGGCAGCTCGAGCATAGCAGCGTAGGAGGCAAAGTTAACCTAAACAAAATTGGCCTATGTAACCATATAAAGTGGTCATTAAAATCCATTAGTTTCACACCTCCGAAGTTTGGGAATTTAGAATATGTTCCAGCAACAGTTCAATGGCAAATTCAAGATTTGTTAACATGAGTTGGATAGTATTCATATTATGTCACCAAAATTATGCAGACAAAATTACATCTAATTTTTGGCCAAAATCAGGTGTAGTCTTTGCTGAGCCAGAATTTTTTTTATGATGATTTAGGGTAGCAGAATGGGCATCAGATTTATTGCAAATACATCATTGCCAAGAATTTTCTGCATGGAATGTGCAGATGGAGCACGGCAGCTGAGAAACTGAAAATATAATTAGAAGATGTGTTACTTTTGTTGCTGGGGATTACACTCATCCAATAGGCACAATAGCATTGCACACATTGTACCTAAGAACATAAATGCCATTCTTGCATCAGATAATTGTCTTTCTAGCTTAGTATTCTTCTGTGATAATGGCCCTAAAATACACTCAGAAGAAGAATGTTGTTATTGTCCTCCTTACCTCCATCCTCATGGCCAGGGATGTGACTTATAATTACTCTAGTTCTCTCCTTTAACATCCTTAATGTTTTCCTCATTAAGGACCACTCACCCTTGAATGTATTCAAACCTTTTTTGAACCTATTTATATTTTCTGCCTCCACAGCTTCCAAGTCTAACCTGACCACTGCTTGTATTGTTACATGGTGGGATAGACCACATTTATCTGATAGACGAAAGGAATAACAAATTGAGCAGGTTTGACTCTTGAGGATAGTATAAGATAGTATACAAAATGAGCTGTGAGTTTGGCAGAAGACAAGATTAAGAATTTTTCAAAGATAGTATTGATAACTTCCAAGGCCTGACACATAGATGTGGCTTTGGTTTCCAAAGTAACACACCATTGAAAAGTTTCCTCTGGGAAGTCCTCAAAGTTTGAGTGTTTCTTGACATATGTGTTCTCTTCACCCAGTTAAACAATCTAGTCTCATTGTCACATCATCCTGCCTTTTTGAAGAGCAATAAAAACAACTACAAAGAACATTAGAGTTGGGAATGGTAGTTAATTATGGTGCTTAAGTGCTTACTATGGGCCAAGCCCTGTTCTAAGCACTGGTGTAGATACAGGTTAATCAGGTTGGACACAGTCCCTGTCTCATGGGGCTCACAGTCTCAAGTTGGAGGTTGAACAGATATTTCACTCCCATTTTACAGATGTAGTAACTGAGGCACAGAGAAATTAAGTGACTTTCTCAAAGTCACACAGCAGACACATGGCAGAACTGGGATTAAGAACCCAGGTCTTCTGATTCCCGGGCCCGTGCTCTTTCCACTAGGCCATGCTGCTCCTCGACGTGCAAGTAATTATTATAAAAAATAGCAGTAATTATAGGAGGCATTCCCTGACTAATTTCCCTACCATTCTGGTCATGACAGTTCATCAATCACCTCAGGACTCGAGCATTATTTATTTCACTCCTCATCATTTGCCATCTACTCTCTTACTCTTTTACTAATTGCATATTCAATAATTTGTGTGCATTTAACTTTGGTCATTAGATTTTCAGCTCCTTGAGAGGAAGAACTGTGTTTTTTTTTATTCTCACGTTTGTTCCCCAAGAGCTCTGTACAGTGCCCAGTAGGAGCTCATGATCTTCTGTTGTTGCTGATGAAAGCCACAATAATAATAGTGTGATCTAAAATGGAGCAGGCTCTCCCTGGTGAAATCATTTGTACTAGTCTATCTCAGTAGGATTCAGGCTTTCACATTTCTGTGCCAACAGTCAAATTGGTTTCTCCTCCCTCCTAGTTCAATAAAATTATATTGAAAAGGCCCGAAATAACAGATTAAGACTATTTCACTAGTTCAGCAAGTGGACTTTGATAGGAATTCTTGAGATTAGGATAATTACATGATGGGCGTTCTGAGAATCACTCAGAAAAAAAAGTCAGTGCAGAAAAGGAAGTATTAATCACAGAATTATTTTCCATTACCATCCCTCTCCTCTGACAGGTGATTTCTGAAGGAAGCCCCCCTCCCCATCTCTGTCTAGGTTTGTAAAAGTTGAACCTGCTTGAAAATGTTTAGACCAAGAAAACAAACTGTACCTGCCATACTGGCAAGCTGGAACACTGGCTTGATGCAAAATGAGTTAGAGTTTACCCCCTAGCTTTTGGTGATTACAGAACAATTGTCCTACAGATATTCATTTGTGAGTTGAGTAAGGAAGAGGGAAATCCTCCCAGATGTGATATTTCTACATTTAGTCCCTTTAAGAATGGCTTACCACATTTTATATGAGAGAGAAAAAGCAGCTGCAGCTTGGGTTCTTTTCCATCTTGCAAAGTTAGAGATGCCAAAAGCTTTTTGCTTATGCATGCCAATGAAGGACAGGGGAGAAATACAGAATAAAGCTATTGTGGGCCTGGGGTGGTGGAAACCAGGGGAAATGGAAGCAGGCCAATGTTCAGATCCTTGTGACTCCCCCCACAACCACCCTCCAACAGCATCCTCGAACTCCTATTTTTGTTCATGTACTCTCCCTGTGGATACTGCTGGGGCTTTTTTTAGTCCAGCAGTCCCGATGGCATAAGTAAATGGTATGATCCCACCACCACAGACGTCATGGCTGTAGTGGACCTTGTTTCCCCCAATTTTTAGTGCCCTACACTTAGGTCATTAGTCTTTTAAAGGTATTAACCAGAGAAAAGGAGGTAGAAGTACACAGATAGTTCATCTGCCTTTCATTTAGACAGCCGTCCGTCGTATTCAGAGATGACATTACTAATGATGAAAGCCTATACGTGCACATGAGTGTGGCTGAAAAGGACTATGCCCGACTGATAATCCATTCCACATTGTGTGTGCATGTAAAGGTTAACCTTCACCATATGGATGGGGTTTATCACATGCAAAGCTTGTCATTTTTCAATCTGCCTCGTGGCTTTCCAATCTCCCCAGTAGCAATAAACCAAGAATCATATTCTATTTCTTTATCCCCACTCTGTCCACTCTGCTTCATAGGCACATTCCAGATCAGTAAATGCTACTGCTACTAGGACTGTTTCCTGACCATTCACAGCATTCATTTATCATTCAGCTCCTGATCATTTCAATTCTAAGGGTAGAAACTCACTTGTCACAAGAAGACCCATAGTCAGAGGACTCCCAACTGATTTTGACTGTGTTCCACTTCAATCAATCACTGATATTTATTGAGCACTTACTGTGTGCAGAGAGTAGACATGATACCTGTCCTCAAGTAGCCTACAGCCTAGGGTGGGGGGAGGGCAGACATTAAAATAAATAATAGCTAGCGGAAGTGGCAGACTATAAGGCTATGTACATAAGTGCTGTGGGGCTGGGGTGGGGTGTATATTAAAGTGCTGAAGGATGATATGAGACTGGAGGGATTAGAATCAAAGTCTTCAAGGGCTGAAATGAATAGTCAGGGAGGGTGTCTTGGAGGAGGTGTGGTTTTAGCAAGGCTTTTAAAGGTGGGAAGAGTGGTGGTCTGTCAGATATGAATGGGAGGGAGTTTCAGGTTAGAAGGAGGACGTGCGCAAGGGATCATTCTCCCCCTCCAGTCCATACTTGATGCTGCCTGGATCATTTTTCCATGAAAACGTTCAGGATATGTCACCCACTCCTCAAACTCCAGTGGTTGCCCATCCACCTCCACATCAAACAAAAATTCCTCACCATTGGCTTTAATAATAATAATAATAATAATAATAATAACAATAATCATGGTATTTGTTAAGCGCTTACTATGAGCCAAGCACTGTTCTAAAAGCAGTCCCCCACCTTGCCCCCTCCTACCTCACCTCACTTCTCGGACGAAGCAGCGTGGCTCAGTGGCAAGAGCACGGGCTTAGGAGTCAGAGGTTGTGGGTTCTAATTCTGACTCTGCCACTTTGCAGCTATGTGACTTTGGCCAAGTCACTTAACTTCTCTGTGCCTCAGTCACTTCATCTGTAAAATGGGGATTAAGACTGAGCCCCACGTGGGACAACCTGATTACCTTGTATCTACCCTAGTGCTTAGAACAATGCTTGGCACATAGTAAGTGCTTAACAAATACCATTATTATTATTATTATTATTATTCTCTCCTTCTACAACTCAGCCTGCACAATTCGCTCCTGTAGTGCAAAGTCTTCTCAGTGTGCCTCGATCTTGCCTGTCTTACTGCCAACTCTTAACCCCACATCCTGCCCCTGGTCTGGAACACGCTCCCTCCTCAAATTTGACAATTATTCTCACACCGCCCACCCCTCCCCGAGTCTTATTGAAGGTACATCTCCTCCAAGAGGCCTTCCCAGACTAAGCCCCACTTTTCCTCATCTCCCATTCCCTTCTGCATCACCCTGACCTGCTCCCTTTGCTCTTACCCCTCCCAGCCCCACAGCACTTCTGTACACATCTGTAATTTAATTTATTTGTATTGATGTCTGTCGCCCCGCCTCTAGTCATTGTGGGCAGGGAATGTGACTGTGTATTGTTGTATTGTACTCTCCCAAGCGCTTAGTACAGTGCTCTGCACACACTAAGTGCTCAAAAAATATGATTGAATGAATGAATGAAATTGACAAGATCAAGTTAATAATAAAAATTGTAGTATTTGTTAAGTGCTGACTATACTTCAACAGTGAGTAGGTTGGTGTTAGAAGAGAGATGTATGTGGGCTGGGTTAGAGTAAGAGATTCACAAGGTCAGGCCTTGGCCTGTGGTCCTTGGTCACGTGGCCTAGTGGGTGGAGCATGGGTCTGGGAGTCAGAAGGACCTGGGTTCTAATCACAGCTCTGCCTCGTGTCTTCTGCGTGACCTTGGACAAGTCACTTCACTTCTCCGGGCCTCAGTTACCTCATCTGGAAAATGAGATTAAAACTGTGAGCCCTATGTGTGACAGGGACTATGGCCAACCTGATTACCTTGTACCTCTCACAGCGCTTAGTACAGTGCCTGGCTCAACAAATACCATTAAAAAAAAGAGGGAGAGAATCCTCATTCTAAAAAATATTTTTTTATGTATAGGAGCTGTAGAAAAAGACCCTAATTCAGGTCTCAACCTAACCTAATGTGTCCAGACCTTTCACACTACTCAGGATAGGATACTCATCCAGCTCCCTGTCTAGTGACAGCTAGTGGAACCCCTATAATTCCTTTGCCCGGGCAGTGGGAGCCACCATGGCAGGAGTGGAGAGAAGCCTAAAACAGAGGAACAGCAGTTCAGAATAGAAAGGGAAAGGCAGACTCTGCTGCTCATCCTCCTCTGCTTCTGATGCTCCTATCACGAATTGCCACTTCCACATTTTTTCTGTAGGTTTCCAGCACCTCTGGAGAATAGCTAGGGGTGGTAGTGGGTCCAGCAGGAGCTCTAAAGCAGGGCAATGTATCTACCAACTCTATCATATTGTACTCTCCCAAGTGCTCAGTACAGTGCTCTGCACACAGTAAGTGCTCAATTAAAACCATTGATTCATTGAAAGAGGAAGGGGAAGAGTTTCTTGGTTGACTACTCTGTTCACCGGTTACTGCTGCCCCAAATGGAAGATAGCTGGTAAACACGAATGAATGAAATATAATTGAATGAGTGTTCCTGTGCTTGCGTGTGTTTGTGTGTCTCACTGTCTCTGTCTTTCTGTGCCTCCCTAACTGTATCTCTCTGATGGTCTTTGACTTACTTTCTCTTTCTATCTTTCGTGCATTTTTGCCCCCAGTCTCCAGAGAACACGAAACCTCATCCTCCTTGCAATCTGGAAAATATAGTCACCTTAGTGAAAATATAGTCACCTTAGTCTAGTCCCTCTCTTCACCATGCAGGAAAAATGGCTTGGACCTATTTACCCTAAAATAAGGGAATGTTTCAGATCAGTTTTCTAAGGTTGGTTCAGAAGTTACAAGAATTTAAGCTTCTTCACCTCAGAATTTGCTATCTTTTTAAAAGTCTTAGACCTGCAAAAAGTCTATTTAGACTACAACATTTGAATAGATTCCATCCCTATCAATTCTGTTTCTACCTCCTCAACACCCACATCCTTTATCACTAGAAGAAAACCCAAGCATCACTGCCTTAGCAGATATACTCAGACTTCCCTGAAAGACAGTGCCCATAAAAAAAAATGACAGGGAGAATGTACCAAATTTCTTTCAAACCTTTGGTTTGATCTTCATTGGGCCTGGGGCAAAAAGGCACAAAAAGCTACTTGATTCTTGTATTTCCTATATTTCCATGCAACAGAGATTGCATTCTGACTGCTGACGCCAAGGAGGGAAGAGATTAAGAATCATTTTATTGATTCTCTATTCATCTCTACACGTGGCACCTCTTTTCATCATTGTCTCTTTGATAAAAGGGCTAAATTATTAAGCAAATGGACACACTCCAGCACTGGTGATAATGGAGGCTTGCTACAAGATTTGGGCTCAAAATGCTCTACTGTCATCCCTTTTAATACCCCTCTTGCATGATTTAGTTAGTAGCAGTGGGGGAGATGTTTTTTTAGAAAGCTAATGAGAGTGCTCCATTCAGCGCTACACTTACAGGAAGATTTGGGGCTCTGGAGAAAGGTGATCAGAAGTAGAAATGCCGCATGCAGCCATCTTTGGGACTCTGAAGAAGAGAGTAGCAGATGCAGATAACTATGTCCCTCATACTGGGTCAGCTCCATACAATATGCCCTCAAAGCTGTCCATTATGCAGAGTAAAGAAGAGAGAAACCTTTGATAGCCATCATCTTGAAAAAAGAGCCTAAATCCTTCAATAGTAGCAGAGAAGTTACTTGTTCTTTGAAAACTTTCTTTTAAAGCATACTATAAATGTCTAAAATATTTCTTAGCCCACTTCTGTTTTCTAACCAGCACCTCAAGGAGATACAGGGTAGGAAAATAAGCAAAACAGATCTAAAATGTCTTCTCCTTCATGAAACCTTCTTCAACTAAGCAGAAGAGAAGTGAGACTTTCCCTCAGGTCCCATCAATCAATAGTATTTCCTGAGCAACTACTGCATGCAGATCACTGTACTAAGCAATCTCTTCTCACACCTCCCTCTTCACTCACCACTTACGTAAACGTGTCTACCACTTGGCTTGCACAAAATATGGATAATTTGCACATAACTTATTTATGTATTCAGGGAAGGTGCAGGCATTTTGGCAGCCCAGGGCAATTTAAGGACCAGAACTACAGCTGCTGAATTTCTCTTCATTAACAGCCCCAAATGTCATTGATGCCTGAGTCATTCAATCATTCGATAGTATTTATTGAGCGCTTACTATGTGCAGAGCACTGTACTAAGCGCTTGGAATGAACAAGTCGGCAACAGATAGAGACAGTCCCTGCCGTTTGATAGGCTTACAGTCTAATCGGGAGAGACAGGCAGACAAGAACAATGGCAATAAATAGAGTCAAGGGGAAGAACATCTCTTAAAAACAATGGCAACTAAATAGAATCAAGGCGATGTACATTTCATTAACAAAATAAATAGGGTAATGAAAATATATACACTTGAGCAGACGAGTACAGTGCTGAGGGGATGGGAAGGGAGAGGGGGAGGAGCAGAGGGAAATGGGGGGAAAAGAGGGTTAAGCTGAGGAAAGGTGAAGGGGGGGCGGTAGAGGGAGTAGAGGGAGAAGGGGAGCTCAGTCTGGGAAGGCCTCTTGGAGGAGGTGAGTTTTAAGTAGGGTTTTGAAGAGGGGAAGAGAATTAGTTTGGCGGAGGTGAGGAGGGAGGGCATTCCAGGACCGCGGGAGGACGTGGCCCGGGGGTCGACGGCGGGATAGGCAAGACCGAGGGACGGTGAGGAGGTGGGCGGCAGAGGAGCGGAGCGTATGGGGTGGGCAGTAGAAAGAGAGAAGGGAGGAGAGGTAGGAGGGGGCAAGGTGACGGAGAGCCTTGAAGCCTAGAGTGAGGAGTTTTTGTTTGGAGCAGGGGTTGATAGGCAACCACTGGAGGTGTTTAACAAGGGGAGTGACATGCCCAGATCATTTCTGCAGGAGGATGAGCCGGGCAGCCGAGTGAAGAATAGACTGGAGCGGGGCGAGAGAGGAGGAAGGGAGATCAGAGAGAAGGCTGACACAGTAGTCTAGCCGGGATATAACAAGAGCCTATAGCAGTAAGGTAGCCGTTTGGGTGGAGAGGAAAGGGCGGATCTTGGTGATATTGTAAAGGTGAAACCGGCAGGTCTCGGTAACGGATAGGATGTTTGGGGTGAATGAGAGAGACGAGTCAAAGATTCATTCATTCAATAGTATTTATTGAGCGCTTACTATGTGCAGAGCACTGTACTAAGCGCTTGGGATGAACAAGTCGGCAACAGATAGAGACAGTCCCTGCCGTTTGACGGGCTTACAGTCTAATCGGGGGAGACGGACAGACAAGAACAATGGCACTAAACAGCGTCAAGGGGAAGAACATCTCGTAAAAACAATGGCAACTAAATAGAATCAAGGCGATGTACAATTCATTAACAAAATAAATAGGGTAACGAAAATATATACAGTTGAGCGGACGGGTACAGTGCTGTGGGGATGGGAAGGGAGAGGTGGAGGAGCAGAGGGAAAAGGGGAAAATGAGGCTTTAGCTGCGGAGAGGTAAAGGGGGGATGGCAGAGGGAGTAGAGGGGGAAGAGGAGCTCAGTCTGGGAAGGCCTCTTGGAGGAGGTGATTTTTAAGTAAGGTTTTGAAGAGGGAAAGAGAATCAGTTTGGCGGAGGTGAGGAGGGAGGGCGTTCCAGGACCGCGGGAGGACGTGACCCAGGGGTCGACGGCGGGATAGGCGAGACCGAGGGACGGCGAGGAGGTGGGCGGCAGAGGAGCGGAGCGTGCGGGGTGGGCGGTAGAAAGAGAGAAGGGAGGAGAGGTAGGAAGGGGCAAGGTGATGGAGAGCCTTGAAGCCTAGAGTGAGGAGTTTTTGTTTGGAACGGAGGTCGATAGGCAACCACTGGAGTTGTTTAAGAAGGGGAGTGACATGCCCAGATCGTTTCTGCAGGAAGATGAGCCGGGCAGCGGAGTGAAGAATAGACCGGAGCGGGGCGAGAGAGGAGGAAGGGAGGTCAGAGAGAAGGCTGACACAGTAGTCTAGCCGGGATATAACGAGAGCCCGTAATAGTAAGGTAGCCGTTTGGGTGGAGAGGAAAGGGCGGATCTTGGCGATATTGTAGAGGTGAAACCGGCAGGTCTTGGTAACGGATAGGATGTGTGGGGTGAACGAGAGGGACGAGTCAAGGATGACACCGAGATTGCGGGCCTGCGGGACGGGAAGGATGGTCGTGCCATCCACGGTGATGGAGAAGTCTGGGAGCGGACCGGGCTTGGGAGGGAAGATGAGGAGCTCAGTCTTGCTCATGTTGAGTTTTAGGTGGCGGGCAGACATCCAGGTGGAGACGTCCCGGAGGCAGGAGGAGATGCGAGCCTGAAGGGAGGGGGAGAGGACAGGGGCGGAGATGTAGATCTGCGTGTCATCTGCGTAGAGATGGTAGTCAAAGCCGTGAGAGCGAATGAGTTCACCGAGGGAGTGAGTGTAAATGGAGAACAGAAGAGGGCCAAGAACTGACGCTTGAGGAACTCCAACAGTTAAAGGATGGGAGGGGGAGGAGGCTCCAGCGTAGGAGACCGAGAATGATCGGCCAGAGAGGTAAGAGGAGAACCAGGAGAGGACAGAGTCCGTGAAGCCAAGGTGAGATAAGGTACGGAGGAGGAGGGGATGGTCGACAGTGTCAAAGGCAGCAGAGAGGTCAAGGAGGATCAGAATGGAGTAGGAGCCATTGGATTTGGCAAGAAGGAGGTCATGGGTGACCTTAGAGAGAGCAGTCTCGGTAGAGTGGAGGGGACGGAAGCCAGATTGGAGGGGGTCTAGGAGAGAATGGGAGTTAAGGAATTCTAGGCATCGATTGTAGACAACTCGTTCTAAGATTTTGGAAAGGAAGGGTAGTAGGGAGATAGGACGATAACTGGAGGGGGAAGTGGGGTCAAGAGAGGGTTTTTTTAGGATGGGGGAGATGTGGGCGTGTTTGAAGGCAGAGGGGAAGGAGCCCTTGGAGATTGAGTGGTTAAAAATAGAAGTTAAGGAAGGGAGGAGGGCAGGGGCGATGGTTTTAAGAAGGTGAGAGGGAATGGGGTCCGAGGCGCAGGTGGAGGGGGTGGCACTTGCGAGGAGGGAGGAGATCTCCTCTGAGGATACTGCAGGGAAGGATGGGAAAGTAGGGGAGGGGGTTGTTGGGGGGGAGGGGAGAGGCGGAGGGGTGACTTTGGGGAGCTCAGACCTGATCGTGTTGATTTTCGTGAGGAAATAGGTGGCCAGATCATTAGGGGTGAGAGATGGGGGAGGGGGAGGAACAGGGGGCCTAAGGAGAGAGTTAAAGGTCCGGAACAATCGGCGGGGGTGACGGGCATGGGTGTCGATGAGGGAGGAGAAGAAGCTTTGCCTGGCGGAGGAGAGGGCAGAGTTAAGGCAGGAAAGGATAAATTTGAAGTGTGTGAGGTCGGCTTGGTGCTTGGACTTTCGCCAGCGGCGCTCAGCAGCTCGAGCATAGGAGCGTAGGAGGCGGACGGAGGAGGTGATCCAGGGCTGTGGGTTAGTGGCGCGAGAGCGGCGGAGGGAAAGGGGGGCGAGAGAGTCGAGATGAGTAGTGAGGGTGGAGTTGAGAGCGGAGACCTGATCGTCGAGAGTGGGAAGAGAGGACAGGGCGGCAAGGTGAGGCGAGATGCTATTGGAAAGACGGATGGGATCGAGAGAGCGGAGGTCTCTGTGGGGCAGTAGCGAAGATTTGCAGGGGGAGGGAGTGTGAGAGATGAGGCAGGTGAGAAGGTTATGGTCCGAGAGAGGGATTTCAGAGTTGGTGAGTGAGGAGATAGTGCAGCGGTAGGAGATGACGAGATCGAGGGTGTGACCGAGTCGGTGAGTGGGCGCGGTATGGTGGAGGAGGAGGTCGGCAGAGTCGAGGAGGGATAGCAGGCGGGCGGCAGAGGAGTCGTCGGGTACATTCGTATGGATGTTGAAGTCTCCAAGGATCAGAGTGGGCAGAGAGAAGGAGAGAAGGAAGGTGAGAAAGGGGTCAAGGTGGTTGAAGAAGTCGGAGGTGGGACCGGGAGGGCGGTAGATGACGGCGACAAGTAACTGGAGTGGGTGGTAGAGGCGAATGATATGGGCTTCGAAGGAGGGGAAGGAGAGGGAGGGGGGAGGAGGGATAGTGCGGAAGCGGCATCGGGGCGAGAGGAGGAAGCCGACGCCTCCTCCCTTACCGGTGAGTCTGGGGGAGTGGGAGAAGGAGAGGCCTCCGCTGGAGAGAGCGGCGGCGGAGACCGTGTCTTCGGGAGAGAGCCACGTTTCCGAAAGGGCGAGGAGGAGGAGAGAGCGGGAGAGGAAAAGGTCATGGATGAAAGGTAGCTTGCCTGTAACAGAGCGGGGGTTCCAGAGGCCACACTTGAAAGTAGCTGTGGGTGCAAGGGGAGGAGGGGGGGAGGGGCGGGGGGAGGGGAGGGTTTGGATGGAAAGGAGGTGGCGGGGCCCTGGACGAGGAGAGGGGGATGAGGGGTGGCGGTGGGACAAGAGGACTGGGATGGGGCATGGGTGGGGAAGAGAGAAGGGGGGAGGGGGTGAAGAGGGGGTTAGGTGGGGGGAAGAGTAGGGGGAGGGGGAAGAGGGGTAGCGCTGGTAAAGTGGGGTTCTAGGGCGGGAGAGAGGAGGGGGGGAGGAGACAGAGGAGAGAGCGGGAAAGAGCTGAGCGAGAGAGGGGAAGGGGAAGGGGAAGGGGAGGATAGGAAGGGGCGGGAGGGGGGAGGGGGGGAGGAGGGACATGGCGAGGCCAGAGAGGTGGGTGGCAGCACTGACAACAATAAACAGTAATAAACGAAATCGGTAATATAGCAACATGATACAATATGATACAATACAGTGGTGCTAATATAGCAACATGATACAGTATGATACAATATCGTCGTGTTAATAAAAGGGGTGATGACCAGGGTCGGGGGTAGACTCGATTAAGGGGCGACCTGATCAAATTCAAAATCTGACGACAATAAACAATAAAAAGCGAGATCGCAAATATAGCAACATGGTACAGTAAGGCACACTACAATAGTGTTAATAAGCAGGCGATGACCAGGGTCGGGGGACGAGCCGACCCTACCCGATCAGACTCAAAGTCAAGCGGCCAGCAGCCGAGAGTGTCCCAGAGCTCATGACCAAATAACCCTGTGGCGGCGGGGGGGCCCTGAGGTTGTCCAGGGTGGGTGGCGGCCGTAGGCGGCGGCTAAGGCAAGGTAACATGGTGAGAACAAGGACGTCGTCGCCCGGGGCGGGGGCGGGAGGGATGAATCACCTCAAGAGGGAAGAGGGAGTGAGGCCTTCCCAAAATGGCCGCCTCAGGCAGAGTGGGGGCTTCCTAAAATGGCCGCCTCGGGCGGAGTGGGGGAGCGGTTGGGGAGCACAATGTCCCCGGGCCCGAGCAGGGGGACACAATGTCCCCCGAGGACACAATGTCCTTGGGGCCGAGAAGGGGAGCACAATGTCCCCAGGATCGAGAAGGGGAGCGCAATGTCCCCGGGCCCGAGCGGGGGGGGGGGGGGGGTGGACTGGAAGCTGGTGGCTGGGGGTCTGTGGGGGCGAAGATCCGTAGTGTCGGAGTTCCCGAGCGGGGGTGCGGAGATCCAGGTTGTGAAAGGCTGAGGCGGGCGTGGGTCCGGACGGTCCGAGGCTCAGCTCCCCGGTGGAGGCGGAGGAAGCGCAGATGAGTCAGCGAGCGGTAGGCGAAGGGGGGCTTGTCGGGAATCGGGGCAGGGGCCGGGTGGGCCGAGGTTGCGCCTCAGGGGAGCAGAGATCCCGAGCCCACGAGGTAATGGCTCCAAGGGTCCGGGCGATGACAAGGCTCAGCTTCCCGGGAGAGGGGGGGTGGTCTCGGCGTGGATGAGTCGGCGGTCGGCGGCCAAAAAGCCGCTAAAGTCGGCGGTCGGTGGCCAAAAGGCTGCTAAAGAGCTAGGCTGGAAACGGGGGGCAGGCAGCCCAAGGAACCACCGCCTGGGAGGAGAGCTCCCGAGTCCATGTGGTGGTCGATTCAGCCCCAGGGGAGCAGAGATCCCGGGCCCACGTGGTAATGGCTCCAAGGGTCCGGGCGATGACAAGGCTCAGCTTCCCGGGAGGGGGGGGGTGGTCTCGGCGTGGATGAGTCGGCGGTCGGCGGCCAAAAAGCCGCTAAAGTCGGCGGTCGGTGGCCAAAGGCTGCTAAAGAGCTAGGCTGGAAACGGGGGGGCAGGCAGCCCAAGGAACCACCGCCTGGGAGGAGAGCTCCAGAGTCCATGTGGTGGTCGATTCGGCTGGGAAGAGGGGGCCCGGCGGTCTGAGACTTACCCCCAGGGGAGCAGAGATCCCGGGCCCACGTGGTCAAAGATGACACCGAGAGTGCGGGCCTGAGAGACGGGAAGGATGGTTGTGCCATTCACGGTGATAGGGAAGTCTGGGAGAGGACCGGGCTTGAGAGGGAAGATGAGGAGCTCAGTCTTGCTCATGTTGAGTTTTAGGTGGTGGGCCGACATCCAGGTGGAGACATCCTGGAGGCAGGAGGAGATGCGAGCCTGAAGGGAGGGGGAGAGGACAGGGGCAGAGATGTAGATCTGCGTGTCATCTGCATAGAGATGGTAGTCAAAGCCGTGAGAGCGAATGAGTTCACCAAGGGAGTGAGTGTAAATGGAGAACAGAAGAGGGCCAAGAACTGACCCCTGAGGAACTCCCACAGTTAAAGGATGGGAGGGGGAGGAGGCACCTGTGAAGGAGACCGAGAATGACTGGCCAGAGAGATAAGAGGAGAACCAGGAGAGGACGGAGTCCGTGATGCTGAGGTGAGATAAGGTGTGGAGGAGGAGGGGATGGTCGACAGTGTCAAAGGCAGCAGAGAGGTCAAGGAGGATTAGAATGGAGTAGGAGCCATTGGTTTTGCCAAGAAGGAGGTCATGGGTGACCTTAGAGAGAGCAGTCTCGGTAGAGTGAAGGGGACAGAAGCCAGATTGGAGGGGGTCCAGGAGAGAATGGGAGTTAAGGAATTCTAAGCAGCGAGTGAATAGGACTCGTTCTAGGATCTTGGAAAGGAAGGGTAGTAGGGAGATAGGGCGATAACTGGAAGGGGAAGTGGGGTCGAGAGTGGGTTTTTTTAGGATGGGGGAGACATGGGCATGTTTGAAGGCAGAGGGGAAGAAGCCATTGGAGAGTGAGTGATTAAAGATAGAAGTTAAGGAGGGGAAGAGGGCGGGGCGATCGTTTTTATAAGGTGAGCGGGAATCGGGTCGGATGCACAGGTGGAGGGGGTGGCACTTCGAGGAGGGAGGAGATATCCTCTGAGGATACTGGAGGGAAGGATGGGAAAGTAGGGGAGAGGGTTGCTGGGGGGAGGCAAGAGGGGGAGGGGTGACTTTGAGGAGCTCAGACCTGATTGTGTTAAGTGTTGTGATGAAGTAGGTGGCCAGATCATTGGGGGTGAGAGATGGGGGAGGGGGAGGAGCAGGGGGACTAAGGAGAGAGTTAAAGGTCCGGAACAATTGGCAGGGGTGATGGGCATGGGTGTCGATGAGAGAGGAGAAGACGTTTTGCCTGGCAGAGGAGAGGGCAGACTTAAGGCAGGAAAGGATAAATTTGAAGTGTGTGAGGTCGGCTTGGTGCTTGGACTTTCGCCAGGAGCGCTCAGCAGCTCGAGCATAGGAGCGTAGGAGGCGGACAGAGGAGGTGATCCAGGGCTGTGGGTTAGTGGAGCAAGAGCGGCGGAGGGAAAGGGGGGCGAGAGAGTTGAGATGAGTAGAGAGGGTGGAGTTGAGGGCGGAGACCTGATCATCGAAAGTGGGAAGTGAGGACAGGGCGGCAAGGTGAGGAGAGATGCTTTTGGAAAGAAAGATGGGATCAAGAGAGCGGAGGTCTCTGTGGGGCAGTAGCAAAGCTTTGCAGGGGGAGGGAGTGTGAGAGATGAGGTAGGTGAGAAGGTTATGGTCAGAGAGAGGGATTTCAGAGTTGGTGAGGGAGGAGATAGTGCAGAGGTAGGAGATGACGAGATCGAGGGTGTGACCGAGTCGGTGAGTGGGCGCTGTATGGTAGAGCAGGAGATCGGCAGAGTCGAGGAGGGATAGCAGGCGGGTGGCAGAGGAGTCATCGGGTACATCCATATGGGTGTTGAAGTCTCCGAGGATCAGAGTGGGCAGAGAGAAGGAGAGAAGGAAGGTGAGGAAGCAGTCTAGGTGGTTGAAGAAGTTGGAGGTGGGACCAGGAGGGCAGTAGATGACAGCGACAAGTATCTGGAGGGGGTGGTAGAGGCGAATGATATGGGCTTCGAAGGAGGGGAAGGAGTGGGAGGGGGGAGGAGGGATAGTACGGCAGCGGCAACGGGGTGAGAGGAGGAAGCCAATGCCTCCTCCCTTTCCGGTGAGTCTGGGGGAGTGGGAGAAGGAGAGGCCTCTGCTGGAGAGAGCAGCGGCGGAGACCGTGTCTTCGGGAGTGAGCCACGTTTCTGAAAGGGTGAGGAGGAGGAGAGAGCAGGAAAGGAAAAGGTCATGGACGAAAGGTAGTTCACCTGTAATGGAGCGGGGGTTCCAGAGGCCACACTTGAAAGTAGCTGTGGGTTCAAGGGGGGGAGGGGGAGGAACGCAGGGGGAGGGGAGGGTTTGGATGGGAAGGAGGTGGCGGGGCCCTGGACGGGGAGAGGGGGATGAGGGGTAGCGGTGGGACAGGAGGACTGGGATGGGGCGTGGGTGGGGAAGAGGGAAGGGGGGAGGGGGTGAGGAGGGGGCTTGGTGGGGGGGGGAGAGTAGGGGGAGGGGGAAGAGGGGTAGCGCTGGTAAAGTGGGGTTCTAGGGCGGGGGAGGGTGGGGGAGGAGGCAGAGGAGAGAGCGGGAAAGAGTTGAGCAAGGGGAAGGGGAGGATAGGAAGGGGCGGGCAGGAGGAGCGGGGGAGGAGGGACATGGTGTGGCCAGAGAGGTGGGTGGCAGCACTGACAACAATAAACAGTAACAAACGAAATCGGTAATATAGCAACATGATACAGTATGATACAATACAATAGTGTTAATAAGCGGGCTATGATCAGGGTCGGGGGTAGGCTTGATTAAGGGCCGACCTGATCAAACTTAAAGTCAAGTGGCTGGTGAGGCCAGAGAGGTGGGTGGCAGCACTGACGACAATAAACAATAACAAGTGAAATTGGTACTGTAGCAACATGGTACAGTATGATACAATACAATAGTGTTAATAAGCAGGCGATGACCAGGGTCGGGGGTCGACCTGACCCGACCCGATCAAACTCAAAGTCAAGCGGCTAGCAGCCAAGAGAATCCCGGAGCTCATGACCAAATGTCTCTGAGGCGGCGGCGGGGGCCCTGAGGTTGTCCGGGGTGGGTTGCGGCCGTAGGCGGTGGCTAAGGTAAGGTATCACTCTCCCCTGGACTTGATCTGGAGAAAGAATATTGGTGGCAATGGCTGGTAGTGCCATTTCTGGTATTGCAAGAGGCTGTCAAACACTCATGCCATTGCAGCCCGGAAAGAGGTAGGGAGCAATCCTCTGGGTCTCTGCTCTTGGGGATTCAGTTACATGAGGGGTGAGGAAGGACCTGGAAATGGCAGCTGCAAGTAAACACCCACTTTGTCCTCCTTAAAATAAGGTCTGTTTTCAGTATTGGTTCAGAAAGCAGCATGATGCTCAGATAGAGCATGAGCCTGGGAGTCAGAAGGTTCTACTCCTGGCTTCACCACTTGTCTGCTGTGTGGCTTTGGGCAAGTCACTTCACTTCTTTGTGCCTTAGTTACCTCATCCATAAAATGGGGATTGAGACTGTGAGCCCTACGTGGGACAGGGACTGTGTCCAACCCAATTTGTTCCTATCCTCCCCAGCATTTAACAAATACCACTGTTATTAGTATTATTACTTTGTTAGTAGTTGTTTATTTATCCTTCTATATATCCAATGGATCGTAAATCCCTTCAGTGCAGGGACTATGCCTGCTTTACTTGTGTTGTCCAGCGTCTAGCTCAGAATAAAATTTAGTGAGATGATTAATAAATGGTTTTCATTATGATGATGATACATTTTCACTTTGTGGAAACTTTTTGAGGTTTGCAATTTCAATTACTTTAATTAAATCAGCAGGGAATTCCTGGGAACCACTGGTAGAAGAAATTTACCCAGGCTCGTAGAGGTCCGAAATAGTTATGGCATAGCCCAAAACACTACCAAAAACATAGCTCCAAAACACTTGCACTACCAAAACACTACAAAAGTCTTCCTTTCTGTCAAAACTATCCCCAAATCTATGTCACAAGGCACAGTTTCACCCCAAATCTTATATCAAAACACATTTTCAGGATACTATGAAATGGCTTGAATGAACACAGCCAATGTGTTTTGACAAGAATTACTGCTTTGAAGTCTTCATTATGTCGAGTAACCTATAATTTTTCTGAATCAGTTTACTTGATAGGAAAAAAAACCCAGGGATTACCCATGAAAAATTCATATTGGAAAAACAAGATTAAGATTGTCTATTAAATCACACCAAAGACCTGAAATAAGACCTCAAAGGCTGAAGGACTATCTCACCGAGGTAGGTACTATATCCACCTTCCTTTAGAGAGGCCTTCCTTCTTCAGAATGACACCTATCAAGGATTGGATTTGCAGATTAGACAAGCACTAATGTTGGTCCTTCCAGATCTGCCCAGAATTATAAGTGACCATTTGATGACACTACTCCTACCTCTGAAATGAAAGTTCTTTGCTAGCCTCATAAGCATGTTATGCCCCACAATTTTTAACTGCAATGGAGATACAGAAAGCTACTACAAAATTTAAAAATGCTCATTGCAGAAGTGTTGCTAACAAATAAATTAACTGTAATGGGGCACTTCAGTGCCAGAGTTGGAAGTGGGAGGAACTCTCCCAATGATCTGGCCACCTCTTTCCTCACGAAAATCAACACGATCAGGTCTGAGCTCCCCAAAGTCACCCCTCCGCCTCTCCCCTCCCCCCCACCAACCCCCTCCCCTACTTTCCCATCCTTCCCTGCAGTATCCTCAGAGGAGATCTCCTCCCTCCTCGCAAGTGCCACCCCCTCCACCTGCGCCTCGGACCCCATTCCCTCTCACCTTCTTAAAACCATCGCCCCTGCCCTCCTACCTTCCTTAACTTCTATTTTTAACCACTCAATCTCCAAGGGCTCCTTCCCCTCTGCCTTCAAACATGCCCACGTCTCCCCCATCCTAAAAAACCCCTCTCTCGATCCCACTTCCCCTTCCAGCTATCACCCTATCTCCCTACTACCCTTCCTTTCCAAGATCCTAGAACGAGTCCTCTTCACTCGCTGCTTAGAATTCCTTAACTCCCATTCTCTCCTGGACCCCCTCCAATCTGGCTTCCATCCGCTCCACTCTACTGAGACTGCTCTCTCTAAGGTCACCCATGACCTCCTTCTTGCCAAATCCAATGGCTCCTACTCCATTCTAATCCTCCTTGACCTCTCTGCTGCCTTTGACACTGTCGACCATCCCCTCCTCCTCCATACCTTATCTCACCTTGGCTTCACGGATTCCGTCCTCTCCTGGTTCTCCTCTTATCTCTCTGGCCGGTAATTCTCGGTCTCCTTCGCAGGCGCCTCCTCCCCCTCCCATCCTTTAACTGTTGGAGTTCCTCAAGGGTCAGTTCTTGGCCCTCTTCTGTTCTCCATTTACACTCACTCCCTCGGTGAACTCATTCGCTCTCACGGCTTTGACTACCATCTCTACGCAGATGACACGCAGATCTACATCTCCGCCCCTGTCCTCTCCCCCTCCTTTCAGGCTCGCATCTCCTCCTGCCTCCAGGACGTCTCCACCTGGATGTCGGCCCGCCACCTATAACTCAACATGAGCAAGACTGAGCTCCTCATCTTCCCTCCCAAACCCGGTTCTCTCCCAGACTTCTCTATCACCGTGGATGGCACAACCATCCTTCCCGTCTCTCAGGCCCGCAATCTCGGTGTCATCCTTGACTCGTCCCTCTCGTTCACCCCACACATTCTATCCGTTACCAAGACCTGCCGGTTTCACCTCTACAATATCGTCAAGATCCGCCCTTTCCTCTCCACCCAAACGGCTACCTTACTGTTACGGGCTCTCGTTATATCCCGGCTAGCCTACTGTGTCAGCCTTCTCTCTGACCTCCCTTTCTCCTCTCTCGCCCCACTCCGGTCTATTCTTCACTCCGCTGCCCGGCTCATCTTCCTGCAGAAACGATCTGGGCATGTCACTCCCCTTCTTAAACACCTCCAGTGGTTGCCTATCAACCCCTGCTCCAAACAAAAACTCCTCACTCTAGGCTTCAAGGCTCTCCATCACCTTGCCCCTTCCTACCTCTCCTCCCTTCTCTCTTTCTACCGCCCACCCCGCACGCTCCGCTCCTCTGCCGCCCACCTCCTCACCGTCCCTCGGTCTCGCCTATCCCGCCGTCGACCCCTGGGTCACGTCCTCCCGCGGTCCTGGAACGCCCTCCCTCCTCACCTCCGCCAAACTGATTCTCTTTCCCTCTTCAAAACCCTACTTAAAAATCACCTCCTCCAAGAGGCCTTCCCAGACTGAGCTCCTCTTCCCCCTCTACTCCCTCTG
Source organism: Ornithorhynchus anatinus (assembly GCF_004115215.2). Taxonomy (NCBI): domain Eukaryota; kingdom Metazoa; phylum Chordata; class Mammalia; order Monotremata; family Ornithorhynchidae; genus Ornithorhynchus; species Ornithorhynchus anatinus. Next base: position 63,720,945 of record NC_041749.1, on the reverse strand, counting down.
CCATCCCCCCTTTACCTCTCCGCAGCTAAAGCCTCATTTTCCCCTTTTCCCTCTGCTCCTCCACCTCTCCCTTCCCACCCACACAGCACTGTACTCGTCCGCTCAACTGTATATATTTTCGTTACCCTATTTATTTTGTTAATGAATTGTACATCGCCTTGATTCTATTTAGTTGCCATTGTTTTTACGAGATGTTCTTCCCCTTGACGCTGTTTATTGCCATTGTTCTTGTCTGTCTGTCTCCCCCGATTAGACTGTAAGCCCGTCAAACGGCAGGGACTGTCTCTATCTGTTGCCGACTTGTTCATCCCAAGCGCTTAGTACAGTGCTCTGCACATAGTAAGCGCTCAATAAATACTATTGAATGAATGAATGAATGAAAAAAAAATAGTTCCAGGAGCTGCAAACATGTAACTTAACAACACACCAAGGAACAGCTTTTGAGGGGCCACAATATGTCTGGAATTGTGGGTTCCACATGAACCTTTCAGCTACATACATGCTCATAAGTAAATTTCACCATCAGTCGTGTCTTCTTCAAATACCAAAGATAAATATATCTCTACATCTTTCTATATCTCTGTATTTTCAATGATGGGGGGAAGCATGTCTGCCAACTCAGTTGTGTTGTGCTCTCCCAAGTGCTTAGTACAGTGCTCTGCATATAGTAACCAAATAAATACCTTTAATTATGATGATGATGATGATATTAATGGTGAGATTTTAACTTTGTCGGTGTAGCAGAAAAGAGTGTTGCATGACTAACAAGCCATTCCACATTATGAGCCCTAAAGATAGTTCCTTTGCAACTCCTCTGATTTTCACATTTGAAAGCCCTCTCCTGATTGCTGGACACTCCAATCTGGCCTGCCTGCTGGTGATGTCTCCCAACAGTCCTCTGCTAAATTACGTTGATTGAGACTGTCCTTAACAAGCTCCTTGAGGTCAGAAAGCTTGTCTTCAATCCTCTTTTGTAATTCCCCAAACTGCCTAGTACCGTGCTGATCACAAAGCAGCAACTCAATAAATACTCTTGATGTTAAGGCTGATTATCCTAAAATTTGTTTAACTGAACCCAAGATAGCCTAATGATACATACAAACATACATAACATACAAACGCACGTGTGTGCGCACACGCACACAGAGATTTATTTTTAAAAGCCTGGACAATGGAATAAAATTAAGCAAGCTCCTATGAGAGATAGGTAAACCACATTTTCGATGACCTGAACTAACCTCAGTTTCAATTAGTTTGTATTAAATAGCTTTCTACTGTGTTGCTTTTCCAGGAGAAATAAACTTACTATATAAAGAACATTTAACCAAATGTAAATGATTGAGAGAGGGGAAAGTCAGATTATATGGTGGAAGGAGTGCATGGGAATGTAGACCTTGATTCTGTTAGGTGAACCAGTGCAGACAAATTAACAATAAGAGTCAGAATTCCAGGAGTCAATAATTCCCACTTCCGTCTCAATAGTACAGTTGTGGGGACAGAATTGGATTAAATCCAGAAGGCAAGATGGGTGGGAAAGACTAAACAATAGCCAAGAAAGATGAAAACTAGTAAACGGCTGACTCTGAGAAACAGGCCTTCCTCTGCAAAACAGGCCAAGGGAGAGTCTATAATAGAATGAAGTCAGGATATAGTGTCTACCTAACTCATAGAAACCCATACCATCAGAAAATCGTGCAATTGAAAATAGCACGTTTCTAATGGGAATTCATTTTAGAAAAAATCCGATCTAAAATAGGTGATTATTACTCCTCCAGAGATTATTCTTCCATGTCAGTCAGTGAGAAGCAGCGTGGTCTAATGGATAGAGCAGAGGCCTGGGAGACAAAAGGACCTGGGTTCTAATCTCTGCTCCACAACATGTGTGCTGTGTGACCTTGAGCAAGTCACTTAACTTCTCTGTGCCTTAGTTAACTCATATGTAAAATGGGGATTAAAACTGTGAGCCCTATATGGGACAGGGACTATGCCCAACCTATTTAACTTGTATCTACCCCAGTGCTTAGTACAGTTTCTGGCACATAGTAAATGCTTAACAAATACCGCAAAAAAAAGAATAGGCAATTTGGCCTAAAGAAATGAGCATGGGAGGTAGGAGACCTGGGTTCTAGTCCCAGCTTTGCCACTGACTTTGCTGTGTCACCTTGAGCAAGTTAATTACTCCCTTTGTGCCTCAGGTTCTTCACTTTTAAAATGGATGTAAGATACCTGTTCTCCATAACTCTTGTTAACTCACAGGACTGCTCTTTGATGCCCGTATCATCTGCTTCTACCACCCAGTCTAGTCATAGTAGATTACCACCCTCCTCCTACCCCCACCCCCTGGTCCCCACCTCCAATTTTCTGAAATATTTTGATCCTTGTCTCACATTCCTTCCCTCTTTCTCCATCCCTACATTGATCCTCAGGGACTTCAAAATCCATGTGGATAGTCCCGATGACCATTCTGCTGCCAGCCTCCTCCCATTCCTCATCACCATGGGCCTCCTGCTCCACTCGACCTCACACAATCACTGCTTGGACACACATTTGATCTCATCATCTCTAGTCCCTGTACAGTCTCTACCCTCACCAACTCTGAAATTCTTCTATCCAACCACAATCCCCTTACCTGACTTGTCTCCCACACACCCCTGCCTGTGAATCTGTCTTGCTTCTCCACAGAGACCTATGACCTTTGATTCCTCCCAACCCACACACAGTTTTCTAAAGTTATCTTGCCCCATTTGGTCTCCCATACCCAAACTACATTCTCTTGACACACAAATCCTCACCCTCAATACTGTCCTCTCCACTGAACTCAACTCCCTCACTTCCCTGTCCCTCTGACGATCTTTTGCCACTAACCCACAACTCTGGATCACTTCCAGAATATACTTACTCCATTACTGAGCACAAGCTGTGGAGCACTGCTGGCAGAAACCCAGCCCACTTCCATCTTAAACTTAGTCTTACCTCCTGTAATTCTACCCTCTCCTCTGCCCAGGAGCAATACTACTCCATTCTTATTGACTCCATGTCCATTGCTCACACCAGCTATTTCAAAATGTTAACTCTTAATTTTGCAGCAGTACCTCAAGGCAATCTCCCACCTCTTTTCAAAATCCACCCCCTCCACCTGTGCCTCTGACTCCATACTTTTGCATCTTGCGAAAACATTTTCCTTCTTCCTTCTTCCCTCCCTGACTGCCATCTTCAACTGTGCACTCTCCAATAGCTCCTTCCCCATTGCTTTCACATATGCACATGTATCCCTTATCCTAAAAAATTCCTCCCATGGCACCATGGCTCCTTACAGTCATTATACCATCTCCATCCTACCATTCCTCTCCAAACTCCTCAAGCAAGTTGTTTATGCCCACTGCCTCCACTTCCTCTCCTCCAATTCTCTCCTTGACCCCCTCCAATATGGCTTCTGCACCTTTCACTTCATGAAAATTGCCCTCTCAAAATGTCACAAATGAGCTCCTTCTTGCCAAATTCAGCAGCCTTTACTCCAACCTAATCCTCTTGAACTCTCAGCTGTCTTCAACACTACCGACCATCTCCTTCTCCTGGAAACATTATCTAACCTCGACTTCACTGACACTGTCCTCTCCTGGTTCTCCTCCTCTCTCTCTGACTGCTCATTCTCAGTTTCTTTCATGGTCTCCTTCTCTGCCTACAACTTCCTAACTGTGGGAATCCCTCAAGGTTTAGTTCTGGGTCCCCTTATATTCTCCATCTACACCCACTCCCTTGGAGAACTCATTCGCTCCCATGACTTCAACGACCATTTCTATGCAAATGGTTCTCAAATCTCCATCTCCAGCACTGCCCTGCATCTCCCCCCTGCACCCACATTTCCTTCTGCCTTCAGGACATCTCTACTTGGATGTCCCACCAACATCTCAAACTTAACATGCCCAAACTAGAACTCCTTATCTTCCCATCCAAACCCTGTCCCCCTCCAGATTTTCCCATCACTGTAGACAGCACCACCATCTTACCTGTCTCACAAGGTGTAACCTTGGTGTCATCTCATTCAACCCGCATTTCCAGTCTCTTACAAAATCCTGTCAGTTCAACCTTCACAACATTGCTAAAATTTGTCCTTTCCAAACAAACTGCTACCATGTTAATTCAAACACTTATCCTATCCCACCTTGATTAATAATAATAATAATAATGTTGGTATTTGTTAAGCGCTTACTATGTGCCAAGCACTGTTCTAAGCGCTGGGGTAGACACAGGGGAATCAGGTTGTCCCATGTGGGGCTCACAGTCTTAATCCCCATTTTACAGATGAGGGAACTGAGGCACCGAGAAGTTAAGTGACTTGCCCAAAGTCACACAGCTGGCAAGTGGTAGAGCCGGGGTTTGAACCCATGACCTCTGACTCCAAAGCCCGTGCTCTTTCCAGTGAGCCACGCTGCTTCTTGATTGAACCCAAGGAGGTTGATACAGTAATCAAGGTGGGATAGGATAAGGATAAGTGCTGACATCTCTGCCTTCTGTTATTCCCCACTTCAGTCCACTCTTCACTCTGATGCCCGGATCATTTTTCTACAAGAACATCCAGTGGTTGCCCATTCACCTTTGCATTAAATAGAAACTCCTTACCATGGGATTTAAAGCACTCAATGACCATGTGCCCTCCTACCTCACCTCACTGCTCTCCTTCTATAATGCAGCCCACGCACTTCTCTCCTTTAATGCCAACTTACTCACTGTACTTTGGTCTTATCTATCTCACCTCCGACCTCTTGACCATGCCCTGCCTCTGGCCTGAAACACCCTCCATCTTCCTATCCAACAATTACTCTCCACCTCCAAAGCCTTATTTAGGAACATTTTCTTCTCCAATAGGCCTTCCCTGATTAAGCCCTTATTTCCTCTTCTCCCACTCCCTTCTGTGTCACCCTTGCACTTGGATTTGCTCCTTTTATTCACCCCTCCCTCAGTCCCACAGCACTTACGTATGGATCCATAATTTATTTTTATTCATATTAATGTCTCTCTTCTCTAGACTGTAAGCTCATTGTGGGCAGGGAATGTGTCTGTGGTTAGGGAATATAATTCCGTTATATTGTTATAACATATTGTTATATAACATACTGTATGTATGTTACATAACATATTGTTATATTATAATCCTTTTATATTGTTATACAGTCAGTGGTCTGCACACAGTAAGGGCTCAATAAATCTGATTGATTGATTCACAACATCTCTACATCTCAACATCTCCATTTCCTCTCCATCCAAACTGCTACTACAGTGATCTAAGCACTTGGCATATTTCATTTGATTACTGTTATCACCTTCCACGGTGACCTCCTTGCCTTCTGTATTGCCCCTCTCTAGTCCATACTGAAGTCTATACTCTGCTGCCCAGAACATTTTTCTTAAAAAGCATTTCAGTCCATGTGTCCCCACTCCTCAGAACCTCCAACTCCACATCAGTTTTCTCATCTGTAAATTTGTATTTTCCCTACCCCTTAGTCTGTGAGCCCTGCGTGGGACAGGGACTGTGTCCAATCTATATAATACTGTATCTACATAGCACTTGGTACTGTGCTTGTCACATAGTAAGCACTTAACAAATACTACTACTAATATACAAATTGTTATACTCTAATAGCTCTTCCTTTCTGCTATATATTTTACTGTCTGTCTTCCTAGCTCGAGTTTATGCTTCTTGTAGACAGAAATCATGCTATTTCTACTGTTCTTTTCCTAGAGCTTAGTTCGGTACTGTAAGCAGTAGATGTTCAATAAATGCTTTTGATTGATGGATTGAAATAGATTTGAGGTGGAACAAATATTATTTCAGCAGGTAAAATTAAATGAGTTTCTGAAAACATGAATGTGACTGCTATATCTCTTTCAAAAAGGACTGTTTTTCTACATGTCTCTTGCTGTGCTCCAAAACTGAACACAGTACACCAGGTGCAGTTTCATTAGCGTCCTGGAAGAAAAGACGATCTGTTCTGAAGCACAATGTCTCCTCCGCCTGTGGATCCCAAAATAGAAATCCTCTCATCCTGCATCACATATTCATTGCTCTTGCCTATCCACTGCCTGCCTCCCATGCTAAAATGACAGCTTCTCAGATCTTGTGACCCCACTGAATATGCTGAATTTATGCTTCAGGCTCCCTTCCCCAAATAAATGTCAACTGCATTTGTCCAGTGTGAATTGATCTCAGATAGTCTTCCCTCTCCCTCAAAGTTTTGGGTCTGATTAGAGCATTGTGCTATCCTTAATAGTGTTTGCAACATTTCCAAATTTAGCATCAGCTGTGAATTGCATCAAGTTGCTTGTGCTTTTTTCAAGCCTTTCAATAGAATGTTAAATAAAATCAGTTATCTAAAAATTAATTTGATTATTATTCCCTCAATATTCATTTATTGTGTGGGCCCATAGAATGTAAAAAAAGGAAATGGGCTAAAATTTGATTCATAAGGTAATGTCTCTTTTAATGAAAGACTTGAAAATATTAGCTATGAATTTTATCACTCTGGCCTGGATACAAAATGCTTCTTCTAGGCCCCACCTCACTATTTCCAAAATAAAGCACTGATTGATAGGAGGAAATGGAGTTCAAAGTATATGAAAATCTGTTAGTGGATTCAAACATAGAATTGTTTAGATGAAACAGGGATAATTGGGGGAATGGAGTTTTTTGAATCATCAAATGGTTAGATACTCATTTAATTTCAGTGAGAAAAGCTTGGGATTTTAAATGACATTGACATAGAAAAGAATGGTCAAACTGCCTTGTGTACCCTGTAGGGTATGATGAACCCTATCAACTGTTGAAACGCTTGCCCAGATGTTAGTGGGGATGTGAACATAACAGCTCTCTACTTGTACACAAATATACATCTCTGTTCTGCGTGGAACTTTATGAAGCTGTGGCACAGGACTTATAAAAGAATTTCTGAAAAGAAACAAGTTAATACAGCTCAGCTGCAGGCATGAATCAGATGGAAAATTTTCCAGAAACCACTTTAAATCACCACATAAATCCAATATGTTTAAGTTTTGTGTGGCTAGCAGATTAGTCTTTTCCCAAGGCCATTACTCTTTCTGTCCTTTTAGGACAAAGCCTAGAGATTTTGCTTTGGTTTTCCATTTTAATAGCCTCCCCACTCCTGGGACCTTCTACTTTCTCTGACTTCCTTGTCAGAGTTGGCCTGGTGTTAGTTGGATCTCCACAAGAGACTAGCAAGTGACCATGAATGAGAAGAAAACTCCCTTGAAGGAACAAAGCACTCTGCTACTCTTACTACCCCCAAACTATAATCTTCTTCACTCCTTGAGAACCCTCACTCTCACTGTGAAGGACAGCATTTCCTTTTAAACTAGCTTTTCACACAAACTGCCAGATGACCCTGAAAACAGCCTTGCAAAAGAAGTTCAAAAACTTAAGGTACCGCAAAGACATTGTCCCCAGCCTGTGAAATTTGCATCAGTTTTCTGCCACATTTACCAATATTATCCCCTCATGTGTAACTGCACATGCCTCTCATTCCTTCCCAAATTACTGGTCTGAGAGACTATAACATGCAGTTTTCCTTCAGATGCAAATGTGATAACACTTTTTAAAATAAAAGGAGTAGAAAGCAGAAACCAGGCTGTTTATGTTTACTTTAGGCTTGCTGCCTGATTTCAGTGGAGTTAGAGCTTGTGGGTAAATTCCAATTTGCCCAATTGTCCAAATGCAGATCAGTGTATGCCACATCTCCACATGTACATTTAACCCCATATGTATCACTTAAATTGTTGATAAAACATGACACATTTGATAGTAGTGCTTCTGAACATCACTGAGATATTCAACATTTGACAACAGGGCTTGTCACACTGTAGTGTGGCCTATTTACAATATACATTGATGTTTTTGGCCAGGGGATGTGTCTATTATATTGTTGCGTTGTACTCTTCTAAGGTCTTAGCACAGTCCTCTGCAAACAGTAAGTGCTTAATAAATATAATTGAGTGACTATTGCTTTGCCTTGTGAACACTATGATAGTCTTCAGATTAGGCATCCTCGCCTCCATCACCAGTAAATATTACAATGTTGAATATGTTCTTGGGGCAGCAGAGTAGCTACAAAAGGCATTACAGGTCTCCTTACTGCCTAGGTTTTGGGGGACGGACAATGCATGACGGAAAATACAATTAAAATCACCTGAGGTTTCATGATGCACTGGGGTGTTTTTCTCTCTTGCTACTGTTTACTGCCTGTCCCTTGAGCAGATCCTTCAGGCCTTGCTTCTGTTCCTAGAACGACCACAAACTGAAGTAACTGAAATATCAATTTTCTCCACCCCGTGGCCTCCGACTTCTCACCACTCAGAATCCCAGCTGCTACTGTGACTTGAGAGTGTTGTGTAGGAATTGGGAACTCCTCTCCACCCCTTCTTCCTGTTTCATCAAGAATGTAACAAAAGTGTTACTGTATTCTATGCTGCAGTAGGTAGCCCAAGGGACCTAGAAGACACTTACCCTGGGTCAAATTCTGCCCTTACAGACCCAGGTACAATTTCATTTTCTTGAGGGGAGTCATGCCTAAGTGTTTCACAACAAACTGAAGTCTCCTATGCCACAGCATTTCAAGAAAACAACTATTCATTCATTCATTCATTCAATAGTATTTATTGAGCGCTTACTATGTGCACAGCACTGTACTAAGCGCTTGGAATGAACAAGTTGGCAACAGATAGAGACAGTCCCTGCCGTTTGACGGGCTTACCGGGCTTATTGGGGGAGACAGACAAACAAGAACAATGGCAATAAATAGAGTCAAGGGGAAGAACATCTCGTAAAAACAGTGGCAACTAAATAGAATCAAGGCGATGTACATTTCATTAACAAAATAAATAGGGTAATGAAAATATATACAGTTGAGCAGATGAGTACAGAGCTGAGGGGATGGGAAGGGACGGGGGAGGAGCAGAGGGAAATGGGGGGAAAAGAGGGTTAGGCTGAGGAAAGGTGAAGGGGGGGGCGGTAGAGGGAGTAGAGGGAGAAGGGGAGCTCAGTCTGGGAAGGCCTCTTGGAGGAGGTGAGTTTTAAGTAGGGTTTTGAGGAGGGGAAGAGAATTAGTTTGGCGGAGGTGAGGAGGAAGGGTGTTCCAGGACCGCGGGAGGACGTGGCCTGGGGATCGACGGCGGGATAGGCAAGACCGAGGGACGGTGAGGAGGTGGGCGGCAGAGGAGCGGAGCGTATGGGGTGGGCAGTAGAAAGAGAGAAGGTTGGAGAGGTAGGAAGGGGCAAGGTGATGTAGAGCCTTGAAGCCTAGAGTGAGGAGTTTTTGTTTGGAGCGGAGGTTGATAGGCAACCACTGGAGGTGTTTAAGAAGGGGAGTGACATGCCCAGATCGTTTCTGCAGGAAGATGAGCCGGGCAGCGGAGTGAAGAATAGACTGGAGCGGGGCGAGAGAGGAGGAAGGGAGATCAGAGAGAAGGCTGACACAGTAGTCTAGCCGGGATATAACAGGAGCCTGTAGCAGTAAGGTAGCCGTTTGGGTGGAGAGGAAAGGGCAGATCTTGGCGATATTGTAGAGGTGAAACCGGCAGGTCTTGGTAACGGATAGGATGTGTGGGGTGAACAAGAGAGACGAGTCAAAGATGACACAGAGATTGCGGGCCTGAGAGACAGGAAGGATGGTTGTGCCATCCACGGTGATAGGGAAGTCTGGGAGAGGACCGGGCTTGGGAGGGAAGATGAGGAGCTCAGTCTTGCTCATGTTGAGTTTTAGGTGGCGGGCCGACATCCAGGTGGAGACATCCTGGAGGCAGGAGGAGATGCGAGCCTGAAGGGAGGGGGAGAGGACAGGGGCAGAGATGTAGATCTGCGGGTCATCTGCGTAGAGATGGTAGTCAAAGCCGTGAGAGCGAATGAGTTCACCGAGGGAGTGAGTGTAAATGGAGAACAGAAGAGGGCCAAGAACTGACCCTTGAGGAACTCCCACAGTTAAAGGATGGGAGGGGGAGGAGGCGCCTGCGAAGGAGACCGAGAATGACCGGCCAGAGAGATAAGAGGAGAACCAGAAGAGGACGGAGTCCGTGAAGCTGAGGTGAGATAAGGTATGGAGGAGGAGGGGATGGTCGACAGTGTGAAAGGCAGCAGAGAGGTCAAGGAGGATTAGAATGGAGTAGGAGCCATTGGTTTTGGCAAGAAGGAGGTCATGGGTGACCTTAGAGAGAGCAGTCTCGGTAGAGTGGAGGGGACGGAAGCCAGATTGGAGGTGGTCCAGGAGAGAATGGGAGTTAAGGAATTCTAGGCAGCGATTGTAGACGACTTGTTCTAGGATTTTGGAAAGGAAGGGTAGTAGGGAGATAGGGCAATAACTGGAAGGGGAAGTGGGGTCAAGAGCGGGTTTTTTTAGGATGGGGAGACGTGGGCATGTTTGAAGGCAGAGGGGAAGGAGCCATTGGAGATTGAGTGGTTAAAAATAGAAGTTAAGGCAGGGAGGAGGGTAGGGGTGATGTTTTTTATAAGGTGAGCAGGAATGGGGTCCGAGGCACAGGTGGAGGGGGTGGCACTTAATAATAATGTTGGTATTTGTTAAGCGCTTACTATGTGCCGAGCACTGTTCTAAGCGCTGGGGTAGACACAGGGGAATCAGGTGGTCCCACGTGGGGCTCACAGTCTTAATCCCCATTTTACAGATGAGGTAACTGAGGCACCGAGAAGTTAAGTGACTTGCCCAAAGTCAAACAGCTGACAAGTGGTAGAGCCAGGGTTCGAACCCATGACCTCTGACTCCAAAGCCCGTGCTCTTTCCAGTGAGCCACGCTGCTTCACTTGCGAGGAGGGAGGAGATCTCCTCTGAGGATACTGCAGGGAAGGATGGAAAAGTAGGGGAGAGGGTTGGTGGGGGGGAGGGGAGAGGGGAAGGGGTGACTTTGGGGAGCTCAGACCTGATTGTGTTGATTTTTGTGATGAAGTAGGTGGCCAGATCACTGGGGGTGAGAGATAGAGGAGGGGGAGGAACAGGGGGCCTAAGGAGAGAGTGAAGGTCCGGAACAATTGGCGGGGGTGACGGGCATGGGTGTCAATGAGGGAGGAGAAGAAGTTTTGCCTGGCAGAGGAGAGGGCAGAGTTAAGGCAGGAAAGGATAAATTTGAAGTGGGTGAGGTCGGCTTGGTGCTTGGACTTTCGCCAGCAGCACTCAGCAGCTTGTGCATAGGAGCGTAGGAGGTGGACAGAGGAGGTGATCCAGGGCTGTGGGTCAGTGGAGTGAGAGAGGCGGAGGGAAGGGGGCGAGAGAGTTGAGATGAGTAGAGAGGGTGGAGTTGAGAGCGGAGACCTGATCATCGAGAGTGGGAAGTGAAGACAGGGCGGCAAGGTGAGGAGAGATGCTTTTGGAAAGATGGATGGGATCAAGAGAGCGGAGGTCTCTGTGGGGCAGTAGCAAAGATTTGTAGGGGGAGGGAGTGTGAGAGATGAGGCAGGTGAGAAGGTTATGGTCAGAGAGAGGGATTTCAGAGTTGGTGAGGGAGGAGATAGTGCAGCGGTAGGAGATGATGAGATCGAGGGTATGACCAAGCCGGTGAGTGGGCGCGGTATGGTGGAGCAGGAGGTTGGCAGAGTCGAGGAGGGATAGCAGGCGGATGGCAGAGGAGTCATCGGGTACATCCATATTCATTCATTCATTCAATAGTATTTATTGAGCGCTTACTATGTGCAGAGCACTGTACTAAGCACTTGGGATGAACAAGTCGGCAACAGATAGAGACAGTCCCTGCCGTTTGACGGGCTTACAGTCTAATCGGGGGAGACAGACAGACAAGAACAATGGCAATAAACAGCGTCAAGGGGAAGAACATCTCGTAAAAACAATGGCAACTAAATAGAATCAAGGCGATGTACATTTCATTAACAAAATAAATAGGGTAATGAAAATATATACACTTGAGCGGACGAGTACAGTGCTGTGGGGATGGGAAGGGAGAGGTGGAGGAGCAGAGGGAAAAGGGGAAAATGAGGCTTTAGCTGCGGAGAGGTAAAGGGGGGATGGCAGAGGGAGTAGAGGGGGAAGAGAAGCTCAGTCTGGGAACGCCTCTTGGAGGAGGTGATTTTTAAGTAGGGTTTTGAAGAGGGAAAGAGAATCAGTTTGGCAGAGGTGAGGAGGGAGGGCGTTCCAGGACCACGGGAGGACGTGACCCAGGGGTCGACGGCGGGATAGGCGAGACCGAGGGACGGTGAGGAGGTGGGCGGCAGAGGAGCGGAGCGTGCGGGTTGGGCGGTAGAAAGAGAGAAGGGAGGAGAGGTAGGAAGGGGCAAGGTGATGGAGAGCCTTGAAGCCTAGAGTGAGGAGTTTTTGTTTGGAGCAGGGGTTGATAGGCAACCACTGGAGGTGTTTAACAAGGGGAGTGACATGCCCAGATCGTTTCTGCAGGAAGATGAGCCGGGCAGCGGAGTGAAGAATAGACCGGAGCAGGGCGAGAGAGGAGGAAGGGAGGTCAGAGAGGAGGCTGACACAGTAGTCTAGCCGGGATATAACGAGAGCCCGTAACAGTAAGGTAGCCGTTTGGGTGGAGAGGAAAGGGCGGATCTTGGCGATATTGTAGAGGTGAAACCGGCAGGTCTTGGTAACGGATAGAATGTGTGGGGTGAACGAGAGGGACGAGTCAAGGATGACACCGAGATTGCGGGCCTGAGAGACTGGAAGGATGGTTGTGCCATCCACGGTGATAGAGAAGTCTGGGAGAGGACCGGGTTTGGGAGAGAAGATGAGGAGCTCAGTCTTGCTCATGTTGAGTTATAGGTGGTGGGCCAACATCCAGGTGGAGACGTCCTGGAGGCAGGAGGAGATGAGAGCCTGAAGGGAGGGGGAGAGGACAGGGGCGGAGATGTAGATCTGCGTGTCATCTGCGTAGAGATGGTAGTCAAAGCCGTGAGAGCGAATGAGTTCACCGAGGGAGTGAGTGTAAATGGAGAACAGAAGAGGGCCAAGAACTGACCCTTGAGGAACTCCAACAGTTAAAGGATGGGAGGGGGAGGAGGCTCCAGCGAAGGAGACCAAGAATGATCGGCCAGAGAGGTAAGAGGAGAACCAGGAGAGGACAGAGTCCGTGAAGCCAAGGTGAGATAAGGTATGGAGGAGGAGGGGATGGTCGACAGTGTCAAAGGCAGCAGAGAGGTCAAGGAGGATTAGAATGGAGTAGGAGCCATTGGATTTGGCAAGAAGGAGGTCATGGGTGACCTTAGAGAGAGCAGTCTCGGTAGAGTGGAGGGGACGGAAGCCAGATTGGAGGGGGTCTAGGAGAGAATGGGAGTTAAGGAATTCTAAGCATCGATTGTAGACGACTCGTTCTAGGATTTTGGAAAGGAAGGGTAGTAGGGAGATAGGACGATAACTGGAGGGGGGAGTGGGGTCAAGAGTGGGTTTTTTTAGGATGGGGGAGACGTGGGCATGTTTGAAGGCAGAGGGGAAGGAGCCCTTGGAGATTGAGTGGTTAAAAATAGAAGTTAAGGAAGGTAGGAGGGCAGGGGCGATGGTTTTAAGAAGGTGAGAGGGAATGGGGTCCGAGGCACAGGTGGAGGGGGTGGCACTTGCGAGGAGGGAGGAGATCTCCTCTGAGGATACTGCAGGGAAGGATGGGAAAGTAGGGGAGGGGGTTGGTGGGGGTGAGGGGAGAGGCGGAGGGGTGACTTTGGGGAGCTCAGACCTGATCGTGTTGATTTTCGTGAGGAAATAGGTGGCCAGATCATTGGGGGATCCATATGGGTGTTGAAGTCTCCGAGGATCAGAGTGGGCAGAGCGAAGGAGAGAAGGAAGGTGAGGAAGGGGTCTAGGTGGTTGAAGAAGTTGGAGGTGGGACCAGGAGGGCGGTAGATGACAGCGACAAGTATCTGGAAGGGGTGGTAGAGGCGAATGATATGGGCTTCGAAGGAGGGGAAGGAGTGGGATGGGGGAGGAGGGATAGTGCGGCAGCGGCAACGGGGTGAGAGGAGGAAGCCGACGCCTCCTCCCTTTCCGGTGAGTCTGGGGGAGTGGGGGAAGGAGAGTCCTCCGCTGGAGAGAGCAGCGGCGGAGACCGTGTCTTCGGGAGTGAGCCACGTTTCTGAAAGGGCGAGGAGGAGGAGGGAGCAGGAAAGGAAAAGGTCATGGACGAAAGGTAGTTCACCTGTAATGGAGCGGGGGTTCCAGAGGCCACACTTGAAAGTAGCTGTGGGTTCAAGGGGGGGAGGGGGAGGAAAGCGGGGGGAGGGGAGGGTTTGGATGGGAAGGAGGTGGCGGGGCCCTGGACGGGGAGAGGGGGATGAGGGGTAGCGGTGGGACAGGAGGACTGGGACGGGACGTGGGTGGAGAAGAGGCAAGGGGGGAGGGGGTGAGGAGGGGGCTTGGTGGGGGGGGAGAGTAGGGGGAGGAGGAATAGGGGTAGCGCTGGTAAAGTGGGGTTCTAGGGTGGGGGAGGGTGGGGGAGGAGGCAGAGGAGAGAGCGGGAAAGAGCTGAGCAAGGGGAAGGGGAGGATAGGAAGGGGCGGGAGGGGGGAGGGGGGGAGGAGGGACATGGCGAGGCCAGAGAGGTGGGTGGCAGCACTGACAACAATGAACAGTAACAAATGAAATCGGTAATATAGCAACATGATACAGTATGATACAATACAATAGTGTTAATAAGCGGGCGATGACTAGGGTCGGGGGTATGCTTGATTAAGGGCCGACCTGATCAAACTCAAAGTCAAGCGGCTGGTGAGGCCAGAGTGGTGGGTGGCAGCACTGACGACAATAAACAATAACAAGGGAAATCGGTAATATAGCAATATGGTACAGTATGATACAATACAATAGTGTTAATAAGCAGGCGATGACCAGGGTCGGGGGTCGACCCGACCCAACCCGATCAGACTCAAAGTCAAGCAGCTATCGGCTGAGAGAGTCCCAGAGCTCATGACCAAATGTCTCAGAGGTGGCGGTGGGGGCCCTGAGGTTGTCCGGGGGGGGAAGGGGAGGCTGTTGCAGGCGTAGGTGGCGGCTAAGGTAAGGTAACACGGTGAGAACAAGGACATCGTCACCCGGGGCGGAGGCGGCGGAGTTGTATCACCTCAAGGGGGAAGAGAGAGTGAGGTCTTCCCAAAATGGCTGCTTCAGGCTGCAGAGTGGGGGGGCGGTTGGGGAGCACAATGTCCCCGGGCCCAAGCCGGGGGACACAATGTCCCCAGGGGACACAATGTCCCTAGGGCCGAGCAGGGGAGCACAATGTCCCCAGGCCCGAGCAGGGGGGCACAATGTCCCCAGGGTCGAGAAGGGGAGCGCAATGTCCCCGGGCCCAAACAGGGGGGTAGAATGGGAACTGGTGGCTGGGGGTCTGTGGGGGCGTAGATCCTTAGTGTCGGAGTTCCCGAGTGGGGGTGCGAGGTCCAGGTTGGGAAAGGATGAGGCGGGCTCGGGTCCGGGTGGTCCAAGGCTAGCTCCCCGGGGGAGGTGGAGGAGGCGCAGATGGAGGCGAGTGGCAGGTGAAGGGGCAGCTTGTCGGGAATCGGGGAATCATCCACATAGAAATAGTAGTTGAAGTCTTCTGAGCGAATGAGTTCTCCAAGAGAGTGGGTGTAGATGGAGAATAGAAGGGAAACAATAATTGAGTCTTGGGGGACCCTCACAATTTGGGGGTGGGAGGCAGAGGAGGAGCCTGCAAAATAGACTGAGAAGGAATGGCCAGAGAGATAGGAGGAGAACCAGGAGAAGCAGTGTCAATGAAGCCAAGGTTGGATAATGTTCCCAGGAGAAGGGGGGGTCAACAATGCCAAAGGCACTTGAGAGGTCAAGGAGGACTAAAATGGAGTAGAGGCCATTGGATTAGGCAAGAAGGTTACCTTTGAGAGGGCAGTTTCTGTGGAGTGAAAAGGACAGAAACCAGACTTGAGGGGGTCAAGAAGAAAACTGGAGAAGAGGAAGTGGAGACAGTTGATGTAGACAACTCAAGGAGTTTGGAGGGGTATGGTAAAAGGGAGATGGGGAGAAAAAGGAGGGAGCCATAGGGTCAAATACTGTACTAAGCACAGGGATAAATACACTGCAAAGCAAACAGTGCCTGTCCCACCCAAGTCTCACAGTTCACTTTCAAAGCGTTATTAAACTCCTATCTTCTCCACAAGACCTGCCCTGTCTAAGCCCTCATTCCCCTACTTCCTCTCCCTTCTGTGTCACCATTGATTAGCTCTGTACTTTTTAAGCACTTGATAACCACCCCACTCTTACATCTGTACACAATCAGAGTTTAATAAATACCATTGACTGATTGACTTTATTGAGCACTTACCGTGTCCACAGTGCTCTCCTAAGTACTTGGGTGAGTACAATACAACAGAGTTGGTAGGCACATTCCTGCCTACAAAGATCTTACAATCAGAGGATTGATCAAGCAAAAACTCCGAGGGTCCGAGGCGCAGGTGGAGGGGGTGGAGGGGCTGGCACTTGCACTCGACTCCAATCTGAAACATGAGGCTACATTGGTTAGAGAAGCAGCATGGCTTAGTGAAAAGAGCATTGACTTGGGAGACAGAGGACATGGGTTCTAATCCTGGCTCCACTACTTGTCTGCTGTGTGACCTTGGGCAAGCCACTTAACTTTTCTGTGCCTCAGTTACCTCATCTGTAAAATGAGGATTAAGACCGTGAGCCCCAGTGAGACGACCTGATTACCTTGTATCTACCCCCCAGCACTTAGAACAGTGCTTGGCACATAGTAACCACTTAACAAATACCATCATTATTATTATTCCATGATTTTATACATATACATACATATAAATATATATATATATATATATGTGTATAAATCTAGGACTATGGAACCAAGGCAATATGAGCAAACCCAAATTTTAAAGCTTTAAAAAAATATAAAAATTTTAAATATTGGTAAAGAAAGTAGGCTCAAGGTTTATTTAAAAAAGTTTAGCCTTAAAATAAATGATTCATTTATGCTTGTACACATGGACTAAAGCACACAAGCCTCTAAACTAGTGAATAACATTCTAACTTTGGGTACACAGCTATTTAGATTTTTCAAATGATTGATTGTAGCTAATAGTTATGTTTCTTCTGGGATAAATAGTTCAAAAGACTTTGCTTCAATGGAAACTAGTTAATAAATTAAAGAGTGATATCTGCACATAAAACACTAGCACTTAAAAAAGCAAATAGTGACATAGTAAATTAGCATCACATGAGCATTTCAGCGTTCTGGTGTGACTTGCTAAAAAAATTGTTAAAAAGGTATATTATTATTTAATTTATTGGTAAATACTGAATACAGAACACAAAAGAGTATTTCTCCCCTTTGTGAGTTTTGAAACTTTACCAATCTGTGACCATATCAATAAAAATGTAGTCATATTCATTCATTCAATCATATTTATTGATACAAAATGTATTGTCAGCATTAGTGCTGTACTCTGGCAGAAAATCCCTGTGAGATTATTTGCATTCCTATAAAATTAATCTTTAAAGCTTCCTTCCAGAACTGGGCAGCACTATTTAAAAGATCCTAAAGTAAATAGCTATAATCTCTGCTCTTCTTCAAGTTATCAGTCATAGGGACATGTTCCTTTAAGTGCCAAACAGCTGTTTCATTTCCCAATGAGGGGAGAGCACTGTTAATGGCATTTCTGGAGAATTATATTTTTTACTGATAAAGGCAATGTAAATATTTATGACAATTAGTGATAAAACTGCAAACAGATTAGAATATTTCCCAAACCCATATATATGCATGGTTACTTACTGCCAAAGCAGTCAGTTTGGTAGGTGCTAATAAGTGGGGAAACACTGTTGTAGATTTCTTGGCCCAGAAGTTCTGTAACAAATTAGCATTTTTGGAATCTAGTCAGTGTGTGGAGTTCCTGGTAAACACTTCCAGAAAAACAGAATCTTTCCAAGGCTGATTCTGTATTTTTCTATACAAAGCTTGTGATGGTCCTAGTGAGGAGTGGGGATTGTCTTTGTCCCCATGGCTTTAGTGCAGAAAGCCCTTTGGGGGGCAGGGGTGGGGAAGAGAAGGGGATGGAGGCAGGAGATAAAAGCAAAAGAAGAGAAAGGATCAGCTTTGCAGGGAGAAGATGGAGCTCTTTATGTGTTTTCCAATACCCTTCCATACAATAGTTGAGTTCCAAAGCTTGGCCCCCAAAAGTGAGACTAACCCAGAAAAAAACTCTCTATTCTGGAAGGGCAGATAAAACACATTTAAAGGATATCTTAAGCAAGAGAATCCAGTCAACTCTTGATGATTCAGTCTGTTTGTCCAGGTCTTTCATCTATATTGCTTGCCTTCTAGTCATTTCACTGTTTCTAGGCAATTCCTCCAGATAATAGGCAGAAGCAAAGGAAAAACGGGAAACAAACTAAAATAACTTAATACAGTACCTGTACATCTCAGAGGTAAAATGTTTAGGAAAGATGCTGAAACTAAGGGAGAGTTTCTGAGGAGTCCATTTATTTAATTTATTTGGAATAATCCTGTCCACCAGGCATAGAAGAGCTCTTTGTGAGCAGATTATGGGAGTCTGTTGCCCTTTGTTCTTGAAGATGATGCTACTGATAGTGAGATTCTATCCATGCAGGTGGTTAGAAAGATCAGTGGTGATTGACACTGCGAGCATATGAAAATCATTCCTTGCTGCACTGATGCATTTGCCCAGTACAGAACCTGTCTCTGCTTTCAAGACTGCCTTAAGAAATTAACTGGGTTTTCTGTAGGTCCAGATCTCTCAGACAGATAGCCTGGTCATCGCCATAGCTTGATAGACCTTCAAACTTGGTATGAAACTTGATGTCCCCTTGTCACCAAACTGTGAATAGCCCAAAAGCCATGCTGGTCTTCTTGATTCAGTTCTGGACTTGTCTATCTGTGCATCATTGACCAATGTACAGCCTTTGTAGCTGAATTAGGTGACAGGGTTAGATTGTGTTGCCAAGGAAAATCTTGGTTGCTTTTTAGTTTCTCCTGTACAGGCTGGCACGTAACTTTGATTTTCTTCAGGCTTATTGTCAGTTCACTGTGTAGTTCTGACTGAAAAGTGATTCATAGTAATCTGGTTTGGTTTTTTTTGTGAATAGGCTTCAAGAGCATAGTCATAAACATTCAGCAGTTTCTAGATGACCATGTCAAAATTTTTTGATTATCCTTCTAGTCTAGCAACTTGAAATAATTTCTTAATGGATTCTAATGGGTTCTAACTCAAGCTCGAAGGTTTTCTGTTGCATTTTCAATCATGGCTGCTTAGCCTAGGTTGAACAGGAAAGTTTTATCCCATATTCCTGCTTTTCTCTGATGGTGTTGGGGAAAGGTCACATTTAGATTTGAAGGATCCTACTGTCTTGAAGTAACCTAAATATCTTTGTGACCATCTTAGGGCAGCAAAATGTATTTAGTAGGTGCCAGAGCCCTTATCTCTTGATATCAAATGCTTTCATAAAGTCTTTGAAAAGAGAGTAGGTATCTTGCTGCTGCTCCCTGAATTTCTTCCTGTATCTGTTCTGCTACAAAGATCATATCTACTGTGCTTTAGTCTGAAGCCACATTCAGGTTGTGCCTGGCTGAGTATGAGTATGTTCTTCAGTAGTCCATCCAAAAGAAATCTGCTTAGATTCATGGTCAACTTTCTCCCCTTTCTTCTTGAAGATGGTGATTATGATGGCGCCTTTGAAGTCCTGTGAACTGAGTGGTTTCCATATCTGCTTGAAGTTTTCACTGAAATAATTTCATGTTCTCTATTCACCAGTGTAATTCCCAATCAAGAGTACTACAGAATTAAATGATACTGCATTGCACAATAAATTTGGGTCAGACTGAGGTTTCTTTTTTGGAGTAGCACTGCTAGAAGAATGCAATTGAATGGGATTTAGAAAGAGAGATGATCTTGCAGAAAATGCTAGATATTGAAACTATGGGCAAATGCTCTCCCACTCTAGCAACATTGCAAAAGTTAGTTTGTATTATTTTGGCTATGGGAATGCCTTCTCTTGGGTAGTTTAACAAAATAACAAATAACAAAATGCACTTCAAACCCAATGCCACTTTAGATGCATCTATCAAGTCAGAGTTATTTCATTCAAATTATTCATAGCTGACATCTTTATGGATTTGGCTATAATCCTAGGGTTGGTAAAACACATTTCATGGACCAGATGACTTTCTGAATGTATATGTACTAAAAGTTGGCCAAATAGCTGAACAGAAAAACCCTCTCAGGGCTTGCCACAAGATGGAGAAAAGAATGACACAAACAAATGCAAGCACATGGGAAGTTAACAGGGAGAATCAACTTAGAACTTTAAAAACTGGATGGACAATCAGAAAGCTAAGGCTAGAAGAAGGCTCAACCAGTCAATTTTTGACTCATTGCAGCTCAATGAGTCTCCGCTCATAAAAATGTCCATTAGCTCAGATCTTCCAAACATATACATTGTGTGTTAGAGAATGGCATCAGGTTGGCATTCCAGAGAGAAACTGTTTTAATAGAGAGACCCCTGGCAGTGATGGTGCTGAAACATTGGTGCCATCATGTGCCCTGTTATCTAATGGCAACTGCCGACACACACTATGTGCTAAATAAAGACGATCCAACTCTTGAGGAAAGAAGCATGGGGGCGGGCGGCGGGGATCAGTAACCCCTAATGTTGCCAGTGGAACTCTTACTGAAACAGGGGCTCTGGAAACTCCAAGAAGCCAGCTTAGAATGATAAAAGTGAGAAGGTGGGAAAAACAAAACCTGGATAGATTGTGTCTTCAGATAAGCTAGAGGAAGACAACTTTTGAAAATTTGAGTTCAACATGATTAAGAGTTTGGAAAATTGGACCACTGTTCACTTGCTCGAATGTTCAGAAACAAAGCATGAGGTATAGTTTTAAATAGCTTCCAACTAATCATGGGGAAAGGTTTTTTTTGTCTCTCCTGCTGTTGCATTCAAAACCTCACTATCATCGAGGACGCCACTCAGGTGACAACTAGCCAGTGAACATAATGGCTACAATCTTTTGATTGCATAGGTGCCATGCAGCACCATAATCAACATTATTTATTGAGCATCTACAGTGTGCAGAGAAAACTGTACTGGGGGCTTAGGGGACATGCAGGAACATAAACCTTCCTTTCAAGGAATTTTCATTTTAATTGGGAAGACAAAGAGGCAAATTGACAAAAATGTGATGTGGTTGATTTTTTTCCTTTTCTTAACAAAAAGATGGAGGCAATGAGATGGTGGAGAGCAAAGAAAACTATTAACCAGATTTTTTTTCTCCTCTTGCCACTCCTTTCCACCTCCCATTTATTTCCTCGATTTGGATTATTATGTAATTTCTCACTGGGGGCTCTGGAAGTGGTGCATGATGATTATCAATCAATCAATCACATTTATTGAATACTTACTATATTCAGAGCACTCTACTAAACACTTGGGAGAGTAAAATAATGCTTATAATGATTATGCTAATGAAATAAAACTTGTTTTTGCTGCATGGGTTACTTTCTTACTCGTTAATCTGGGTGCCATACCCAGAACTCTAACTCCCACTTTTTGAATACAAAGATATCCTGTTGAACTGAATCAACTACATTCATTTTTTCATCACCCACCACTGTCTCCTTAAACCTGGCATTCTATAATGTTAATTACTACCTCTGGGAGGACTATCAATATCACCTAAATTTGGCAGATTCACAGTTGTAAGCTTCTCCCTTTGAATTCTACTAGAATATCAGCATTTACCCACTAGGTGATGCAAATTCCTTTCCTTTAATATGCTAAATTTAACATTAAGCTCAAAAATTTCTGGCAGTTTTTTCTCTCCAGCACAAGGAATCACTATATTAATTCAAACACAATTATCCAGCAAAAAACCCTACACTCCAGGTCATTGCAGTTTCAATGTGTTTTTCCCACAAAGTTCAACTAATGAATTAAATAAGGGATATTTTATCAGAACAAGGAGTATAGCTTTCCATTTGGTGTACAAATGTCCCTTAAATTTAATCTGAAGCAGGCACAAAACACCAAAGAAAATATGGCTAGAAAATACTTTCCTTGCTTCTTTAACTCATGTGTGATAACTGCCAAACAGTAAAACAATCAACAACAACAAAAAACCACTATTGTTTGTCAGAATTAAGGCCAGCTTGATTCTTTAGAAGAACATTCCTAAGACTGCATGGATGAACAAACATCATGAATGGAGAAATGAACAACCTTTATTTTACCAAGAGCTTTATTGGACAGGCAATTCACTGAATGGTAGCTGATAAGGTTTTCAATAATGCAAACTCAGCTAGTTCCATAATCTGTGTAATCTAAACATAATTAAAAGTGTTAACAATTTTGTAGCCTTTATCTGAACATATTTCCTCCACATGCCTTAAGTGACCTGGTCAGAGTTAGAGACAAGCTGTTCTCTTGTTTTTACACTATTAAGTTTTACACTATTAAGTACATAGGTCAGTGTACCCTGGGCAACAACTCCTAATAGTATCTTCCACAAATACAGGATGTACCAAAGCAAACACAGATGCTTATATTAATTCAGGATCCCTTTTTCTTTTTTTAGTACTAATAAACCGATGCCTGTGTGTAATGAGAAAGTTTACTTTCTTTTAGTAATTATCCTGTCAACTACCATTATTAAACATGAATTAAATAGCAAATGGTTTTATCTTATTCTACTGTGAGTCTCACCAAAATAAACTCTCATAGTGAGCTCTTAGTGATTAAAACAAAACCAAAATCTCTCTACTATTAAATAATGCCCAGGAAAGGTTTATGTGCTGGATTTTCTAGGGATTTTTGTTTGCTTTTTTTGTGTTTCTTTGCCGCTTCAGTGTGAATGTCCAATCTGTAAATTCTCCCTAAAGCAGCTAAATCTAAAATTCCATATGATTGTGGAAATTGGGTCCAATACAAAATGGACAGTGAAGAGGAGAACTGTGAAGTGTTAAAATATCTCATTTTTCCCTAATCGCAAGGCATTTGAATTTAACATAAACCACAGGAAAAATAACATTTAATTTTTAAAATATCTGAGTGCTCTACACATGTAACTGAATCATTTAATTAAAGTTATTTTTAAAAGATCCTGGGATTAGGTAGAGGATAACAGCTCAAAAAGCACAAGGATTATAGCTCAAAGCAGGAGGCAAATTAGTCCAGAATCCCTCATGGTTCAAATCCATTCAAATAATGACTCTTGTCCCCCTTTGCCAAAACCCTTGCCTCCTTAGATGCTTATCTCATGTGTAAAAACTTGCGTATACAGTTTCATGAAGTTTGGATATTTTTAGAGGGCAAGTGGCTATCACTTGGAGTAAGTAAATTCCATTGGCAACTCAATCTTACAAACACCTTGCTATGTATTTGATACAGCACCTACTCAGTCAATCAATACTATTTACTGAATGCCTGATTCATTCATTCAATAGTATTTCAATAATATTTATTGAGTGCTTATTATGTGCAGAGCATTGTACTAAGCGCTTGGAATGTACAGTTTGGCAACAGATAGAGACAGTCCCTGCCCACTGATGGGCTTACAGTCTAATCGGGGGAGACAGATGAACAAAATCAAGACAACTCAATCACAACTAATAGAATCAAGGGGATGCACACCTCATTAACAAAATAAATAGGGTAATAAAAATATATACAAATGAGCACAGTGCTGAGGGGAGGGGAAGGGAGAGGGGGAGGAGCAGAGGGAAAGGGGGGAAAGGGGGCTTAGCTGAGGGGAGGAGAAGGGGGGGCAGAGAGGGAAAAGGGGAAGCTCAGTCTGGGAAGGCCTTTTGGAGGAGGTGAGCTCTCAGGAGGGCTTTGAAGAGGGGAAGAGAGTTAGTTTGGTGGAAGTGAGGAGGGAGGGCATTCCAGGCAGCAGGAGGATGTGGTCCAGGGGTCGACGGCGGGATAGGTGTGAACTGGGGACAGTGAGGAGGTGAGTGGCAGAGGAGTGGAGTGTGTGGGGTAGGCAGTAGAAAGAGAAGGGAAGAGAGGTAGGAGGGAGCAAGGTGATGGAGAGCCTTGAAGCCCAGAGTGAGAGGTTTTTGTTTCGTGCGGAGGTTGATAGGCAACAACCTGGAGGTTTTTAAGGAGGGGAGTGACATGCCCAAAGCGTTTCTACAGGAAGATGATCTGGGCAGCAGAATGAAGAATAGACTGGAGTGGGGAGAGACAGGAGGAAGGGAGATCAGAGAGAAGGCTGACACAATAATCCAGCCGGGATATTATAGAGCTTGTACCAGTAATATAACCGTTTGGATAGCGAAGAAAGGGCGGATCTTGGCGATATTGTAAAGGCGAGACCGGCAGGCATTGGTGACAGATTGGATGTGTGGGGTGAATGAGAGAGCTGAGTCAAGGATGACACCAAGGTTGCGGGCTTGAGAGACGGGAAGGATGGCCATACCATCCACAGTGACAGGGAAGTCAGGAAGAGGACAGGGCTTGGGAAGGAAGATAAGGAGCTCAGTTTTGGACATGTTGAGTTTTAGGTGGTGGGCAGACATCCAGGTGGAGACATCCTGGAGGCAGGAGGAGATACGAGCCTGAAGTGAGGGGTGAGAACAGGGGAGGAGATGTAGATTTTTGTGTCATCTGCATAGAGATGATAGTTGAAGCCGTGGGAGCGAATGAGTTCACCAAGGGAGTGAGTGTAGATGGAGAACAGAAGAGGGCCAAGAACTGACCCTTGAGGAACCCCTACAGTTAGAGTATGGGAGGGGGAGGAGGAGCCTGCAAAGGAGACGGAGATTGAACGACCAGAAAGATAAAAGGAGAACCAGGAGAGGACGGAGTCCGTGAAGCCAAGGTGAGATAAGGTGTGGAGGAGAAGGGGATGGTCGACAGTGTCCAAGCCAGCTGAGAGGTCAAGGAGGATTAGGATAGAGTAGGAGCCATTGGATTTGGAAAGGAGGAGGTCATGGGTGACCTTTGAGAGAGCAGTCTCGGTAGAGTGGAGGGGACGGAAGCCAGATTGGAGGGGGTCCAGGAAAGAGTTGGAGTTAAGGAATTCTAGGCAGCGAGTGTAGAGGACTCGTTCTAGGAGTTTGGAAAGGAAGGGTAGTAGGGAGATAGGGCGATAACTGGAAGGGGAAGTGGGGTCGAGAGAGGGTTTTTTTAGGATGGGGGAGACGTGGGCATATTTGAAGGCAGAGGGGAAGAAGCCATTGGAGAGTGAGCGGTTAAAGATAGAAGGGAAGGGGCGATCGTTTTTATAAGGTGAGTGGGAATGGGATCTGAAGGACAGGTGGAGTGGGTGGCACTTGCAAGGAGGAAGGAGATCTCCTGTGAGGATACTGCAGGGAAGGATGGGAAAATAGGGGAGAGGTTTGGGGGTGGGGAGGCAGAAGGGGGGGGTGACTTTGGGGAGCTCAGACCTGATGGTGTTAATTTTCGTGATGTGTGCAGAATACTGTACTAAGCAATTGAGGAAGTAAAATAGAATTAGTAGACATGACCCTTGTCCTAAGGAGTTTACAATCTACTGATTTATAGCAGTTCTTCTTTAAGTCCAAAAATTATCACATGGTCAGTTATTATAAAACTTCATTATTGCCTCTTCCTGTAATGAAGTTCTCACTACAGGCCATACTTGTAATATTGAGTTCTCTACCATAGAAGAAAATTCACCTCACTTAATTAGAAGGGAAAATTGGAAAATATCTTGACTGCCTTGCTTTAGAGGCTGTAGGATGATGTGTAATCAAGGTTAGCTCCATGCCTTTAGGCAGGGCAATACTTGCACTTTCCAAGGCAGTAAGGATTTACTGAACATTCAGAGGATATAGCACTTGGAGGACTATAGTAAAGGGTACGCAGCTTTCAATCTAATAATGAAGGCAAGACAGATGACTACATAAACATAACCAGATATTTGTTCTTCTTCTTCTTATGATTACTTTTATATTTGTTAAGCACTTACTACGCATCAAGTAATGGTCTAAGTGCTGGGGTAGGTACAAGTTAATCAAGGTAGAGCCACTCTTTGTCCCACATAGAGCACAGGTTTTAATCCCCATTCTACAGTTGAGGAAATCAAGGCACAAAGAAGTTAAGTGACTTGCCCAAGGTCCCACAGCAAACAATCCACAGAGCTGGGTTTAGAACCCAGGTCCTCTGACTTCTAGGCCTGTGCTCTTTCCAATTGGCCATGCTGCTTCTCATCCTTTCACCTTACTCATCCTCATATATTTCTCCATGAATGCAAGCCAACCACACATCATTTTGATCTTTCTTCTCTCTTTCTCTGTGAAAAGAGCACAGGATGGAGTGAGGAGACCTGGTTTCTAATCTCAGCTCTTCCACTTGCCTGATGTGTGATCTTGGGCAAGTCACTTAACTTCTCTGTACTTTCCTCATCCATAAAATGTCTCCCTTAGACTGTGAGCCCCATGTGTCAAAGTGACTGTGGCTTACCTGATTGTAATGTATCTAGCCCAGTGCATAGATAGTAAGCACTTAAATGCCACAATTATTAATATTATTATCATTTTCAGGTCTGTGCTCTTTCCACCAGGCAATGCTGATTCTCATTGTATTACCTTACTCATCATATATTTCTCCATGAATGCAAGTCAACCACACATCATTTTGCTCTTTCTGTTCTCTTTCTATGTGAAAAGAGCACAGTACAGTGCTCTGCACAGAGTAAGCATTCGATAAATATGATTGATTGACTATCATTCTTCCTTGAACGTGCTGCATCCATCTGTAACCAAGAGGTTATGTCGGTGGATCTACTTGACACATTTTTGCTTTTCTCCATAGATATTTTCTAAATTCCGGGGACCAATTTATCAAGCATAAATTCCATATATAGCCCCATCTGTATTATGGTTTTACCACCTATATACTGCCCAAAAACCTTATGCAACAAAGAGATAAATAAAATTACAGATATATATATATATATATTTGGCTAGGAGTGTGTGTGGGAAATAGCAATGGGAGCAAGTCAGGGCAATGGAGAAGGGAGTGGGAGATGAGGAAAAATGGGGCTTAGTCTGGAAAGGCCTCTTGGAGGAGATAGCCACCAGTGACTACAGATCCACTTTGCTTTCCTCCTCTTGCTACACCATCAAGAGTTGGTCTTGCTTATTTTTTGGCTGAGATATAGTTTCCCACTTCAGCATAAATAGATATGGATCAATAGCCTAATTACAAGACTATATTGATGAACTTGTTGCTTAGCCAATAAGATCTTTGCCTGGAGGACACCCAGATTAAAATTCAGAGAAGGCACCAAACAGTTGGGCTAAGTTATTACACTAGAACAATATTTCATCCACAAATGGGTCACATTCATGGGCTGGGTGGCAGGTCAAAGGGAGTTTGCAATTGAGATAACCATGCAATTCCTTTCTCAGAGGCTATTATGGATGCTGCCAGCATGGCACTTCAATTATTCCATTCTGGCATCTGTAGCTGGATATATGCAGCTACACACAAACCCAGCAGTGGTCCAACATGAGGAATCCCAGGCTTTCATAAAACTAGGCACTACCTTAAAGCCTCAGCTGGACTTTGAGCAGGGTTCTGATCTCCATTTTCTTAATTAATATACTAAACACTTTCATACTTTGCATCAATCACCCAGTTATCAGAGAGAGGAAATGCTCCAAAGATATGGCAGTCCACCACTCAAAATAATAAAGAGCTTTAAGATAATTATCAAAATTTGCTCCTTGTAAATACCATTAGCGATGAGCTAGATTTAATTAGAAATGACTAGTTCTGAGTAAAACTTTTAAATTAGACTTAATTAGCTTCCACCAAGAAGTGTTTTACTATATATTTTTCTATCCTTAAAGTGTGGTCCTCATAGCTACAATCCTGATAGAAGTGCTACCAATCGTATTTATGCTCTTACTGTGCCCAGAACAATGAACTAAACATTTAAGAGAGTATAGAACAGAGTTGGTGGCCACATTCTTAGCCCACAACAAGCTCACCACTGCTACTAGTTTTACATTTAGCTTTTTTATGAGCAAGTTAAAAGCGTTTTGTGGATATTGTTGAAACAGTTGTTGAGCTATTTATTTGGAATCAGGTGGGGTTTTTTCCCTCCATGCTATAGCTAAATTGGGGTTCCCAGTTGATAATGAAATCCAAGGTCAGACACTTAATTAAAGGCAAAAATGGGGTTTACACTAATCCTTCCCTTTTTTCTTTGTGTTCCACCTTCCCACAATTTTCCAGTTTCTGAATATGAAATTTGAGCAATTAATTGGAATTCCCTGCACATTACTGATTCTCATTTAAATAACCTCTCCTTTATATTTGGCAACCATATGAAATTTTAGTACAAAGTAATAGAGACTTCATTATCATTTCTTTTTTGATATGTGGTAGGAGATAAATTTGTTGCTATACTCTTAGAATTAATGGATTTAGACTACACACAACCTTCTGCATCCTAAAGTGCTTAAGAAAAATGCTCAAAAATAGTATTTTATCTGACATGGACCTTTTCCCTTCACAGTGCTACGCAGCACTGGGCAAGGAGGAAAAATACTGACAGTTGAATTGGCATATCCCACATTCTTTTGTAGTGTTCCCTGTGAACTTTAATGAACTCACACATCATTTCAAAGTGGGTCAGTTCCAACACCTCTACACAACATGATTACACTGAGGAAATGCAGGGAAGGTACTGCAATATGACCTCCTCACACTTCATAAGCAATTGGCATAATGCCAGGCAGGGGTTATAATAAATAACCCCCAAATATAGGGTTAGAATTACTGAATTCATGTACATACTAGCCAGTTAAGGATTTATAGCAGCATAAGCTATTGAGTCAATGTAATTGAATATTACCTGTAATAGCAGTGCTTCAGAGTTCTCAGAATAGCCTCTTGAATCACTTTGCTGCAGAGATGTTGGCATTCTAGTGTTTTCTGACAAAAGTCAACTTCTGGTCCAAATGCTTCTAAAAGTCCAAAGTCATGAATCCTCTATCTTTTGAGATGATGGGGGGATGTGTAAAGGAGAAAACAAAATCCAAATCCAGTCTGACCCTACATGATTCAGACAGGATTTATATTAAGAATATCTCAGAAGTCACTCCTATGCCTACACAGCATAAGGAAATTTTTCATCAGCAAGTGTAAATTAAACCCATTAACACCCCCTGGGTAATGATAAACCATTCCAAAATGTTTGAGAGGTTTCTCCTAAACCAGCAGTGTAGCTTTCTTTGTGAGCGTTAAGTAGAATTGTTCATCTGAGAGGTCACCTGACTCTCTCTGGGAGCAGCAGAGCAAGATGCATTCTGGGTAGCAACACTGACATTTCATGTCCTATAAACTGGTGAAAACACCATATGGTAAAATGCAGTACAAGCAAGCTGTCTTGTAATGAGCGCAGATTTCAAAAGGATAAATGTCCATATTTTCCCTTTTTAGTGAAGGCCTTCCAACACCACTTCACAAATCTAAGATTTGTTTAGGTAGTAATCTACCTTTAAATCTTAAGATCTTGGGAGATTCACTGAGCCACGTGGAACATTTCCAGGTCACAATCAGCAAAACGTACAAAGCATGCATTCAAATTCAAAGAGGTGAAAGATGGGGCTTCAGCCAAGATAGGAGGAATTTTCCTCAAATTTAATCCA
This sequence comes from Ornithorhynchus anatinus, assembly GCF_004115215.2. Lineage (NCBI taxonomy): Eukaryota > Metazoa > Chordata > Mammalia > Monotremata > Ornithorhynchidae > Ornithorhynchus > Ornithorhynchus anatinus. The sequence continues at coordinate 63,691,328 of NC_041749.1, read as the reverse complement.
TCCAGCCCTCATTTCTCAAAAGGCTTTTTTCCCTCCTCTCCAATAGTGTGAATCCCTTTGTGTGCACTATGTCTGGATTAGTTTGCTGAATAATTGTCTAGTCTTGGTTAGGCTTCTGATGGTTGCTGCTTTTGAGTTAAAACCCTTAATCTTATTTGAATGCAGTGTAATTCCCTTATAGTTGAGTCTTTAGTTCCTTAGTTTTACAAAGTGAATGTTTCATGGAAATATACAAGAGAGGGCATGATACTCCTTTAAAGAGAGGTCAGTCTAGCAAGATATTAATTAAAAACATATGCACTTCATTTGGGCAGAAAATGAATAAAGCAGAACCACTTTTTTTTTTTCACAAAGCACTTCATGTTTTCAGCTTCAAAAGTGGAATTGAATCAGATACTCCACAGACTACAAGAGATCCTGAGAGGTCACTGGGGGTTCACCCCCCTAAATATATACTTAAACCACATCCCAGTCATTTCCAATTGATCTCATTTTTAAAGTCATCTAAAGAGAAGGTGGCACAGCCTCCTCTAGTACTCCAGGTAGAACAAAGAAGCTGTGAAGGGGAGTTGTCCCACAGGTAACGAATCTGCCCAACTAATTTTGTTTTGATCCCCCTTATTCTGAACCTATTGGAGCAGCAGATGATTGGCATTAGAAAGCAGGAAGGACAGAAAATGAAATGTGTGGGTGTAGAATCCACACATCTGCACATTAGAAAGGCATGTGAATAAATAAGGTGGCTAGATCAGGGAAGAAATTGAGACCTTTCTTCTTCTGCAAATTCTTTGTGGTTTTCACCTGTCAATCAATCATATTTATTGAGCACTTACTTTGTACGTAGCAGTCAATTCTATTTATTGAGCACTTACTGTGTGCAGAGTACTGTACTTAGCACTTGGAAGAGTACAATATAAGCAATAAATGGACAAATTCCCTGCCCACAATGAGCTTACAGTCTAGAGAAGCAGCGTGGCTTAGTGGAAAGTGCATGAGCTTGGGAGTCAGAGGTCATGGGTTCTAATCCCGGCTCCGCCATGTGTCAGCTGTGGGACTTCAGGCAAATCACTTAACTTCTCTGTGCCTTAGTTACCTCATCAGTAAAATGGGGATTAAGACTGTGAGCCCCATGTGTATCAACCTGATTACCTTGTATCTACCCCAGTTCTTAGAACAGTGCGTGGCACATAGTAAGCGCTTAACAAATACCATCATTAATATAATTATTATTAGAGGAGGAGACAGACAATATAAATAAATAAATTATAGATATGTACATAAGTGCTGTAGTGCTGGGAAGTGGGATGAATAAAGGGAGCAAGTTGGGGCAAGACAGAAGGGAGTGGAAGAGGAAAAGAGGACTTAGTCAGGGAAGGCCTCCTGGAGGGGATGTGCCCTAAATAAGGCTTTGAAGGAGGGAGAGTAATTGTCTGTCAGATATGAGGAGGGAGGTATTCCAGGCCAGAGACAGGATTGTGGGTGAGAGGTTGGCGGCAAGATAGATGAGAGGGAGGTACAACAGGAAGGTTAGCATTAGAGAAGCGTAGTCGTTGGGCTGGGTTGTAGTAGGAGAGTAGTGAGGTGAGGTATGAGCGGGCAAGGTGATTGAGTGTTTGAAAGCCCAATGGTGAGGAGTTTCTGTTTGATGCAGAGGTGGATGAGCAACCACTGGAAGTACTTGAGGAGAAGGGAAACATGGCCTGAATGTTTCTACAGAAAAATGACCTGGGTAGCAGAGTGAAGTATGGACTGGATTGAGGAGAGACAGAAGGCTGGGAGGTCAGCAAGGAGGCTGATAGAGTAATCAAGGTGGGATAGGATAAGTGATTGGATTAACATGGTAGCAGTTTGGATGAAGAAGAAAGAGTGGATTTTAGCCATGTTGTGAGGGTGGAACTGACCAGATTCAGTGATGGATTGAATAAGAAAGAGGAGTCAAGGATAATGCCAAGGTTATGGGCTTGTGAGACAGGAAGGATGGTGGTGCTGTCTACAGTGATGGGGGAAGCCGGGGGGAGGACAGTGTTTGGGTGGGAAGATAAGAAGATCTCTTTTAGACATGTTAAGTTTTTTTGTGATGGGAGGACATATAAGTAGAGATATCTTTAAGGCAGGAGAAAATGCGGGACTGCAGAGAGGGAGAGAGATCAGGGCTGGCCTGTGCTTGGGAGAGTACAATATGACAATGAAAGAGAGTTGGTAGACACATTAGCTTACAGTCTAAAGCCTACTATGTTTACTAACAAAATTACTTTTATTAGAAGTGGAAATCAGTGGTGTAAAGAAAATTTTCATCAAATAATGCCAAGGTTTTTATTTGAAATACAGATTTTGGTAAATTGTTTGCATTCATTTTACACATATCTACCAAGGCCTCAAAAATTACATGAAGCTGATGCCAAGCTAATTTTTTATTTGTCACTTCTTATAAGAGGAAGGTGCCTTGCTAGGTGTCAGCATAGAAAAGTTCTTTTTTTTTTTTTGGTATTTGCTAATCGCTTACTATGTGCCAAGCACTCTATTAAGCACTGGAGTAGATACAAGATAATCAGGTTGGACACAGTCCATGTCCCACATGGGGCTCACAGTCTTAATCTCCATTTTACAGATGAGGTAATTTAGGCATAAAGAAGTTAAGTGATTTGCCTAAGGTCATAAAGCAGACAAGTGGCAGAGCAGGATTAGAACCCAGGTCCTCTGACTCCCAGGCCTGTGCTCTTTCCATTAGGCCATGTTGCTTCCCATTCTTCACCTCTTACCTCTGAAATAAGCTATAGGAGTCAGTGTTGCTGATTTATGCTCTGAGCAGGAGTTACATTTACCACTAGAGTCAAGGATATTGAAAGTCAGGGAGCCCTTCCAGCATAGGGCAGGCTGAGGTAGACTTAAACCAACAGGCATAAGGGGAGAAAAGGTAGTGGCTATGTGAAGTCTAGGATGTACCACATGGAAGGATTTAGAGAGAACATTCAGGTCTTGTTTTTAAAAAAGCATAAAGAAAAAAACCTTGACTTGTTTTCATTAGCTACTACAGACCCAAGAAAACATTCTGAAGTGTTAAAGATACCCTCTAAATCATTTGAAAAGATTTAAACAAAATAAAATTTAAAATGAACTCAACTGAATTTAATTCATTCATTCAGTCAATCGTATTTATTGAGTGCTTACTGTGTGCAGAGCACTGTACTAAGCGCTTGGAAAGTACAATTTGGCAACAGATGGAGACAATCCCTACCCAATAACGGGCTCACAGTCTAGAAGGGGGAGACAGACAACAAAACAAAACAAGTAGACAGGCATCAATAGCATCAAAATAAATAGAATTATAGATATACACACAGCATTAATAAAATGAATAGAATAATATGTACAAATATACGCAAGTGCTGTGGGGCGGGGAAGGGGGTAGTGCTTTTGCATCTTGTGTTTTATGGAATTTCAATTACTTTGGACTAAAATTGAGTTTCCCTGGGTTACGTGGCATCTCTTTCATTCTGCACATGCCATCAATTTTAGCTCTCTTGTGAAATATAATAATAATAATAATGGTGGCATTTGTTAAGTGCTTACTATGTGCCAAGCACTGTTTTAAGTGCTGGGTTAGATACAAGATAATCAGGTTGTCCCTCATGGGGCTCACAGTCTTCATTCCCATTTTACAGATGAGGTAACTGAGGCACAGAGAAATGAAGTGACTTGCCCAAAGTCACACAGGTGATAAGTGGCGGAGCCGGGATCAGAAACCACGACCTCTGACTCCCAAGCCTGGGCTCTTTCCACTAAGCCATGCTGCTTCTCCAATATGAAATGCTTTAAATATTCTTGTGAAATGCTTTAAACATAGATTCGAATTTCACATGTTAAATATGCTAGTAAGAGACAATATGGAAGCTTCTGGTTAAAACAAGGAATAAAGAGTAAAGTGAAAAAAAGCAACTGAGTATGGTACAAGAAGCTGCTGAGCAGTTTATTCCCTCAAAGTCAAGGGAACTACCCATCTGTGAAGTCACCACTAAGAAAGAAGGGAAGGTGAGAACGTAGCAGTGGTTCACTTTAAGGACCTCCTGGTACCTGCTGACCCAGTCCTACCCAAGGACTCTGGAGTAAGAGAAAGAGGTGTCTTGTCTTATGCTGTAGAGTCATTTCCGACCCATAGCGACTCCATGGACACAGTTCTCCCAGAATGCTCAATCTCCATCTGCAATCTTTCTGGCAGTGTATTCATTGAGTTTACTTGGTAAAAATACAGAAATGGTTTACCACTGCCTTCTTCCATGAAGTAAACTTGACTCTCCATCCTCAACTCTCTCCCATGCTGCTGTTGTCCCACACAGGTAAATTTTGACTTCTAGCAGATTGCCTTCCATTCACCAGCCACTTCCCAAGCTAGAAATGGAATGGGTATGCCTCTGTTTGACTCTCCTTCATATAGCCGAGACTGGTAGAGTACTGGAGACTCCCCAGGTGCTATCCTGAGAGGGTGAAAGAGGATTAGAGAATGAGAAAAGGGAATTGGACGTGTAAATGTGAGCCCAACTGGGATTAGGAGCTGGAAGAATCTCCACAGATTGGACTATCTGCACCTAAGTGCTGCCTCTGGAGGAAAGGTAGATTAGACTACTAAGGTGACCAGTCATCCAGTTTTACACAGAACATCCACAGTAAGTGCTCAATAAATAACATTGATTTTATATTATTATTTTTTTTTTTACATTTTCTGCACCAGGCCTCCCTCTCCTTTGTGACCTGATGTTGAGTTTTGCAGCTTAGATGATGCACCCAATTTCACAATGACCTGGGAAGGGAACACACAGGCTCTGGAATAATATATGTGGAGTTCAAAGATCCTCATGGAGAAATGTTCTAGGATCATGTGAAATTGTCATAGTTCTGCAAAATGGCAGCGATGTAATAATCATGTTTAGCTGTATGCCTGGCTTAACACATGTGATGCCACATGTGTCTCCTGATCCAGTATGGGCCATAAGTGGCCACCCTAAATACTACTGCCGGCATCCAACAGTGAAAGATTTAGGTCCAAATCAACAGGTCCAAAGTGTACTATAACATATTTGGTGGCAGGAATTTTGCATGGGTTTTGGCATACTTCTTGGATTCCTTCTTGTCATCCTTGAAAGTGGTGTTAGATATCTTTGGGATTAGGGTTTTTGGACCTTGTTTGCAATCTAGAATGTTTAGTAGATAGCAATGATGGCCACTTCCGAGCCCTGAATACATCATTGGATAATGTTTATTGTTCAGCCAAGATAAAAATCGCTTAAATACATATGTCATAGTTTAAGTTACTCGAAATCGAAAAGGTCCTTCAACTGTGAGTAGTGTCCCGACATTAAAACCACTTTTATTTCAATACAGCCTATACAGGCTTATACAGCAGACCCAGAAGTGCTGCCCCCATAAAATTATTGCCTGGGGTGGACCGCACCCCCACCCCCCTTTAGCTATGCTAGGGAATGGGTAGGCCTCTGCTTGACTCTCCTCCCGTAGCCGAGACTGGTAGAAACTCTCCAGGTGTGACCCTGAAAGGGGTAGTTCATCTTTATGATAGATGTATTTTTAATTTGTAAGAAAGACAAGATTAAGGGTCATCCCTTGATGGACCATTTAAAAAAAAGCATTAAAGCACCAACCATATGCTAATTTGACATAATTTTGTGGGGTTCATTAGTGAACACATTCAGATTTTGTCAGCATCTAACTGTAGAAAAAATGTATTTAGAAATAAAGCAGAACATTTTACATATTCTTATAGTACATACAGTACATAAAAGGTGAAACTTAAATGTACATAGGAAATTTTGTTTTAAGAAATTGGTGTGAATTAAATTGCGAGGGAATATAATTCTAAGCATTTATCTTTCAATTGGAATTTCTTTCAAATTACAGATAATCAAATTTGAATAAGAAAGTTCCCCCTCACTACTTGGCCTAAGGCCACATCATCTGTTTTGTGGTATTAAGTCAGATTTGTCCATCACCAGCTTCCAATATGACATAAACTATTCACTAACCTACAACAAAAACTAACTTCGGTCATGCTGAAAAGCACCCAGTGCATGTGATCTATTAAAACTTGCTGCAGTGTGACTGAAATGATAATTACTAATTCACTTTGATTTATGAAAAATTCTCATGTGAGACATGATAATTAAATGTCTAATGATTCTCCTTGAATAATTCATATTCTCAATTCATGCTCATTCAAAACATTCCTAAATTCGAGTTTTTTCTCCACAGTATTTAGCTCTAATCTGCTCCTTTTTCAAGTCCAGCTTGCAAGCCTGGGCTCTTGTATCCTTGAGGCCCCTTGTTGCTATCCCCGAGCCATGATTTCACAAAGTCATATGTTATTTCAATGTCAGAAGGATGCAGATGTGTGAGGATATATAGGAAGAACTGGGACACAAATGAAACTATGGAGATTTCAATAGGGTGGCCAAAGGGACTATTTTTTAATGACCAATAACACACAGGCATAAAATTAGACATGTGGAATTCACATCATCCCCAGTGTGGGAGTAACTCTGAGGAAAAAGGACATGCTCTATTTTCCATATACCCGTATATTTTGACTTATGTTTCCTGCACAAATTTGAGAGTCCCTAAAGACTACATTTGTCCACATATTCGTTCTATCCTTATGCTAATAGTAAACATCCAAATAGCTGAAATTGTAATGCCTTTATATAACCCCTTTGCTTCCAAAATGTCGACATATATATTTTCTTCAAAGCTCACTCACAGTCGGTGTCAGAGAAAGGACTAGAACCTATTTACTGAGCACCTACTAAGTGCAGAGCATTGAACTAAATGGTTATGATAATAATGAGTCATTTATTCTGGAAATTTTTACATACTTCCTATGTGCTAATGTACTGTTCTACATCCTGGGGGAGATTCAGATGATCAGCTCGGACACAGTCCTTGTCACACAAAGGAGTCACAATCTAAGAGTGAGGAGGGTAATAGTAGAGTTAGAAGACATAATCCTGGTCCTCTGGAGATAACTGACATAGGTGATCAGCTCCCAACCCACTGAGCTTCCAACTAGATTACCATCCCTTCCTTCGTCAAATAACTAGTCAGAGTTCAGTTCAGTGAAAATGAGAAACTTTTCTTTTTAACTTTCAAAGGAAATGCAGTTTAAAGCAGTATGCTAATGAAATATCTGCCTCTGCAGCACCAGTTACTCATTTTTTTGTGATGAAATAATGCTGTTGGAATATATAAAAGTTTAAGGGAACATTCACAAACGTTTTGTAATACTATGGCAATGTTTCCATGATATTGTGATGCAACATCTGTGAGATAAGTCAAATATGACTTTAAAAATTTTTTAAACTCTCCCTTACGTGTTTCTCCCCTCCGTTTTTTCCATACTACTCATCAATTACGAATAATGGTGTTTCCAATGTAGGTTTTTACTGACAAAATAAAATGCATTGCAAACAGAAAATTTGGCAGTAGTGGTATTTATTGAATGTAGAACACTGTATTAAATGCTTGGAAGAATGCAATAAAGTAGACACAATAACTGCTCTCAAGGAGCTTACAATCTAGCAGGGGAGATGGACTAAATTAAATTCTAGGTAGGGGAAGCAACCAAGTAAAAAGATATGAAGAAAAAATGCTGTGGATGTGGGGGTAGGATGAATATCTAAATGCTTAAGGGTGAGGACTCAAGTACATAGGTGATGCAAATGGGAGGAAGATGAGAGATTTCAGGGGCAGTTTCCTAGAGAAGATTCAATTTTAGTAGGATCTGAAGGTAGGGAGAGTGGTGGTCTATTGGATATGAAGGTGGAGTTCCAAGCAGGAGAGAGGTGGTGAGCAAGGGACTGATGGCGAGATACAAGATCGAGCCTCAGATACCATTTTTCTGCCAAATCTGTTATAGTGTACTCTCCCAAGTGCTTAATACAGTGCTCTGCACACATTATTATTATTATAAAACCCTCAGCTGGGGCCCGTTTGGTGGAGCTTTTAATCTCATATCTCTCTCTGATAGTCCTAAATACAGGCATGCTGATTCTGATCCTAGTTTGGGGTTATATTGTTAAAAGGTCCCAATTTTGATCACCTGAGAAAAAAGCCTCTTCAGAGTGTCCAATATACCCATACTTTTCTGCTGCTCTAGTCATTTCCAATTCTCTTTTTTTTCTCTCTCTCTCATACCTGCTTCTACTCTAGACATCTCCCTTCCTCTCTGGGTATTTTACCATCTGCTCCCTCCCCTTTTCCGTTGCTGTCTATCTTTGAGTAGTCTCTTGGTTTTAAAGGAATCTTAAAATAACTGCTCAAAGACTCTTTTATCTGAAAGTCCCCAAATGCTTTACAAATATGAGTTATGCCTCATGACATTCACATGTGACATAGTTGCAGCTACTGAAGTGGTAAACCAAGCTGGAGAAAAGTTCTTGAAAAAGCGGGGGGCAGAGTTCGTATCTCAAATGATAGGAATACAGTTCTTGAAAGCACCTTTGCTGGAGACGGTACCTCTAAGAGTAGTTTAAAGTAGAACAAGAGGGTGGTCTTTGCTAGAGGTCAAATTGCAGATACTGTGCTGTATGTATTTGGCAAAGCTGTAGGGACAAATACATAATCACAGAGGTATGCAATCTGTTCAGAAAATTTAGACCAGATAGAATTACACTCAGAGGGACAAAAAAAACCCCTGCAAAGCAATGAGTGCTCTTATTTGTAAGAGACACATTAATAGATGGTAGTGACTTACCTTAAAAATGATTTATAAATTAAAAAAGCAATTGCCTCTTTGAACAGTTAGGATATTAATTGGCCTATCACTAATGTATGAACAATTCCAGAGCCCTGAGAACATTACCTAAACATTCCCATCCTCTTTCTTCTGAAAAACAAAGAACCACAATAAAATGTCCTTTGTTCTAGTGCCAAAAGCTATAAACTAAAATCATCATCTGTGATGACCTTACAATTAATCTTCTGTTTCTTCATCAAATTAATTCTAAATGAAATTGATAGTACAATAAGCTAGCTCACTGCCCTTTTATCTCTGGACGCTTGGGGCCAAATATAGTTCAGGTTCCTGGTAATCAGAGTCTGTGTAATTCATTATTTTTATTAATATTATCCTTTGGGGATATTTACAAAGATCCTTGAATTATGTGTAATTGCCTTTTCCTTCCTAGGTGATATAAAGAATTTGGCCAAGTACCAAAGAAAAGGGATTAGGTGTACTAAGATCATGTAGGGTCAGGTTTCGCATAAGAAATTGCTGGGGGCATATTTTTGAGGCACAAAATCAGTAGGAATAAAAAACTGTTAAAAATAAAAGTGATTATTTGGAAGTAAAGTGAGGCTAGCAACCCTTTTTAAAAATTCAATGATACTTGCCATTAATTTTAATTTCCATCCATCTTTGTAGCAATTATTTCCACAATAGCAGGATATGCTGATTTCTACATGTGTATCAGATCCTAGCTTCCAGTGAAAAAAGATCGGGCTCTCACTTTATCATGATGAAAAAATTCCAATTTTAATTTCCCAAAAAAGAAATAGTTCAAAAATTGTTAAAGTCCATTTTGTCCTAATTTTCCTAATTTACTAATGAGATAGAATGACTTATTAAGGCAATACAGTCTGTAACCATTCCACCGATCCTCTGTCCTTGAATTAGTGGCACAAAAGTAAAAACATCTGCATTTTAGATTGCAAATTCAAGAACAAAGGGTTTATATGAGACACTTTTGTACTGATACACATATGTATGTATGTGCGCATCTACACACACACACTCACCCTATATATAAAATCAGAAGGGTCACCACCTCTGAGGACTCTATTTGGGCTGAAGGTCCAAAAAAGAGGGCCAAAAAAGAGAGTGAGACACAGATAGGATTGATAAATAGGTAGAGGTGCAAAAAGAGTTAAAACAACAAAAGAAAAATTGGCTAACACAACAGCAACAGGGGACTAGAAAGAAACAGCAAAAGGTGGGGGAATTAGAAGGGGAAATGAAGAATGATACCAAGAGATGACAAAAAGGACTAGCAGAGGAAGAGCTATAGGAGTTGAATGACAAACAAAACTGAATAAATAAAAAGTCAAGTAGACAGAGAGAGGAAGGAACAGGTAGATAGACCAACAAAAGTGTTGAGAGATTTAGAGTAAAAGGAAAGGGTAATGGAAACTTTTACAGGAAGAAAGGAAAAAAAGGATCTAAAAATACATTTATAGCTAAAATAGAAAATATTCTTATTTCTATATCTATCAATTGTATTTATTAGGTGCTTACTGTGTGCAGAGCACTGTCCTGAGCACTTGAGAATACAATATAACAGATGTAGTAGACTTGTTCCCTGCCCACAAGGAGCTTACAATTTAGAAGGGGAGACAGACATTAAAATAAACTATGGATATGTACAAGCCTGCTGTGGGGCTAAGGGTGAGGTCAATAAAGGGTACAAAATTAAGTACAAGGGTGATGCAGAAGGGAGAGGGAGGAGGAGAAATGAGGGCTTAGTCAGGGAAGAGCCTCTTGGAAAAGATGTGATTTTATTAAGTCTTAGATGATCTGTCAGTTATGAATGGGGAGGGAGTTCCAGGCAATGAGTTGGCAGCGAGACAGACGAGATCGAGGTAAAATGAATAGGTTGGCATTAAAAGAGCAAAGTGTGGGGGCTGGGTTGTAGTAGGAAATCAGCACAGTAAGATAAGAGGGGGCAAGGAGAGTAAATGCTTTAAAGCCAGTGGTAAGGAGTTTCTGTTTGATGTGGGAGTGTATGGACAGTCACTGGAGGTTCTTGGGGAGTGGGGAAATGGTCTGATTTTTTTTTTTTAAGGATCTGGAGAGCAGAGTGAAGTATTAATTGGAATGTGGAAATAGATATCTCTCTCTCTCTCTCACACACACACACACACCCCTATATGTGTGGGTATATCTATATGAATATAGAACAAAGGACCTATGGGCCCCGCCCTTACATAGAACCATGTAATAAGAAAAAAATGAAGAATTTAGGTACAAATGATAAAAAAACTAAGCAGTTATATAAATGAAAAAGCAGCTATGTGCTTGAGTCTTAAAATGACTCATGGGATGACATGATCAGGAGGGTGAGAATTTATCATTATATAGCTGTTGATGTTGCTCCCTGCACATCTGTGAGGGAGATGCACCTAATAGATGTTCACTTTGCCCCTCCGTGATATGAAGATACATGTGATTCTGGAAGTTTATGGTCAATGAAATATTCTTTTTTAACCCATTTAGGGGGTCCTTGTCTAGAATCTTGTCAATGTTGGAGAGCAGTGAGTTTTCTCAATATTTACCACAGTCAACTGCCTTGCTTTCTAACTGAAGATGGGATGATAATTGCAGCTTCAAAATCCTAGGAGAATTCCTCAGTGTTTCATATGTTGAAAAACAGCCTATACAAGTTTCTTAGTTGCCTATCTCTTCCTTGCTTCCATATTTCAACAAGTATAACATTATAGCCAAGGGTTTTTTTTATCATACTTCTTGGTTTTAATTGGAGGGATGATTTATTTCAAAGACAGGGACAAGGCTATGTTTTTCACATGCTAGTAGTACCTAATCCTCACAGGTGGAAAGAGGTGTTAAGGATATTGTTGAAGTGCTTTTGCCATCTCTTATTATTATCATTACTATTAATGATAATAACAGTTGTAGTATTTGTGAAGTGCTTATGACATGTCAAGCACTGTACTAAACACTGGGGCAGATACAAGATAATCAGGTCCCACTTAGGGCTCACAGTGTAAGTAGGAGGGAGGACAGGTATTGAATCCCCATTTTGCAGATGAGGGAACTGAGGTACAGAGAAATTAAATTAAAATCTTATAGTGGGGAAGTGGCAGAGCTGGGATTAGAACCCTCTGACTCCCAGGCTCATACTCTTTCCACTAGGCTACACACTTCCTGTTAGATTTCATCCTGTTGAAGGTAGATGAGGGTAGATCTATCTGTACACTTCAAGAGACTATGGCAGTATGGATGAGGCCATAGAGATTTTTCCAGGATACACAACTATTATTTGTTTGGCTTCAGTCTGTATGGAATTGAATTTTTTTAGCCCCAGGGAACCTCCACTTGTCATGCATCTTCCTAAACTTGTTCTGTTTGCCATAACATAGGTCTATGCATTGTTCTCTTTGCCATAACTGCCTACGCACCTGCTGAAATTTCCATTTCAATCAGCTTGTCAGATGATGGCACTGCAGCAGTGAGCCTACCCTAATTTCCTCATCATTCCTCATCATTGGCATTAGTCAGTGTAATAAAAATAATAACAATAATTATGGTATTTGTTAAGCGCTTACTATGTGCCAAGCACTGTTCTAAGTGCTGGGGTAGATACAAGGTAATCAGCTTGTCCCCTGTGGGGCTCACAGTCTTAATCCCCATTTTGCAGATGAGATAACTGAGGCACAGAGAAGTTAAATGACTTGCCCAAAGTCACACAGCTGATAAGTGGCAGACCCAGGATTAGAACCCATGACCTCTGACTCCCAAGCCTGTGCTCTTTCCACTAAGCCACGCTGCTTCTCCATAATTATGGTATTTAAGTGTTTACTATGTGCCGAGCACTGTTCTAAGCACTGGGGCAGATACAAGGTAATCAGGTTGTCCTATGTGGGGCTCACAGTTTTAATCTCCATTTTACAGATAAGGTAACTGAGGCACAGAGAAGTTAAGCGGCTTGCCCAAGGTCACACAGCAGACAAGTGGCGGAGCTAGGATTAAAACCCATGTCCTCTGACTCCCAAGCCCATGCTCTTTCCACTAAGCCGAGGGTAGTCAGTCAGTCAGTATTTATTGATTGCTTACTGTGTGCAGAGCACTGTACTAAATGCTTGGGATCATATAACAACAGAACATTCCCTGCTCACAACAAGCTTACAATCTAGAGGGACCTTACAGTCTAGAAAGTAGATTCATATACCCTGAGAATTTTGCTTTCTCACTCTGTTTCAGTCAATTGCATTTATTTATTGAGCACTTACTCTATGCAGAGCACTGTACTAAGTGCTTGGGAGAGTACAATCTAACAGTAAACAGACACATTCCCTACTCACAGTGAGTTTACAGTCTAGAGGGGGAGACAGGCATTACTATAACTAAATAAACTAAATGCATATAATTACAGATCAGTGAAGGTAGAATTTGTAAATGCTCCCTAATGCTTCTGAACAGTTTTGGAAAGCCTAAAATGAGCAAAGTCTATGCACCTGAGCCATCACTCAGAGGTTCTCCTTACTAAGATACAGCTGTTATGTTTGTTGCAGAGCATTTTGATGTTCCATGACTTGATTGCTTTTTCCTTTGGTAAATTTCTATTTGGTTTTGCACCATTAGCGGCAGTCTTCTGGCAAGCTTGGAGTGTAACAGGCTATTTTTAAGGACACCTTTTCTTTTCCCTTTCCTCACTCACTGTGGACAGTGCATTCCTAAATAGGATTGCCCAGATAAAGATAATTGTGATATTTGTTAGCACTTTGTGCCAAGCACTGCACTAATTGAGATAATAGTCATGTTGGACAGAGTCCCTGTTCTATATGGGTTCACACTGTGAAGGCGGGAGAGTACAGGTATTTAATCCCCATTTTCCAGATGAGGAAACAGATAGAGATTTGCGCAAGGTCACCAAGCGGACAAGTGATGGAGTCAGGATTAGAACAACGTTCTCCTGATTCCCAGGCCTTGTGCTCTTTTCACTAGGCCACGTTACTTCTTCAATGCCTAGAGTGTTAGTGAATGCTGCTGCTGCAGTAGCAGAGTAACCAATGTCTTATGTCACCTACAGTCTTGTTTAGGTTTTTCTCACTACCTGTAAGTAAACACTTAATTTTTTTCTTCCAATAGTGGTGACAGATTGTACTGGACCATCCATACAGCATATATCCAGCACTTAGAACAGTGCCCAGCGCTTACAACAGTACTTCGCACATAGTAAGTGCTTAACAAATACCATCATTATCAGCATCATATGAGACATCTGGCATTGGACAGGGGTGTTGTCTGTTGCCTTGAAACAGGGCATTTCTCTACATTCTCCTTAGCATCAGGCAACTTCAACTTGTGTCATTGTTGGGTATGGCACTCACTCATGCCAAAATTAAATTGGGATTTTGGAAAGTACTTTGTTACATAATCCTGGGTGGTATGTCAGTATTAGATTGTGAAACTGGTGAACTGAGTAATTTGAGAAATTTTAGGGAGGAAAAAAGAAAAAGAATGGGAGTGGTGGAGCAGAAGCCTCATGCCCATGCCCTCACTAGGCAAAAGTTCATTAATCCCTTGGCAGCTGAAATTCTCACATGCAATCCTACATCCTATTCATGTCATGAGTATTCTGCTCTACTCTTGCCCCCCAAAAGCAACATTGTTCTGATACAGCTCTTCTATCAACCTGGGGAAACAGTGGCACAGCAATCATTTTTCCCCTCAAATCCCCTCCCCACCCCCTACCCCCACCAAGCACACACATGCACACACTCTCTGCACTTCAGGTTCAAAAATGATGCTACAGATGGTGAGATTTTATCCATGTGTACTGGTATAGCTGAAGAGATCAGTGCATGACTGACAGTTCCTTCACTACTGTGCATATGCAAAGATTGTCTGTTCCTGGGCTATTGCATCTGCTATTTGCAGTATGTGTCAGTCTTGTCTCACTCTTGGTATCACAATCTTCCTGAAATCTTCACATTTCTACATTTGACATTACAGAACAAAATGGTTACTTCTTTTTAATTTGGTCACTTTCTATTCAATACATCTGTGAAACTGCAAGGTTAAAGCCCGCTAATTCTGCTCCTCTGGTAAGGCTGATTCATATTAGGCAGGCGAATTTTAGGGCATTCTATCTAAGCCTGCCCTACCTGACACACATTTCGTGCTGGTGAAATTTCTTAAGACTTTATTATTTACAACACAAGAATATTGTGTGCACTTAAAAATTTCACATAGTATGGCTAGAGATGGGGAGCAAGGGTGTACTCCTGGCAATTCTTTAAACAACACTACTGCTGCAGCTCTGCTTCCATTCTGACAGCTCTATGCTGCTTAAGAAGGCAGAGATGCCTGCTTCAAGCAGAGAATAAAGGAGAGGTTGGAGGGAGATAGCTTTCCAGTTCCCGAGGGTGCATTGCAAATAGATTTCAAAAATTATTAAATGTCCCAAAATTTATTTGGCCTTCAAGTTTACATTAGCTCCAGTCATATTTAGCAATGCTTTTTTTCTACTTTTCTGGCCAACTATGCTTTACAGCTCCTATCACAAAGATAAAAAAAATAAGCTTATATACTCTGAACTTTCCCACAAATGCAGTTTTTTCTTGCAAATCAATCATGATGGGAATAGAAAGAAAGGAAAGGCAGAATCTATTTACATTTTTTGATTTTTATTATACCCCCTGCCTGAAGGATTTATTTATATGAGGGAGATCTTATTTTCATGGCTGGTTTTCATTTCTCCCTGGGAATGGTGGCGTTTGTAGTGCCGGGGTTCAATGATAAGAAACACGTTACCAGATATCCATCTCTTGCAAAACTACCATGGTCTCTGTTCAAGCTCTTTTTCTCCAACACCCACCTCTAAAAGGCATAGGATTTGATATTCTGTCCAAACTAAGCTTTAATGCAGCAATGTATACATCTTGAAAGCAGACAACTCTGCTCCATTGAAGCATGGTTAGAGACCTTTTCTAAAATGGAGGCGGCTTTTCTTTCTTAATGTACGGGAAAATAAAAAGCACTGTGAACCGAAGCTGACTTTTCCTAGATTGAATATACCAAATGGAGCCAGCTGTCACAAAAATAACCAAGGGTTTTTTTTCTTGGTTTTTTTTTTAAAATCTTCTGATAGCCAACTGGATGCATAATCCAGTCTTCCGACAGGCATTTTGCATTGCATTCTTTACATATTTTACTCGGAAATAAAGTAGTGTTGTGAAACAAATTCTTTAACATACATATTTGGAGTTAGTTTCCAAATGATTTAGCCAAATAATTTTCTTTCAACAACAGACAGCTGATAATGAAATCTAAAATTGTTTTAAGGACATAATATTAATTAGTAAAAACAGTTAACACAAGCAACCTCCCTTTAAGAAGAAAAAAAAAGCCTGGACTGTATTGCTTTTAGCTTTTGTGACATTTCCCAAGGAATTTCCCTAACAACTGTTAACAGAACTTAAAATGTATTCTTCCAGAGAAGCCTGCTAGATGACTTAGATGTAGAATAAATAGCAGCAGGGCCTACTGGACTTATGATTTAACTGAGATCAGTGTAAACACACTGGGTCTCTGACACAATCATAGCCCACAATTAAGATTATAAATGCCCCTGCCTCCTAAACTCCAACTGCTTTAAGAAGAAGCAACCAGCAATCTGATGAAGAGGCAAAGACTGCCCAGTAAACACACCCAAACAGTCCCAGTCCTATTGTCAGTCCAGTGGAAAGAACAAGGCTCTAGGAATAAGGACACCTGAGTTCTACTTCTCACTCTACAGATAGGGGAATGCCTGCTGGGACTATGCCACCAGTGATGAAGATTTCTGAGCAAAGAACCACCCAGGGCATTTTGTAAGGTGGATCGGACTTATTAGGAATCCTGAAAAATAGTGGGCTAATTTGGGCAAAGACAACAGCTGCAACTAAGGCAACCACCTGCTGGGTTATGGTGCTATGCAGCTCAGCATTGGCACTATGCTGCAATCACTTGAGCTTTCAATGAATCCTGCTCATGAAAAACAAAAAAACCTGCTTTATATGCTGCACCCCCACCTGCCTATTTGCTCTACGAACTCTGTGCTCCAGTGGGAACACAACTAGCAGGGATAAGAGAGGGAGATGGCTCTGTGCAAAGCACGATCAATATAATCACACTGAGAAGCCATGTGGCCTAGTGGAGAGAGTATGAACCAGGGAGCCAGAAGGACCTGGGTTCTAATCCCAGCTCTGCCCCTGCCTGCTGTGTGACCTTGGACAAGTCACTTCACTTCTCTGTGCTTCAGTTATCTCAACTGTAAAATGGGGATTAAGACTGTGAGCCCCATGAGGGACAGGGACTGTGTCCAACCCAATTTGCTTGTAACCACCCTAGCGCTGAGTACAGTGCCTGGCACACAGTAAATGCTTAATAAATACCACAAAAAATACAATCAATTTCTTCACATAGGTTTTCTGTTCTAGATAGTGTTCACTGCATGGAAAACAGAGTAAAAGAGAATACAAAAATAAGAAGCAAAACACAACTTTCACAACAAAAAGGTTTGAGAAGAAAACCAGGAACATCTAATATCTGGATGCCAAGTTGCCAAAGACTTTCAAAGTATGTGGGCAAATGACCTGGGAACCAAGAAACACTAAGGAATACTTTTAAAACAAGAAATCATGAACTATAGAGGAACATAGCTATTGGTATTAATATTTTCTGGGAAAGTTAGAGTGTAGAGTAGTTTGGAAGTGATGGGAGAGTGGGCTAGGTAAGGGCAGTGAGAAGAGAATGGGGGAAATCCCATTCTAGAATAGGATAAACAACAGGTTTATATTGTAAAAATCAATGTAGTGCATCATGAGAAGATAGTTTGGGAACAAAGACCAAATGGTGCATGAGGATCTTAGAAAATTTGAGGGGGTCAAACTCCAGTCTATTCTTCATTCCGCTGCCCAGATCATCTTCCTACAGAAACGCTCTGGGCATGTCACTCCCCTCCTCAAAAATCTCCAGTGGTTGCCTATCAACCTTCACATGAAACAAAAACTCCTCACTCTTGGCTTCAAAGCTCTCCATCACCTTGCCCCCTCCTACCTCACCTCCCTTCTCTCTTTCTACTGCCCATCCCATTCACTCCGCTCCTCTGCCGCTCACCTCCTCACTGTTCCCTGTTCACGCCTATCCCGCTGTTGACCCCTGGCCCACTTCCTACCGCTGTCCTGGAATGCCCTCCCTCCACACATCCACCAAACTAACTCTCTTCCCCTCTTCAAAGCCCTACTGAGAGCTCACCTCCTCCAGGAGGCCTTCCCAGAATGAGCCCCCCTTTCCCTTTGCTCCCCCTCCCCTCCCCCCACCCTCTGCTCTTCCCCCTTCCCCTCCCCTCAGCACTGTGCTCATTTGTATATATTAATTACCCTATTTATTTTGTTAATGAGGTGTACATCTCCTTAATTCTATTTATCTTGATGATGTCTTGGTTTTTTTTTGTTCTGTTTTGCTTTGCTGTCTGTCTCCCCCATTTAGACTGTGAGCCTGTCATTGGGCAGGATTGTCTCTATCTGATGCCAAATTGTACATTCCAAGAGCTTAGTACAGTGCTTTGCACATAGTAAGTACTCAATAAATACTCTTGAATGAATGAATCGGAGGTCTCTGTGGGGGAACAGGACAGATTTGTGGGGCATGGGTGTGTGAGAGTCAGTGAGGGTAGAGATTATACCATGATGATAAGATCAAGCATGTCCAAGTTGGTGAGTGGATGCTCTGCACACATATATGCACATATATAGTCATAAAATATAATTGGGATAGTGTCACTGCCCTAGTAGTATTCATCATTGTCATCATCATCAATGATATTTAATGAGCACTTACTCTGTTCAGAGCACCATACTGAGTGCTTGGGAGAGTACAATACAGCAGAGTTAGTAGACACATTCTGTGCCCAGAGTGAGCTTACAGTCTAAAAGACAACCACTTGAGTCAACGCTTGTACCATAGCCTAGTCCTGTGATGGGCTAAGGTAGGGATTGAAGACTATAATTGATATGCTTGGGGATCAATATGCAGATCACCTTGCCCCTAAGTTACTCCTTACTCCTAATTTACCTCACTGCTCTCCCACTACAATCCAGCCCTCACAGTTGGTGGCTCATCTAATGCTAATCTACTCTACCTCAGTCTCTTCTGTCTTGTCACCAACCTCTTGTCCAGTGCTTAGTACAGTGCTTTGCACACAGTAAGCATTCAATAAATATGACTGAATGAATGTCCTGCTTCTGGTCTGGAACACCCTACCCTTCTCTATCTGACAGATAGTCACTCTCCCCACCTTCAAAGCCTTATTGAAAGCACATCTCCTCCAAGAGGCCTTCCAATTTAATTCAGTTGAATGGAATATATTGAGCAGAGCACTGTGTGCAGAGCACTGTAGTAAGCGCTTGGGGTAGTACAATATAACAATAAACAGACACATTCCCTGCCCACAACGAGTTTACAGTCTAGACCTCATTTCCTCTTCTCCCACTCCCTTCTGCATCACCCTTGCACTTGGATTTGCTCACTCTTTTAACCCCTCCCTCAGCCCCACTGTACTTATGTACACATCCATAATTTATTCACATTAATGTCAGCATCTACCTCTAGACTGTAAGCCCATTGTGGGCAGAGAATGTGTCTGCCAACTTTGTTACACTGTACTCTCCCAAACACTTAGTACAGTGCTCTGCAAACAGTGCTCTGCTCAATAAATATGAATGATTAAGATCAGAAGAATGGCTACCTTAAATTCCATCATCTCCCCCATTGCTGAAGTGACCTCTATAGCAGAGAGTTGCCATGGTCACAACCAGAGTAACCAGTTGCTACGAACACCTCATTGCTGCCCTGGTTTTGTCAGCTGCAGTGACTGTGGAAAGGGCTTACCAAAGGCCGACACCAGTCCTGGGAAGATCTGGGGAATTCCACTCTAGGTGAGTATGCTTTTTGAAAGCACAATGTGAGCACAGAAAACTCCCGCTGCCCATTGAATCTGATGCCAAGCCAGTCCCGAGTGCCCTCTCCCTGCTATAAGGATAAAATCAGGGAGGGGATACATGGAGCTGAGCCGTACCCTCGAGTTTCATCAACCAATCAATCGATGGTATTTATTAAACCTGAAGAATCAGGCTTATTATTTTCAAGACAGTTGGCTATCTGAAGAATCCCGAGAAAAATAACCCAGCTTCAAGAGCCATGATCTTCTTTGGGATACCCCAACATGTAATTTTTTTGATGACTGTATAGATATTACAACATGTTGCAAATCCATTACACACAGGTCCCATTGAAGGACAATATTATAATAAAAATGTACTTACAGTTTGCAAAAGGAATGCAGCTTCAAATTTCTTTTTTTTTTTTACCTGCAAAACAAAATGAGTTTTCTATACAAGGAAAAAGTTTTATACCAGAACCTGGGGGATTGCGGACAAAGTTCAAGGTTAAGAAAAAGTATGTGTGGAATTCAAATGAGTGTATACAAGATTCCCCCTTTGGGCTATATAAAGTGTCAAATAATAACTTACGTACAATGTATATGGAAAAAAACAAGACAACACAGAGTTTAATATCTCTCAATATTAAAGCCAAACCCAGGGCCTCTAATGCAATTTAAACTAATAAGGAGTTTAAAACAATCAAGAATTTCCAGACCAATGGAGTGAGGCTGTCTGACTTGGTGGTGAAAAGCCTTGGCCTATTTTCAGTCACCAGATGCTTGAATGCATGTTGACATTTGCCTATTTACACTGAAAGATCCCTTTGATTGGGTGTATTCCTTCTTGCCTATCTAAAATGATCTGCAATCAGTCTTGCAATTTATTGCAGGAAACATCAGATTAAAACTGCTATGGAACCAGACAATTTCTTTAAACCCTCTCTGACCTCACCATATCCCTTCAAGCCCCTCCTCTAATCACCCCACCCCCTGTCCTTCTTTCCCACCTCTACCCCCTTGCCCCCTAAATGTCACCCCCCTCACCAGCTCATTCCCATCCAACCCCTTTTCAACCCTCGCACCATTCCCTCCCTAACCCCACAGCCTCAGCAAAGTGCAGCCTATGTAGTCTCTGTACTATCTTGGAAAACCTTCCTTTCATCCCTTATTTGTTCCTGACTCAGTAATTGGCCATTACTGAAACCTGTCTCTCCTGCCACTCCTTCCAACTGTTGACTCATCTTCTCCCATTCCCTAAAATTTACTGGGAAACAGGGAGGAGTGGACTTCCTTCTTTCTCCCCAATGCCACTTTTGCACAATTCCCCCCATTAAATCAATCAATCAACCATATTTATTGAGGACTTATGGTGTGCAAAGCACTATATTATGCTCTTGGGAGAGATCAGTGTAACAGAGCTGGTAGACATGTTCCCTGCTCACAGTGAGTTTACAGTCTAGAGGGGGATATAGAATTAATATAAATAAAAGAATTACTGATATGTACACAAGTGCTGAGGGCCTGAGGGAGGAGTGTTGCAAATCCAAGTACAAGGGTGACGCAGAAGGGAGTGGGAGAAGAGGAAATGAGGGCTTAATCAGGGAAGGCCTCTTGGAGGAGTTGTGCTTTTAAAAGGCTTTGAAGGTGGGGAGAGCGATCATCTGTTTGCTATGAAGCGGGAGGATATTCCAGGCCAGAGTCAGTCAGTCAGTCAATTGTATTTATTGAGTGCTTACTGTGTGCAGAGCACTGTGCTAATTGCTTGGGAGAGTATAATATAATAATATAGACATATTTCCTGCCCACAATGAGCTTGCAGTGTAGAGTCAGGGCAGAGGCAGGAGATCTCCTCTTGAGATACTGTTGGAAAAGATGGGAGAGTTGCAAAAGGGGCAGAAGGAGGGAGGCTCTGGAGTGGACATGGGGAGATTTTAGGGCGATCATGTCTGATGGTTTCAATTTTCTCAATAAAGTCCATGGCCAGGTAACGAGGGGCAAAGATGAAGGGTCAATGGGGGTTTGAGGAGGGAGTTAAACATCTGAAACAACCAGAGATGGCAATAGGCATGGGAGTCAATAAGGATGGAGAAATTATGTTGCTGGTCAGAGGAGTTACAGCACGCAAGGAAGAACTTGAGGTGGATGAGATCGGCCTGGTATCTGGCCTTCTGCCAGCAGAGCTCTGCAGCTCAAACAGGAGTGAAGGAAGTGGACTGTGGAAGTAATCCAGGGCTGTGGGTTAGTGATACCAGATCAGCAAAGATATCAGGGAGTGAGTGAGTTGAGTTCTGTATAGAGGGTGGTGTTGAGCGAGTCAATTTTGTCATTAAGGGAGGGTAGTTGGGTATGGAGCCTAACTGGGGCATGATGACATGAGAAAATTGGATGGGATCAAAAGATCGGAGGTCTCTGTGGGGAATCTAGACAGATTTGTGGGGAGGGGATGTGTGGGACAGAAGGCAGGTGAGGAGATTGCACTCGGATAGAGGGATTTATTAAAGACTTACTAAAATCATATCTCCTCCGAAAGGCCTTTTCTAACCCCCCACTCCCACTATTCACACTCCCTTCTGTGTCTCTTATGTACTTGGAACTGCACCCCTTAAGGACTTTGATATTTACCCCACCCTCAGGCCAAGGACACTCATACACATGTCTGTATAACTGTTGGGCAGGGAGTGTCTCTATCTGTTGCCGAATTGTACATTCCAAGTGCTTAGTACAGTGCTCTGCACACAGTAAGTGCTCAATAAATACGACTGAATTGAAACCCTGCCATTTCCCCTATTTGTAAAATGGCTAAATGTCTATCTCCCCCTCTAGTCTGTAAGCTCATTGTGGACAGGGTTTGTACTTACCAATTATACTGTGTTGTACTCTCCCAAGTGCTTAGTTCAAGTGCTCTGACACAGTTAGCACTCAATAAATACCATTGATTAATCTTGCTTCAGTGCTTTACATTTCAGTCATACGAGTAGGTAAAAAATGGTAGGCATCAGATAGAGGTTACTAAGAAGCATGGCATCACCATGCAACAGAGCTCACTGGGTGTTGGTGCACTGCCCAGCACTGATATTTGGGGAACCCTACTACTGTATTGAAATGTCTCCATCCAGAATAGCGGCTGTTCATCCCCTCTCTGTTTCTTTTCTTTTAACAGAATATTATTTCCTAATCTGATGATTGCTTTTGTGTTAAAGAAGGCCATTGGTGTGGAACTTTGTCAAAAACATTTTGAAAATCTAAATATATTATGTTCAGGGGTTTCCTGCTAATTAAACAACAGCCTAGTAAGGAATGATTTCCACGTTCACAAACCATGTTTTTTTGCCCCAGGCAAAATGGATTTTATGAAGTGCTCAAAAGTTTGCTAGGTATGGAAGTGAGACTCACCACTGTTAAATTTCCAAGAACCCTTGGAAATTTACATTGGCAAGGGAGTTACATTGGCAATTTGCTTGTTCTCCTGTAGGACTGGCCATTTGTAACAATTAATTATACACTTTAACCAGCAATTCAGTTTTCCACTTAGTTCTTTCAGAACATTTGAGTGAATGCCGTCTGGACCTGCTGATTGGCTTGCATTAATTTATCACTTTGGTCTAAAACACCCTGTATGGACATCATCATGTAACTCAGTTTCCCTGAGCTGCCTACCATTAAAAGCAAAATATGATGGGAATCTTGTGAGCATCTTCCTCAATGAAGATCAAGTTGAAGAATCCACTGGGATCCCTTAGTTATCTCCTTTTCCTCTCTGAATGCACTCTTTATTCTGCCACTGCCATATGGCCTCAGTGATTTTCTAATTGGCTTTCTCCTTTTGCTATATTTGAATAATATTTTATTATTTGCTTTGGCATCCCTTGTGAAGTCCTCTTAAAACTTTTTTTAGTGTGCCTAATTTTCCATTTTCTCCTCACCTGCTGCTTTTTATGGGCATTCTTTTTCTCATTCAGGTGTGCTTTCTATTTTTAAAGGATGGCTCTTTCCTTAGATGACCTTTTTACTTGCTAGGATTTCTGTTGGATCACCTGTCTTTTTAAAAATTATTATTATTCTACGGTAAACATTTTACCTAGTATGGTGTTTTAAAACAGTCTCCAGGTTTCTAGTAGCTATTTGCTTTAGCTACTTTTTTCAACTTCTTGTTTGAACCTTTAACTGTCAGCATGATAAAAGACTGAAGTAGGCTACCAGTGCAGGTTACACAATCTCTTTCTCTGGAAATCTTTAAAAAGGGTTTGGAGACCATTGGTCTTGGGTGGTTTGGCCATTTGTCTGCCTAGTGGTGTGGGATTGAACCATATGATCTATCATGGCCCCTTCCAGCTCTAGAATTCTGGGATTGGAACTTTCTCTGGCTTCACTCCCCCAGGCTGTCAGACTGTCTTCTTTGGTCAGATTTCTGAGTAGGAGAATCCACTCCCTATGAGTTCCAATAACCCACCAAATGTTTCAGCCTCTATGACTTACAACTCCACTCTGATTTCTCACCTCAGTTCTTATGGTCAATCCATTTAGCCTTCAGACTAAAATCCAGGGCTTTACAGACCCCCACTTCCTGCACCCTCTTTTCCAGCAGACTATTCTTTGTCTGTTACTAGAGAGCTCCAGTTATCTTTTTAGTAACACCTACTCTAAGGGGCCCCTTTCTGGATTGCACCTGGAGAGTTTCCAGTACTCTACCAGTCTCAGCTATGGGAGGGAGAGTCAAGCAGAGGCATGCCCATTCCATTCCTAGCTTGGGCAGTGACTAGTCAGTGGAAGGCAATCTGTAGAAAGCAGCACGGGAGAGAGTTGAGGTTGGAAACTCAGGTTTACTGCGTGGAAGAAGGCAGTGGTAAACCACTTTCATATTTTTACCAAGAAAACTCCATGGATACACTACCAGAACGATTGCAGATGGAGGTGGGGCATTCTGGGAGAGATGTATCCATGGAGTCTCTATGGGTTGGAGATGACCTGACAGCATAAAACAAGACAAGACTCTAAGGGGCCTCTATCTCAGTCTTTGTTGAGGAAGATGTTAAAGAGATTCCTGAATGTCCCGCTGACCCCTCAAACTAAACATGTCCAAAACAGAACTCCTCATTTCCCCCCCGACAAAACTTGTCCTCCCCCTGTCTTTCCCAATTGATGAAGATAATACTGTTATCTTCCCGGGGTCACTCTTTAAACTCGATGGACTGTTGCTCTCCAGTTGGGAGGCACTTGATCCTAAAAATAACATTAATATTTATTGAGCATCCACTGGGTGCAATGCAGTGCACTAAGTAAGCCCAAAAGAAGATGAGACATATTCCCTATTCATAAACTCTAGTAGAGAGTACCTCTAGAGTTCACCACAGGCTTCTACTGAAGAGATGTGGTGAAAAATTAAGACTGTGAGGCCCATGAGGGACAGGGACTGTGACAACCTAATTAATTTATAACTACCCCAGCACTTAGAACTGTGTTTGACACACAGTAAGCACTTAACAAATACCATTATTTTTAAAAAAGGATATTCAAATCAAAGGCTTATTTCAATGCAAATGACACAATTTTCCAATCATTGATGGAAAGCTGCTTTTGCAGTATAGAAAGCATACATCAATACACCATTCATTGGAGAAAAGGGAATGGAATAATGTACTCAGAATTTATTTTATCTTTTGAAGAGTCATGAAATCAAAAATCTGAACTCTATGGCAATTTAATTATTTGACTGCATGACTCACTCCTCCCACAGGAGGAGCAGAGTGTGCAGAAGCCCCATCTTTCCAACATTTAAGATAATGGAAGCTTGTGGTGTTTAGTTTCGATCTGGAGGTATGAGGAATTGAGGCAAGGACTATAGTCAATCAGTGGTATGTCCCGGGTGCTTACTATGTGCAGAGCACTTTACTTGGGCTAGGGAGAGTTCGACACAACAGAGTTGGTAGGCATGTTACAGTCTATATTCAATAGGAATGAGCTGTTACTTGGATTGCTGTCATTTTCAATGTGTTTAGTTTACCCTGTTTTCTGTTGTTCTTCTCTTTCCCTGTGTGTGCAACATACACTTCCCTCCTCCTCCTTAATAGTAGTATTTTTTGAGAACCTACAGTGCTTAGAACAGTGCTTGACACATAGTAAGTGCTCAATAAATAGCACTGATTGACTGATGGATTATTATTACCTGCTTTTTGCACAGCAATGTATCGGGCACTTGAGAGAATATAAGTAAAAGACAGTTCTTTCCTTGAGGAGCTTACAATCTAATTGGGAAATCAGACAAACACAAATTGTATGCATGTGTGCAGGAGAAAAATTATACATAAAATTGATAAGAGCAAGAGTATGGAAAAATGAATAGATGTAGTGTGTACGCATGTACACACACAAACACACTCAGTTCTTCCATAATGTGAGTTTTTTCACTGTTTTGACTAGAACACTGTTCAGGAATTAGGGGACAGTCGTCTGACAATGTGTGTATATCTGGTTAGAATGCAGTGCAGAGACAGAAGAAATGGTTCTACCCATGCACAGGTACCAGTCGAGGAATACAAACTATAATCCTAGTTTTCCTTAAAAAGGAATTTGCCAAGAACATAACACATGTGTTCTAAGAGAGCTGAGTGAACCACGGGACTAAGGGTGGATGTCTGGATGGCATGAATTGGGGTGGTGAAAATGAGTTGTGGAACACTTTTTAGAAAGATGGATTTTCCTGAGGGGCTTTGAAGATGAGGAGAGTTGTAGTGTGGTGGATTTGAAGGGGGAAGAAGCTCCAGGCAGGAAGAAAAACATGAACAATTTGTCAGAGATAGGAGGGTTGAGAGACTCTACCGCTTCCTCTCCATCCAATGACCACTTGTCCAAGCACTTACCATATCCCATTTTGATAACTTCAACAGACTCTTGCTGATCCCCTTGTCTTTAATCTCTCCCCCACCCAGTCCCTATTTCACTCTGCTGTCCAGATCATTTTCCTAAAAGGTCATCCTGCACATCTCCCTACTCCTCAAATACCTCACTCTGCATCAAGCAGAAATTTATCTCTAAGGCACTCAATCAGCCCTCTCCCTCCAATTTATAATAATTGTGATATTTGTTAAAGCTTACCCTTTGCCAAGCACTGTACTAAGTGCTAGGGTAGAGATAATTTATTCAGATTGGACACCATCTCCAGCCCACGTGAGGGTCACAATCTAAGAGGGAGGGAGAGCAGGCATTAAACCCATTTTACAGAAGAGGAAACTGAGGCACAGATAAATTAAGTTATTTGCCCAAGGTCACACAGCAGGCAATTAGAAGAGCCAACATTAGAACCCAGGTCCTCTGATTCCCAGGCCCTTCTCCCACTACACCCCAGCTCACACTCTTCATTCTTCTCAAGGTAACCTATTCATGTGCATCATCCTCATCTTCCTCACTGCCAATCTCTTGTTCACGTCCAACCTCCTGCCTGGAACTATCTCCTCTTTCATATCCAATAGAACCCAACTCTAGCAATCTTTACAGCCCTTTGGAAATAACATATCCTACAATAAGGTAACTGTAGACTGTGTTTAGATTGGGATCCAATCAGACCCAGCATCTGGGAGGGAGTAGTACCTAAAATAATCCAGCTTTCTATCGGTATTCCAGGGCTGCAGAAGAGACAGGGAACACGTGCATTCAATTTCTAATCATGAGTACCAACTGGGAGGGGGGCTCCCCCGAGTTTACTACAAGCTCATAAATGGGATCTTAGGTGTCTCCATAACCCTAGACCCTTGGAGGAGCAGGCTCAAAGTAAACCCCTTCTCTCCAGACTCTGGAGGTTCAGGAATGCTAATGAGAACATGGTAAATTAGTATTAATTCATTTCATAGAATTTCTGACATCTATTGTCAGTTGTTCAAACTAAAGCTTATTTCAAGGATAAAACTATTTACTTCTGTTTATTGCTTATTAGCTACAAATTAAAAGCTAAGAATTTAAAGCAATTGACTTTATTAGTTGTTTCAGGGCCACGTTTCAGTGATAAATGGGTATTTGTTAGGTAGTAGAGTCAATATCACTTCAAATCTTTTCTTATTGGTGATTCTCTCCAGTGCTGCCAGAACTCTTGTTTTTCCCTCCCAGGTAACACAGGCACCACTTCCAAGCTGCAACAAAGGTAGGCTGGAGCCTGAAAAGAAAAATACTGGATATAAATGTATCCCCTACTATATATGTGCCAGACAGGAGAAAGATCATTTTAAACTGGATGAATGGTTTTTGCTCCTAAGCACTTACTACAAGAGCTCTGCACTAAGGAGCTCAGTGAGTGCTATCGATTGATTGAAAATTAGATTCCCACTAGGGGTTGGTTCAGCTTTGGAGCAAGGGAGGCAGGCAGCAGCAGTGGTAGTATCTGGGAGAGGTCTGCCCCAACCCCAGGACCAGCCTGAAGTACCAGCATGAACCCAGGCCCACCCATGCCAGAAGAGTTTGTGGACATGGCAGCAGCACAGGACTGTCTCTGCCCCCAGCTAGTAGTCACTGGTCAAAGAATACAGTCACTGGTCAAAGACCCTGCTAGAACCAGGACTGGATTTCCTGCTGAGAAAGGCAAGGAGACCCCATACTTCCCCTGCAGACCACTTGGATTTGAGTGATGGCTCAGCTTTTCATCTTCCCTGCCCCTAAGCAATTGTGCCTACTGACACACAAAGCCCACCCTAGGCTGGGGTGGGCTACAGGAATGACAGTGATGTGGAAATGGGTCTGGATTTACCACACACCTGAATTGGGGTAATCACTGCATCACAATGGCATGGTTACTGGATTGTTCCAGACCCCCATAGCATATGTTGATTGACTCTATCTCCTCCCACCGCCCTGGGAAAATCTCATATAAGAGTTTTAAGCCCTGTGGTGTCTTGAATCTAATACCTTGAAATAGAAAGAAAAATTCAAGAGCTAGGGGTGCTGGTACTCTTTTTTCAAATATCCATTAACTTTCCTCTTCATATCACTCATAGTATTTGTCAAAAAGAACTGAACAAAGAAAGCAAATTGTTTGATCCCTTTCTCCCAAAGTCAGGAAAGAAGTAAAAGATTAGTTTTGAAGCAACCATATCAGAAAAAGCCTAGGCATTTAAGGGCCTCATTAGCAATACCTAATGAACACAGCCCCCATTTCCATTCTGAACTCTGATTTCAAAGTTTACGAACTCTAAGTAGGAAATCAGTCATTAAAAAGACTAAGTTGTACAAGATCTAATTATGGCTTAAGGCTTACTTTTTATTTTTTCTCCAGAAGAAATGCGAGTGGATTCTTACATCCTTTTCAAATAACTGTACGTTTCTAATTTTACTATATTGGCTGTGGGAGGTGAAATGCTTTTGGAATATATGAGAAAAGTCAGCAGCCCAATAAAATGGTACAAATTCAGAAAGTAAATTCTGCTACATCATCAGGTCCCATACAGAAAATGGAATTCCAGTTTTAATAATGAGCAAAACACATATTTCTAATTTCTACAACAGAGCTGCAGGCAAATCAATTGTAGCATTTATAACTGTATATTGGACTAAAACAAATATTGGGCTTGAGCTTTCTGGTGAAGATTTGGCCAGCTTTGGGAGTGTACTTGCTCCTAAAAGTCATAGTAGTGACCACATAGCAAATTACTTTTTCTAACATAGAACATAATCCAAAGCCTTAGCACGTCAATCCTGACTTATTGGAGGTTTGAGACTCAACAAAAAAGTCCAGTTATCTAGAATATTAATGACTTGGAACATTTCTTGGCCCTGGGTATTCTGGTTATTTGAGTTTTCATTGTACCAACAACTTCAGTTAAAATGAAATCCCAATTCAGAGCTAGTATACAATAGGGTGGGCTATGTATCAGATAGTTACATTTTTGTCAACAGCAGTTCTGGGCCATCTCTGGAGTGGTGGATATTTGTGGTCTCCTTGACTTCCTGTGGTTTAGTCACTTTTTATTTAGTAGTTTGCCATGGGAGATCTTGGACCCAACATCTGTTCATGTAACATCAAAGATTCCTTTTAGTTTACATTCTGTTTCAGTGAAGTAAATGCAAATTGTTTTGTATTTTTATTTTCTTTTACTTCCATGGAGAAAAAAGCAGCGCTCATGGGTTATAACATGGTGTTGGCCTAACATAAGAAAATGTTGCTTGACAGATGTTAGGGTTGTTGCATTGTTGCATTGTATTTCGGTGACAATCTAAATCATGCTCTATTACAGATTCTATTTTGAGCCGAATTACCTCAGAGAAAAAAATGCCAAATGTTCATTTAGAAATATCGAGTTTAGCTATGCCATCCTGCCACTTCCTCCCACTTTCTTTCCTTATTCTTCAGAAATAGAATTAGCATAGTTTTGAATAGACACTTAATCTAAACTATTCAGTACACCTTCACACCCACAAATGAAGCTCTTTGATCCACTAATGGCAATGTTAGTTATCAAACTGATTAATTAAAGGTTGTTGCTCTAACTTGTCTGTAAAGCCAGGCTGAGCCATGAAGAAACTCCTCAAAATTCCAGTTTCATGGAAAATCAATCAGTGGTATTTGAGTGCTTACTTTGGGCACAGCACAGTACTTAGCGCTAGGGAGAGTAAAGTACAACAGATTGGTAGACATGTTGCTTACCCACTGTCATGGGCCCTGGTTCATACCAACCAGGATCTTAGTGGACCGGGGGAGCCTCAGGGACACGGAGTAGAAATCAAACCACACTTCTGATCACCAAGGTTACTGTGAAAAGTTTCTTACTTAGTTTTACCAACATGCAAGGGAGTGACACATACATACGCTCACTCCACCACCCAAAGATCCAATACCACTCTGTGGTCAAAGGAGCCCTTTCTGCCAATGCTTCTTCTTTCTGCCTCCAAGTGCTGCTCTTCTGCTGCCCCAATGCTTCCTTCTCTCTGCATCACAGCATGCCTCCGTATTGCCTCCAGGTCCCCCTCCCCCTCCCTTACTGCTTTTGCATGAACCCCAGCAAGTCAAAGCAACCTCCTTTTACCTGCCTTAGGTGTTGCAGCTGTGGCTCTACATGCAGTCATTGATTGGCCCAGGCCTGTTACTACGTAGAACAGGGAGAGAAGGCTACGCCTCCCTCCATTCTCCACCCCCACAGGCCAGCAATCACCTTCCCTCAAGCAGAGCCCATCCATTCCTTCACAAAGTCTCTCTTCATTGTTGTTCATTCATTCAATAGTATTTACTGAGCGCTTACTACGTGCAGAGCAATATACTAAGCGCTTGGAATGAACAAGTCGACAACAGATAGAGACAGTCCCTGCCATTTGATGGGCTTGCCGGGCTTATCAGGGGAGACAGACAGACAAGAACAATGGCAATAAATAGAGTCAAAGGAAGAACATCTCATAAAAACAATGGCAACTAAATAGAATCAAGGCGATGTACATTTCATTAACAAAATAAATAGGGTAATGAAAATATATACAGTTGAGCAGACGAGTACAGTGCTGAGGGGATGGGAAGGGAGAGGGGGAGGAGCAGAGGGAAATGGGGGGAAAAGAGGGTTAAGCTGAGGAGAGGTGAAGGGGGGGTGGTAGAGGGAGTAGAGGGAGAGGGGGAGCTCAGTCTGGGAAGGCCTCTTGGAGGAGGTGAGTTTTAAGTAGGGTTTTGAAGAGGGGAAGAGAATTACTTTGGCGGAGGTGAGGAGGGAGGGCATTCCAGGACCGCGGGAGGACGTGGCCCAGGGGTCGACGACGGAATAGGCGAGACCGAGGGACGGTGAGGAGGTGGGCGGCAGAGGAGCGGAGCATGCGGGGTGGGCAGTAGAAAGAGAGGAGGGAGGAGAGGTAGGAAGGGGCAAGGTGATGGAGAGCCTTGAAGCCTAGAGTGAGGAGTTTTTGTTTGGAGCGGAGGTTGATAGGCAACCACTGGAGGTGTTTAAGAAGGAGAGTTACATGCCCAGATGGTTTCTACAGGAAGATGAGCCAGGCAGCGGAGTGAAGAATAGACTGGAGCAGGGCAAGAGAGGAGGAAGGGAGATCAGAGAGAAGGCTGACACAGTAGTCTGGCCGGGATATAACAAGGGCCTGTAGCAGTAAGGTAGCCGTTTGGGTGGAGAGGAAAGGGCAGATCTTGGCGATATTGTAAAGGTGAAACCGGCAGGTCTCGGTAACGGATAGGATGTGTGGGGTGAACGAGAGAGACGAGTCAAAGATGACACCGAGATTGCGGGCCTGAGAGACGGGAAGGATGGTCGTGCCATCCACGGTGATAGGGAAGTCTGGGAGAGGACCGGGCTTCGGAGGGAAGATGAGGAGCTCAGTCTTGCTCATGTCGAGTTTTAGGTGGTGGGCCGACATCCAGGTGGAGACATCCTGGAGGCAGGAGGAGATGCAAGCCTGAAGGGAGGGGGAGAGGACAGGGGCAGAGATGTAGATCTGCGTGTCATCTGCGTAGAGATGGTAGTCAAAGCCGTGAGAGCGAATGACTTCACCGAGGGAGTGAGTGTAAATGGAGAACAGAAGAGGGCCAAGAACTGACCCTCGAGGAACTCCAACAGTTAAAGGATGGGAGGGGGAGGAGGCGCCTGCGAAGGAGACCGAGAATGACCGGCCAGAGAGGTAAGAGGAGAACCAGGAGAGAACGGAGTCCGTGAAGCCAAGGTGAGATAAGGTATGGAGGAGGAGGGGATGGTCGACAGTGTGAAAGGCAGCAGAGAGGTCAAGGAGGATTAGAATGGAGTAGGAGCCATTGGATTTGGCAAGAAGGAGGTCATGGGTGACCTTAGAGAGCAGTCTCGGTAGAGTGGAGGGGATGGAAGCCAGATTGGAGGGGGTCCAGGAGAGAATGGGAGTTAAGGAATTCTAAGCATCGATTGTAGACGACTCGTTCTAGGATCTTGGAAAGGAAGGGTAGTAGGGAGATAGGGCGATAACTGGACGGGGAAGTGGGGTCGAGAGCGGGATTTTTAGGATGGGGGAGATGTGGGCATGTTTGTAGGGGAAAGAGCCATTGGAGATTGAGTGGTTAAAAATAGAAGTTAAGGCAGGGAGGAGGGCAGGGGTGATGGTTTTAATGAGGTGAGAGGGAATGGGGTCCAAGGCGCAGGTGGAGGGGGT
Organism: Ornithorhynchus anatinus; assembly: GCF_004115215.2. Lineage (NCBI taxonomy): Eukaryota > Metazoa > Chordata > Mammalia > Monotremata > Ornithorhynchidae > Ornithorhynchus > Ornithorhynchus anatinus. Next base: position 63,658,524 of record NC_041749.1, on the reverse strand, counting down.
GGCACTTGCGAGGAGGGAGGAGATCTCCTCTGAGGATACTGCAGGGAAGGATGGGAAAGTAGGGGAGAGGCTTGGTGGCGGGGAGGGGAGAGGCAGAGGGGAGTTTGGGGAGCTCAGACCTGATTGTGTTGATTTTCGTGAGGAAATAGGTGGCCAGATCATTGGGGGTGAGAGATGGAGGAGGGGGAGGAACAGGGAGCCTAAGGAGAGAGTTAAAGGTCCGGAACAATTGGCGGGGGTGATGGGCATTGGTGTCGATGAGGGAGGAGAAGAAGTTTTTCCTGGCAGAGGAGAGGGCAGACTTAAGGCAGGAAAGGACAAATTTGAAGTGTGTGAGGTCGGCTTGGTGCTTGGATTTTCACCAGCAGCGCTCAGCAGCTCGAGCATAGGAGCGTAGGAGGCGGACAGAGGAGGTGATCCAGGGCTGTGGGTTAGTGGAGCGAGAGCGGCGGAGGGAAAGGGAGATGAGAGAGTTGAGATGAGTAGAGAGGGTGGAGTTGAGAGCGGAGACCTGATCATCGAGAGTGGGAAGCGAGGACAGGGCGGCAAGGTGAGGAGAGATGCTTTTGGAAAGATGGATGGGATCAAGAGAGTGGAGGTCTCTGTGGGGCAGTAGCAAAGATTTGCACGGGGAGGGAGTGTGAGAGATGAGGCAAGTGAGAAGATTATGGTCAGAGAGAGGGATTTCAGAGTTGGTGAGGGAGGAGATAGTGCAGCGGTAGGAGATGACGAGATCGAGGGTGTGACCGAGTCGGTGAGTGGGCGCGGTATGGTGGAGCAGGAGGTCGGCAGAGTCGAGGAGGGATAGCAGGCGGGCGGCAGAGGAGTCATCGGGTACATCCATATGGATGTTCAAGTCTCCGAGGATCAGAGTGGGCAGAGAGAAGGAGAGAAGGAAGGTGAGAAAGGGGTCTAGGTAGTTGAAGAAGTCGGAGGTGGGACCAGGAGGGCGGTAGATGACAGCGACAAGTGTCTGGAAGGGGTGGTAGAGGCGAATGACATGGGCTTCGAAGGAGGGGAAGGAGAGGGAGGGGGGAGGAGGGATAGTGCGGAAGCGGCAACGGGGTGAGAGGAGGAAGCCGACACCTCCTCCCTTTCTGGTGAGTCTGGGGGAGTGGGAGAAGGAGAGGCCTCCGCTGGAGAGGGCAGCGGCGGAGACCATATCTTCGGGTGTGAGCCACATTTCCGAATAGGCGAGGAGGAGGAGAGAGCGGGAAAGGAAAAGGTCATCGACGAAAGGTAGTTTACTTGTAATGGAGCGGGGGTTCCAGAGGCCACACTTGAAAGTAGCTGTGGGTTCAAGGGGGGAATGGAGAGGAGAGTGGGGGGAGGGGAGGGTTTGGATGGGAAGAAGGTGGCGGGGTCCTGGATGGGGAGAGGGGGATGAGGTGTAGCGGTGGGACCAATGGACTGGGATGGGGTGTGGGTGGGGAAGAGGAAAGGGGGCAGGGGGTGAGGAGGGGGTTTGGTGGGGGGGAGAGTAGGGGGAGGGGGAAGAGGGGTAGTGCTGGTAAAGTGGGGTTCTAGGGCGGGGGAGGGGAGGGGGGGAGGAGGCAGAGGAGAGAGCAGGAAATAGCTGAGTGAGAGAGAGGAAGGGCAAGGGGAGGATAGGAAGGGGCGGGCAGGAGGAGGGTGGAGGAGGGACATGGTGAGGCCAGAGAGGTGGGTGGCAGCACTGACAACAATAAACAGTAACAAACGAAATCGGTAATATAGCAACATGATAAAGTATGATACAATACAATAGTGTATCATACTGTATCATTTTGCTATATTACTGATTTCGTTGTTCTTGGGATCACAAAGAGTCGCTAACAAAATAGCTTGTTCTGGTCTCACCACACCCACAAGGAGCGAACAGTCTTCAGTGGGAGACCAATATTAAAATAAAATGAGGGTATGTTCACAAGTGCTGTGAGGCTGTGGGTGGCAGGTGAATATCAAGTGCTTAAAGGATACAGATTCCATTGCATGGGTGATGCAGAATGGGGAGGGAGTAAGGGAAAAGATCCTAGTTAGGGAAGGCCTCTTGAAAGAGATGTGATTTTAATAAGGTTTTGAAGGTGGAGAGAGCAGAGGTCTGTTGTTTATAAAGAGGGAGGGAGTTCCAGAGCAGAGGGAGGATGTGGGCAAAGGGTTGGCAGCATGATAGATGAGATCAAGGTATAGTGAGTATGTTGGTGTTAGAGGAGCAAAGTGAGCAGCTTGGTTTTTATTAGAAAATCAGCAAGGTTAAGCACATAGTAAGTGCTCTATAAATACCATTAACAAAATTTATAAATTATACATTAAAAATTATTTATTTGGTGGAAATGGAACGTGTCCTGTTATATTGTTATATACTGCACTCCCCAAGCACTTAGTAGAGAGCTCAATAAAAATGACTGATTGATATTAGTGCCTCTCCCCCTCTAGACTGTAAGCTCATTGTGAGCAGAGAATGTATCTACCAACTCTGCTGTACTGTACTCTCCTAACCACTTAGTACAGTGCTCTGCACATAGTAAGTACTCAATAAATACCAATGATTGATGAAGTAATGTAAGTGAGGGTGACCTGATTGAGTCCTCTAAACATGAGGGCAAGGAGTTTCTGCTTGATGTGATGGAGGGTGAGAAACCACTGGAGTTTTTAAGTGAGGAAGACATGAACTAAATGGATTTTTAGAAAAATGATCCTAGCAGCAGAGTGAAATATGAACTGGAATGGGGAGAGACAGAGGGCAGGGAGGTCAGTGAGGAGGTTGTTTCTGTATTCAAGGCAGGATATAAGTGCTTGGATCAGCATAGTAGCTTGGATGGAGAGGAATGACAGGAGATAAATGTTGAGTCAGCATAGTAATGTGGGTGGAGAGGATAGGGTGGATTTTAGTGATGCTGTGAAGGTAGAATAGACAGGATTTAGTTACAGATTGACTATGTGAGTTGAATGAGAGAGTTGGTTATGGGCTTGAGAGACAGAGAGGATAGTGTGTTGTCTGCAGTAATGGGAAAGACAGGGTGATAAGTTTTGGGTGGGAAGATAAGGAGTTCTGTTTAGGACATGTTTAGTTTGAGGTATCAGCGGGGCATCCAAGTAGAGATGTCCTGAAGGATGGAAGAAATGGAAGACTGCAGAGAAGGAGAGAGGTCAGTGCTGGAGAGGTAGACTTTGGAATTATCCACATAGAGATGGTAGTTGAAGGCATGGGAGTGAATGAGTTCTCCAAGGGAGTGCATTTAGATGGAAAATAGAAGGGGGCCCAGAACTGAGTCTTGAGGAACTCCCACTTTTAGAGTGTGGAAGGCAGAGATGGAGTCTGCAAATGAAACTGAAAAGGAGCAGCTAGAGAGACAGGAGGAGAACCAGGAGAAGACAGTTTCAGTGATGCTAAGGTTAGACAGTGTTTCCAGTAGAAGGGGTGGTCCACAATGTGGAAGGCAGATGAGAGGTTGAGGAGGATTAGGATGGAGTAGAGGCTGTTGGAATTGTCAAGAAGATCACTGATGTCCTTAAAGAGGGCAGTTTCTGTTGAGTGAAGGGAGCAGAAGCCAGATATTTGCTGGGGGTCAAGGAAAGAATTGGGGGAGAGGAAGTGGAGGAAGCAGGTATAGACAACTCACTCAAGTAGATGAGAGATAGGATGATAACTGGAGAGAGTCATGGGGTCAAGGGAGGGTTTTTTTAATGATAGGGGACACATGGGCATGTTTGAAAGCAATGGGAAAGAAGCCATTGAAAAGTGAACAATTGAAGATGGGGGTCAGGGAGGGAAGAAAGGAGGTAGCAAGTGTTTTGATAGGTGTGAAGGGATGGGATCAGAGGTGCAGATGGAGTGGGTATATTTTGGAAGGAGGCAGAAGATCTTGAGATACTGCTGGGAAAAATTGCAGAGTCGAAGAGGGAGCAGGAGGAGGGCACGACTGGAGAAGAGCAGGGGCTATATTAGGGACATCAGACTTGATGGTTTAAATTTATTCAATAAAATACATGGCCAGATTATTAGGGGAAAGAGATAGGCAGTGTGGGGGAACAGGGGCTTTGAGATGAGAGTTAAACATTTGGAATAGCTGGTGCAGGAAATGGGTACAAGAGTCAATGAAGATTAGAGAATTAGAATTAGAATTAGAATTAGAAGTAGAGAATTAGAGAAGCAGCGTGGCTCAGTGGAAAGAGCCCAGGCTTGGGAGTCAGAGGTCATGGGTTCGAATCCTGGCTCTGCCACTCATCAGCTGTGTGACTGTGAGCAAGTCACTTAACTTCTCTGTGCCTCAGTTACCTCATCTGTAAAATGGGGATTAAGATTGTGAGCCTCACATGGGATAACCTGATTATCCTGTATCTACCCCAGCGCTTAGAACAGTGCTCTGCACATAGTAAGCGCTTAACAAATACCAACATTATTATTATTATTAAGATAGAGAGTACTGTTGCCAGGTGGAGGAGAGTAAAGAATTAAAGCAGGTGAGAATGAAGTTCAGATGGATTAGGTCAGCCTGATTTTCTTTTTTCATGGTATTTTTTAAGCACTTACTATGTGCCAGGCACTGTACTAAGCTCTGGCATAAATACAAGGTAATCAGATTGGACACAGTTCATTTCCCACATGGGGCTCACAGTCTTAATCCCCATTTTACAGATGAGGATACTGAGGCAGAGGGACGCCTAGTGATTTTGCCAAGGTCACACAGCAGACAAGTGGTGGAGGTGTGGCTAGAATTGAGGGCCTCTGATTCTCAGGCACGTGCTCTTTCCTCTAGGCCATGATGTCTAGGTTTCTGCTAGCAACACTCCACAACTTGAACACAGGAGTGGAGAAAACTTACTCTGGAGACGATCCAGGGTTGTGGTTTGAAGGTGTGAGATTGGCAGAGGGACGGGGGAGTGAGGGAGTTGAGTTGAGAGGGTGGTACTGAGGGCATCATTTGTGCAGATTTCAGTGATGGAGAGGAGGAGAAGGAGCAGTCAGGAACAGCTCAAGGATGAAGGGAAGTTTACCGTGATGGAGTTGGGATTCCACAGGTTGCACTTGACTGATACTGTTATGGGAAAATGGAGGGTGGGGACAGCATGAGGTTTAGGGCGGGGTTGGATGGAGGGGTAAAAAGGGGGGTTCTGCAAAGGAAGGACAGGGATGGGCTCACTGGGGGTGGGGATTGAGGGGACATTGTGAGATCAGAGAAGTTAAGATTGTCAGGTAAGGTTGTCAGCAGCAATAACTGCTTAATCTAGTGGTTCTGTTGACCAACCTCTGAATTTGAATGCAGGCCCCTGGGTCCCCGAGAGCAAAGAGGCCAGTGTTCAGGAGCAAACCAATGGCTGAGTTGATATGAAGGCAGGCAGCTGTTGATAGGCAAAAAGATGGGTCTTGGTCCCCAGCATGTCCAACTGCCACACCTGCTCTGTGTTCCCCACTATGCCATCCAGGCCGGATGGCAGGCAGAGGTAAAATGAAGGCATGGCCAACTCTCAGCCACAGCAGCTCATGAGAGGGTTCCGTATGTCCGGAGGTTCAGGAATAACATAATTCATGTAATAACAAAGACAGAGAGAGATGAAGCAGGAGCAGTTGTAAGGGTATGAGGAGAAGTATCAGTGAAGGGGCATGGGTAAGAGGTAGGTCCTTTGAAGATGGCTTTCATAGCTTTTCTGGGTTGGTCTTGTTTTTCCTCCTTGGAGCAGGGCTCTGAAACACCAGTTCCAACTAGACTTCTGGCTTCTTCTTGCCTTTGGTCTTTTGATCAGCAGGCTATTTTTGAGTTCCTTCATTCTTTGACCTTTTGCTTTTCTTCCATCAAATGTTCCTCTTCTTGTGTTCCTCGTCCTTTCTCCCTTTGCTCTTTTCCTGGTGGCAGCAGCAGCTTGGCAAGGTTCTGGACTGGTGGCTGCCTCAAGCCTGCTCAGGGCCGGCCAGTGGCATCATGCTCCCTCCAGTTTCACAAGTCCATTGAGCTGGGGGCGAGGACTGAATCCCAGGGCCTGCAGTGGAGGTGCCTGGCTATGTGACAACTGACCCAGACGATAAGGTGGCAGGAGTAGGGGAGGGAGAGGTGGCAGAGACGGAACAGTCATGGGAAACATGAGCTTTATAAATCAATTTTCTGTACCACTCTCTCTTTTCTAGTTCCACATGGTACATATAACAACACTCCAAGAGCTATGATTAAAGAACCACAGTTATTCGTTCATTCATTCAATCGTAATTATTAAGCATTTACTATATGCAGAGCACTGCACTAAGCGCTTGGAATGTACAATTGGCAACAGATAGAGACAATCCCTGCCCAACAACGGGCTCACAGACTAAACGGGGGAGACAGACAACAAAACAAAACAAAACAAGTAATCTGCAATAATAGTGCTCTAATGAGTTCTAATTCAATCAATAGTATTTATTCATTCATTCATTCAGTACTATTTATTGAGCGCTTACTATGTGCAGAGCACTGTATTAAGTGCTTGGAATATACAATTCGGCAACAGATAGAGACAATCCCTGCCCAGTGACGGGCTTACAGTCTAATCGGGGGAGACAGATGGGCAAAAACAAAACAACATAAACACGATAAATAGAATCGAGGAGATGTACACCTCATTAACAAAATAAATAGGGTAATAAAAATATATATAAATGAGCACAGTGCTGAGGGGAGGGGATAGATAAGAGGGGGAGGAGCAGATGGAAAGAGGGCTTAGCTGAGGGGAGGTGAAGGGGGGAAGGGGAAAGGAGCAGAGGGCAGGGGGGAGCAGAGAGGGAGCAGAGGGAAAAGGGGAAGCTCAGTCTGGGAAGGCCTCTTGGAGGAGTTGAGCTCTCAGTAGGGCTTTGAAGTGGGGAAGAGAGTTAGTTTGGCAGAGGTGAGGAGGGAGGGCATTTCAGGACCGCGGGAGGACGTGGGCCAGGAGTCGACGGCGGAATAGGCGTGAACAGGGGACGGTGAGGAGGTGAGTGGCAGAGGAGTGAAGCATGTGGGGTGGGCAGTAGAAAGAGAGAAGGGCAGTGAGGTAGGAGGGGGAAAGGTGATGGAGAGCCTTGAAGCCCAGAATGAGAAGTTTTTGTTTCGTGCAGAGGTTGATGGGCAACCACTGGAGGTTTTTAAGGAGGGGAGTGACATGCCCAGAGTGTTTCTGCAGGAAGATGATCCAGACAGCAGAATGAAGAATAGACTGGAGCGGGGAGAGACAGGAGGAAGGGAGATCAGAGAGAAGGCTGACACAATAATCCAGCCGGGATATTATGAGAGCTTGTACAAGCACGATTGCTGTTAGGATGGAGAGGAATGGTTGGATCTTGGTGATATTGTAAAGGTGAGACTGGCAGGCATTGGTGACAGATTGCATGTGTGGGGTGAATGAGAGAGCTGAGTCAAGGATAATAATAATAATGTTGGTATTTGTTAAGCGCTTACTATGTGAAGAGCACTGTTCTAAGTGCTGGGGTAGATACAGGGTAATCAGGTTGTCCCACGTGAGGCTCACAGTTAATCCCCATTTTACAGATGAGGTAACTGAGGCACGGAGAAGTTAAGTGACTTGCCCACAGTCACACAGCTGACAGGTGGCAGAGCCGGGATTCGAACCCATGACCCCTGACTCCCGAGCCCGGGCTCTTTCCACTGAGCCACGCTGCTTCCACCAAGGTTGCGGGCTTGAGAGACAGGAAGGATGGTCGTACCATCCACAGTGACAGGGAAGTCAGGAAGAGGACAGGGTTTGGGAGGGAAGATAAGGAGCTCAATTTTGAACATGTTGAGTTTTAGGTGGCGGGCAGACATCCACCTGGAGACATCCTGGAGGCAGGAGGAGATACGAGCCTGAAGGGAGAGGGAGAGAACAGGGGAGGAGATGTAGATTTGGGTGTCATTGGCATAGAGATTATAGTTGAAGCTGTGGGAGCGAATGAGTTCACCAAGGGAGTGAGTGTAGATGGAGAACAGAAGAGGGCCAAGAACTGACCCTTGAGGAACCCCAACAGTTAGAGGATGGGAGGGGGAGGAGGAGCCTGTGAAGGAGATCGAGAATGAGCGGTCAGAAAGATGAGAAGAACCAGGAGAGGACGGAGTCCGTGAAGCAAAGGTGAAATAAGGTGTGGAGGAGAAGGGGATGGTTGACAGTGTCCAAGGCAGCTGAGAGGTCGAGGAGGATTAGGATGGAGTAGGAGCCATTGGATTTGGCAAGGAGGAGGTCATGGGTGACCTTTGAGAGAGCAGTCTCGGTAGAGTGGAGGCGACGGAAGCCTGATTGGAGGGGGTCCAGAAGAGAGTTGGAGTTGAGGAATTCAAGGCAGCACGTGTAGATGACTTGTTCTAGGAGCTTGGAAAGGAAGGGTAGTAGGGAGATAGGGCAATAACTGGAAGGGGAAGTGGGGTAAAGAGCGGGTTTTTTTAGGATGGGGGAGACATGGGCATGTTTGAAGGCAGAGGGGAAGAAGCCATTTGTGAGTGAGCGGTTGAAGATAGAAGTTAAGGAGGGGAGGAAGGAAGGGGCGATGGTTTTTATAAGGTGAGCGGGAATGGGGTGAGAAGGACAGGTGGAGTGGGTGGCACTTGCGAGGAGGGAGGAGCTCTCCTCTGAGGATACCACAGGGAAGGATGGGAAAGTAGGGGAGAGGGTTGGGAGGTGGGGGGAAGCAGAAGGGGGAGGGGTGACTTTGGGGAGCTCAGACCTGATTGTGTTAATTTTCGTGATGAAGTAGGTGGCCAGACCGTTGGGGGTGAGGGATGGGGGAGGGGGAGGAACTCCCGAATGCCAAGTCGATAAAGGGGGATGGGGGAGAGGAAACCACTGATAAAAAAGCAGTCACCACAGCTGCATCTACTGTCTGCAAAGTACCATAGTAAGTACTTGGAAGCTCGTCCTCTACACTGTAAGCTCATTATGGGCAGGGAATGTCTCTGCTTATTGTTGTATTGTACTCTTCCAAGTGCTTAGTACAATGTTTTGCACACAGTAAGCGCTCAATAAATGTGATTGAATGAATGAATGAAGAGTACAATGGAATTAGTAGGCATGATCCTTGCCCTCAAGGAATTTACAATTCAGCAGGGAAGAAAGATCCTAAAATGAGAAGCAGCATGGCATAGTGGATAGAGCACAGTCCTGGGAGTCAGAAGGTTATGGATTCTAATCCCAGATTCTCCACTTGTCTGCTGTGTGATGTTGGGCAAGTCACTTCACTTCTCTGGGTCTCAGTTACCTAATCTGTAAAATGGGGATTGATAGTGTTAGCCCCACATGGGACAGGGACTGTGGCCAACCCAATTTGCTTGTATCCACCCCAGTGCTCAGAGCAGTGCTTGGCAAATAGTAAGTGCTTAACAATACTAAAATTATTAATATAAATTACAGGTAGAAGAACAGGCTTAGTGGAAAGAGCATAGGCCTGGGAGTCAGAGGACCTGGGTTGTAATACTATGTCTGCCATTTATCTGTTGTATGACCTTGAGCAAATCTCTTAATTTCTCTGGGCCTCAGTTTCCTCATATGCAAAATGGGGATTCAATACCTTTTCTCCCTCCTAATTACACTGTGAGCCTTTTATGGGACAGGGCCTATGTCCAATATGATTACCTTGTTTCTACCCTGTGCTTAGTCACTATTTAACAATTACTATTAAATTACTATTACTATTATATTAAAAATCAATATAAATGTATGAACATACATATAGGGAAAAAGGAGATGCGTAAGTGACATGGAAGTGCTGAAGTGGCAGTTACTTGGGATATAAGAAGGGAGATGAGAAATTAATCAGGAAAAGCCAACTGGAAAAAGCAGAGATGAATGAAGAGGAATTGCCACACTTTGACAAATATGGAAATAAAACTTCCTACCTTAACTATACCATACTAGAATTTCAATTTTATAAAATCCAATACTAACATTATATATGTATATATAAATAATCTTTATAATACAGCAGTCTTTCATTAGTATAAACTCTGACATTTTCCTGTTGTTCATATTTAATAAAATGTACCTCTTGGAGGATCAAAGAGAAACCTGAAAATAGGAATGACATTTCTTTAGAAAATACATGCTAAAATGTGGGACTGCGTTCTTGCAAAATCATTTATTAAGAAAAACTTGCATTGTAGTACTACCCATTGTGACACCACACACATGCACACAAGTCACTCCTGTGTTATATCCAGCATGTTATATCTAGCATGTTATATCCAGACTCATGTTGTTGAAAGAACGTCTCCTAATTCTCTAACCAGGTCCTAGTCAAAAGATGCAGTAAAAACCCATGCTACGGGAGAATGGGTGGTAATTCTCAAGTGTTGATCAAATTTCAAATCTACACGTATGAAAAAAGATCCTTGTCATAAAGTTATTTTTACATTTGGTTTATAAATACATATTTTTTAGAAGTTAAGGAAAGATGTAGACTGGTCACTAAGACTTTTGTTCTTTTCCTGGGGTGGATGCTTTTAGCATCACCATAACAAAGACATGTTTTCTGCTCAAAATGAGAGTGACACTCTCAACTGATTGCACTGAATATTCATTCATTCAATCATATTTATTGAGCGCTTACTGTGTGCAGAGCAAAGCAGATAGAGACAATCCCTGCTCCAAAATGGGCTCACAGTCCAAAATGCAGAACTATTTTTGTGAACCAGTGTCCTGAGCCAGACTATATATCCTATTATGGGTATTATAAGCCTGTTAATTTTCCTCCCCAGTATATGTTGTTTTTCAGCAAATGAATAACACCTTTCTTGATTTGGGCTGGGATAATTTAGTAGGGAAAATATTGAGATTCACATTTGACATTTGCTGACTTAAAATAGGCAAAAAAATTATATCAGCAGCTGCTTCTAAATCAGTTTCATTCCTCCTATTGAAATAGAAGCCAGAAATAAAACATTGATTAAATAGCACTGGCATTTTATTTCTGTGGTGCTGGATACTAGCCTAGATAAAGAGCTGGTTAAAATCTTAAGACAAAGAGTTCTTTTGTGAAGCAGTAAGTCCATCTGGGAAAAATATTAAGGGAAGTCCCAATGGAATCAGCCTCCAGACTCCTCTACCTACAACTTTATTGGAGATGCAATGGCTAAAATAGATCTCTAAGTAGTCTGGAAGGCAGAGGAAGAAACGTAGTTGAGGATGAAATCACACACCACATCAACTTGATTTTAAGCTTTCAGCTTAAATATGCAGAGTTGTGGAATATAGGCAAAGAAAAAGATTAGTAAAATAGCTTAAAATAAAAATCAACAAATGAGTCTACAGCAAGAATTGCACATTTAATCAGAAAAATAGTATCCAGCTTCTTGTATCAAGTTGCAATGAGGGACATTTTTCATGATTCTAAATTAAGCAATAAAGGTTATTTCCATTTTCTGCTTTCTAGGAATATTTTTCGATATTCTAAGTTTCCCTTAGCTCAATCTCATTTGGTTATATTCCTTGCCTATTCAAATTTTTTTTTCTTTTTCATGGTGATATAGTATCTCCCCTAGAAGAGTTGAGAGAAATGTGAGTGCAGACCCAAGGAAGTTACACATTTCTCCACTAAGATTCTTCATTTCTGGTTCCTACACCATGAATGTATTTTAGCTTTATAGAATAATGCTCAATGGAGTGAGAGTAATCCACATAGTTTTTAAAAATAAAGAGGTGTTTTATGGGGTGCCATTAAGCAGGAGAGTGTGCTGAGTGTGAAGCAAATTTAAAGCAAAAAGATTTCCTTAACACTAAGGCTCACAAAAGATTGGAGTGAACTACCAGATTTCGCCAAGACAATCACTCAGAGCAGTCGTGAAATACTGTACTTGGAATCACTGAGGTTTACATTAAATGGAAGTAAATATACCAGGATAGGCCAGAAGGATTTATTTATCTTCCCTTCAAAATTTCCAATTCTATTTCTCTAGTATTTGTCTTCCAAGAAGTTTGACATCCTGAAATAGTAAATGGCTCACCCTTGATGGCATGTGCATAGGAAATGTTGGTTATTTCTTAATCATTCAGGAGAAATTCCAAATATTACCTAAACTATGTGCTTTAAAGTGGCATTTAGTTAAAGAACTGTTTAAATAATTTGGAATGAACTCAAAATCTGCTTTGCTTTTCCATCCTACAGGATGGCCTCATTCGATTGTGTAACTGAATACCAAAAGAATCTGGCTTGTGTTTTTAGATAAATTATCCAGTCATAAAAAAATCTTAATAGGCATAATTTGAAGGTTACTTTTTTCTGTAATTTGATAACGAGTATAATGACTCCGTTAGCTATGCTAAACAGACACAGGGCAAGAGAAAGAAAATAACATTAAGCAGCATGAATTATGGTGCTTTTGATATTTAAATGAAGTGTACAGGGTCCAAAGTAAATAGAAACATGCTTGCTCTGACTAATTTTCTTGATAATATCTACGCTGCAAGCAGAAAAACACAAGTCTTCATAAAAGACTTATTACTTGTACAATTGAGGGGCACTTATTGTTTTTGATTTCTTGTACCCAATGTGAAACCTCTTCCATTCCTTTAAAGTCATACACATTTGCACAAGGGGGAAAATCCAATTCTTGGTTTCTGATCCTTAACTGTGAAATTTAGATGTCATGCCTCCAATCAGTGGCACTTGCCAATTCTTCTTACTAGTGAAGACCTTAAAAGGGTAAGTGGAGTGGAGTGACAAAACACTAAAAATTAGTGACTAAAATGTAGTCATTGACAAGTTGTAATGGCTGACATTTGCAAAAAACAAAATCAATGATCAACAACTAAAAAAAAGCTCAATAGAGCTAGAATTATGATCAGGCTAAAGTAGAAAATGTTGGTTAGAGTTGGTGTTATAAAATTAGGAAGAGGGTAAGGATTAGAAGGTTAGTGTTAGGGCAAGGTATTGGGTAATATCAATAATGGAATGTAAGCTTGTTTGGGCAGGGAATGTGTCTGTTTATTGTTATATTGTGCTCTCCCAAATGCTTAGTACAATGCTCTGCACACAGTAAGTGCTTAATAAATATGAATGAATGCATGAATGAATAATTGAACCAATGATGATATATTTGTAAACAATTCAGTTGAACAAATCATGTGCCTGGGAGATGAAACCCAGGATTCTGAGGAAGTGATAGGAACTAGGTCTGCTGCTATACTTTCTATGCAGATCTAACAGATTACTGCTACTTAATTTATAATGGGAATAGTTGCATAAATTTTGATTTGATTTTTTAGTGTAGCATTTTCCAAATTGTACCCTGTCAGCCATCTGGGGGTCTAGCAAAGTTAAAAGCTTGGAGAGCACTACATCTTCCTTTATGTGGCTGCTGCTCTGTGCATCTTCTCACTCTCTTCCACACAACTGTGGGTAGTGAATAATGGATGTGTGAAGAGGAAGTGAGAAAAACAAGGAGTGACACTGAGACAGTAATGACAGATAAACTTTAAAATGGTGGCATATAGACATAAATTTCTTTCTTAAGAAAACTAAAATTCTGTTTCCTCTGTTAATAGGAAGAAAGATTAGAGCACAGTAGATGCTCAATAAATAATCAGGCATTGACAGAAAAGTAGGGGAGGAAAATATATGTGGAGTGGAAGAACTTTTTCTCACATTCACTTGATGCCTGCCCATGCTTCTAATTGTGTTTGACTATCAAGGACTTTACCACTTGAATATGAAGCTTGATTTTCTTGTTATTTATTTCTCCAGCAGCACCTCAATCACTACAGGGGAAGCATTCAATTCAACAAATTCATTTTCATGCCATTGGCAGTGAAAGCAACCTCTAACTTTTTTCATTTTTTATTTTCTATGGTATTTGTTACACCTTTCCTATGTGCCAGGCACAAGACTAAGCACTGGGGTAGATACAAGCTAATCAGGTTGGACACAGTTCATGTCCCACATGGGGCTCACAGGCTTAATTCCCCATTTTACAGATGAGGTGAGATAATGAGGCACAGAGAAGTTAAGCAACCTGCCTGTGGTCACACAGTAAACAAGTGGTGGAGCTAATTCAATCCATTGATCAATGGTATTTATTGATTGCCTACTATGCGCAAAACACTGTATTAAGCACTTTGGGAGAGTACAGTGCAACAGAATTAGTGGACCTGTTCCCTGTTCATAATGAGCTTGTAGTCTAGAGATAATTATACTAATTGTATAATTAATCTCTCTAGTGCCTAATTGGCCTCATGAGGTTTATAGTAGAGATTCTGTTGTTTCTTTCCACCCATCCATAGTTCAACAAAAGTACATTTTGTGGTTTCTACATTTCTGTGCTTCCTCATACTAATTATAACACTTTAAAAAAAGATATTTGTTAAGCACTTACTATGTTCCAGGCACTGTACTCAGTGTTGGGTAGGTATAAGCTAATCAAGTTGGATTGGACACAGTCCCCGTCCTACATGAGGCTCACAGTTTTAATCCCCATTTTACAGATAAGATAACTCAGGCACAGAGAAATGAAGTGACTTACCTCAAATGTCACATCTAATTGAGGCGACCCATCTTTCCCAATTATTTTTGATCTTTCCCAATCATTTTTGCTCAGAGGTTCACCGACGATGTGAGGAATGGCCTCTGGGCACCCTTCCCCTCTGCCTCTATGCAAAACTAAGCGAGTGAGAGAGGTAAGTGGAAGGTAGTATTCCCGCACCACTTCTGACATTTTCATCATGGGTAGAAGAGTTCCAGGTTTGACCCCAAGTATGATCAAGTCCATGTGGGAGCATGTGACACATGCATAATGAAATCTAATGGATTCGTACCCAAGTTTCTGGGACACACCTGGAAGGTCACCATCTCACACAGGGACCACTGTGCTGCCTAATACCTGCCTATTATTATCATCTGTGGGACATAATGTGGCATCTAATGAATTATTTTATGGTGATTTTTTTTAGTAGGTGATAAAATTCAGTCTTCCAAATAGGCTGTTAAAATTGTATTTACTTGTCAGGATTTGCACTGGCTCCATACTATCTTCCTTCAAGGTCATTCCCACTTTCTACTATCAGATCCATATCAGTATAGCCTTAAAAGAAAAAAAAAACCTTCTTCCTGAAAATACACTCAGAATTTCCCCCTTTCTCAAAATGATTAGACTCAGTAGCTCTTGCTTCATGTTGCATAACCCCAAACTAGGACCACAGTTAGCCACTCTTTATTTAGGGCAATCCAAGGAAAATCTGGGATTAGAAACTCCAGCCAGGACCCAACTGAGAGTTGTGTATAACCATAGCTGAACCAGTTGAGATAGTGACCAGAGTCAGGATTTAATCAATACCACAAATTGGAAAGTATAACAACATAAAATACCAAAGTTGAAATTTAAAAGGTAATATTTAAAGACACAGACAAAACTGGAAGGGCCAAGTCTGAGGATCAACTTGCCAGGAATCAGGCCCCATATGGCTCACTACGTGGCTGCCTAAAGGCTTTGTGCTTGGGAAAAGGGCTTGGTATATGATAACCCAGAAATTAATGCATTCTAGTTACCTCTCTATCCCAGGTATAGCTTAAGCCAAGAGAAATATTTTACCATGTGGAAATATTTTTATGGTATGGTCTCAACCAGAACCTGATCTCCATGTATCCAACTGCTTGACTTCCTCTCCACATTCTCCTCAAGAGAACATGGCCTGCCTCTCCCAGTGTGGGAGTATGCAGGGGAAGAAAAGGAAGGGGGCAGGATGGGGCTTTCCCACTGTTTCCAACAAACACTGATTCCTCTGAAATCAAAAGGGACTAGAAAAGAGAAGCTAGATATCTTAAGTTTCTTATAGGTCCACTCTCTCATTCCTTTTAGCCCTGGATACAGTACTGGGGTTGGTTAGGGAAGGAAGCAGGGAGGGAACATATATGTCCATATAAGGAAGCTGCATGGCCTAATTTAAGTAAGTTAAATTACTTAAGGGCCTGGGAGTCAGAGGACCTGGGTTCTAATCCTGACTCTGCCACTTGTCTGCTGTGTGACCTTGGGAAATTGGTTCATTCAGTCATATTTATTGAGCACTTACTGTGTGCAAAGCACACAACCTCTCTGCCTCAGTTCCCTCATCTGCAAAATGGGGATTCAAAACCTGTTCTACCCCCTACTTAGTCTGTGATCCCTATGTGGGACCTGATTATCTTGTATCTACCCCAGTGCTTAGTACAGTGCTTGGCACATACTATAGTAACAAAATACTATTATTATTGCTGCTATTGTTGAGATGTTCCCTCCATAGACAACAGGGTCTTGGCCTCATCACCCCTTCTCCTACCCTAGAGACCACCAGGTTATACCCCTATGTCTCCTGGAACTGGACCCCTGGGTTTAACACCCGATGGACTCCCCTGCCCCTCCCTGCATGGAGGAAGGCTACAGCCAAGTCAGAGGTTATGGGGGTCAGTACCAATTTCATGGCTGCTCACCCCAGTACCTCCCAGGGAATCCATTTCAAGCCAGAAAGTGAAGAAAAACCAGCCTGGTCTCCTGGTCCCCTTTCCTCTGGAGGAGACTTCTTAGGAGTTTCTACTTAAAGAGAAGCTTTCCATCCTCTTGACCCCCCCAACTTGACCTGAACTCCCCCACAACCTCTCACTGCCAGACTGAGGCTGGAAAATGCAGAGGGATGGCTGAGGCAAGTAAGGGGAAGGAGTGGAGAGGAGGCAGAGTTTGCCTGGCACTGGAGCTTTGGATCCCAGACAGGCTATTCTCCCCTATGACCCTTAACCAGCTGCCCCTGGGAACTGGTGTCTAGGTACTAGAAATGAAGCTGGGGTAAGTACAAGGCGCAGGGGGTATGGGGGATGCAGGGGAGCCCAGCCCTATCCTGAATGGGACTCATATGCTGCTATCCTCTCTGCTCACCTCTCCACCACATTTTGCCAGTTTCCCCAGAGCAGACACCTGGATTTCAGACCTGCTGGTATCCCCATACGGTGAAGGCAAACAGGGAAGGGAATGGCTATGGGAACCAAGGGAGCCCAGAACAAGTTAATGCTCCACTCCCCTACCCTTCTCCTGGTCATCTGGATCATCGTTCCTTGGCCACCATCTCCAGCTCTCTGTCCCCATCTAGTCTCCCTTTCTTGCCTCTTTCTCCCCTTCTATTCTTGGATCCCACCATGGCTCTTGGAAGCACCAAGAAGCCTCATCCCTTTCCCACTCTGAATTCCAGGATCATTTTAGCTCAGGATGGGTGAGAAAACAGTATCATTTTATCTCAGGATGGGTGAGAAAACAGGGTTGGGAGGTGGCAAGGATTAAAATGCAATTTGACATCAGGGTTCCTGGGCAGGCTCAGAGGTGGAATTAGAGTGCTACCTAGTTCCAAAAAAAATGAATTTTGCTTTTATGGCACAATTCCCACTATTGGCAGGTTGCCTCCGAACATTGCCCTTCACAGATTTGGAGTGGGGAAAGGGGCGGGGGGTGAGGTGGGGTACGTGTGTGGGGAGGGGTGGAGGGGAAGCAGGAGAAGCAGAATTCATTACCGAAAAATTCCTTTTAAAAAACCTGCCTACCCCTCAAAGTTATGCAGTAACAGACATTTCACAGGGATCCTCGAGAGTGCCATTTTAAGGAGACACTCAAATTTCAGGATAAACTTTCACATATATATGCTGCATTACAAACATTGTGTTCATTGAGAAGTGCGGTACTGACTTTGGATTAAGTTTGTAAAAGAGTAACCCATTAAAGAGAGAGAGTCTGAGGGTTTGTTTTGGAAAGATTTGTTTTTCACAAGAAAGGTTTTTTTCCACAAGATGTTATATTGATATTTTTCCCTTTTTTATGAACAGTAACTTTTACTGGGGGTGGGAGAGCAAGGAAAGAAAAAGTACACTTAAGGAACTAGACAGGAAGGAGGAAATTATAACACCAAACAATATGGTGCCTGCTCAGTCATGCCCAATCATGCCTTGCCCATAAAAATTGTCATGGAATTAAAAATCCTTGTTTGAACAGGACTGTCTACATTTTTAAAACAACACAGATAAAGTGAACTTTGATTTGGATCGACCAAGCAATTTTACTACAGGATAGAACAGAATTCTCTCAGTGGAATTTCTGATCCTCATAAAATAATTGAAAACAGTGAAGCTATTTTGTTTATAAATCTCTATCACCAAGGTACTGAAAATGCCTTAAACACATTCTCTCATATCCTTCAGTTGGGATTGAGAAAGTCAGGTAACGTTGTGAGGTGCAGCAGGTAAGTGAGTGGTTGAAAAATCCACAAGGGTGTCAAATGCAATATTTATGTAGCACCTACCACTATAGTTTTAAAGCATTCATTCATTCATTCATTCAATAGTATTTACTGAATGCTTACTATGTGCAGAACACTGTACTAAGTGCTTGGAATGTACAAATTGGCAACAGAAAGAGACAGTCCCTGCCCACTGACGGGCTTACGGTCTAATCGGGGGAGACAGACAGACAAAAACAATAGCAATAAATAGAATCAAGGGGATGTACATCTCATTAAAACAATAGCAATAAATAGAATCAAGGTGATGTACATCTCATTAAAAAAATAAATAGGGTAATAAAATATATACAAATGAGCAGACGAGCACAGTGCTGAGGGGAGGGGAAGGGAGGGGGGAGGAGCAGAGGGAAAGGGGGTGAAAAGGGGACTTAGCTGAGGGGAAGTGAAGGGGGAGTAAAGGTAAAGAGGCAGCAGAGGGAGCAGAGGGAAAAGGGGAAACTCAGTCTGGGAAGGCCTCTTGGAGGAGGTGAGCTCTCAGTAGGGCTTTGAAGAGGGGAAGAGAGTTTGGCGGAAGGAGGGCATTCCAGGGCAGCGGGAGGACGCGGGAGGACAGAGGTTGATGGTGGGATAGGCGAGAACGGGGGACGGTGAGGAGGTGGGTGGCAGAGGAGCGGAGCATGCAGGGTGGGCACTAGAAAGAGAGAAGGGAGGAGAGGTAGGAGGGGGCAAGGTGATGGAGAGCCTTGTAGCCTAGAGTGAGAAGTTTTTGTTTCGTGCAGAGGTTGATAGGCAACCACTGGAGGTTTTTAAGAAGGGGAGTGACATGCCCAGAGCGTTTCTGCAGGAAGATGAGCTGGGCAGCGGAATGAAGAATAGACTGGAGTGGGGAGAGACAGGAGGAAGGGAGATCAGAGAGAAGGTTGACACAATAATCCAGCCGGGATATTATGAGAGCTTGTACCAGTCATATAGCCGTTTGGGTGGAGAGGAAAGGGCGGATCTTGGTGATATTATAAAGGTGAGACTGGCAGGTCTTGGTGATGGATTGAATGTGTGGGGTGAACGAGAGAGCCGAGTCAAAGATGACACCGAGGTTGCGGGCTTGAGAGACGGGAAGGATGGTCGTAACACCCACAGTGATAGGGAAGTCAGGAAGAGGACAGGGCTTGGGAGGGAAGATAAGGAGCTCAGTTTTGGACATGTTGAGTTTTAGGTGGCAGGCAGACATCCAGGTAGAGACGTCCTGGAGGCAGGAAGAGATACAAGCCTGAAGGGAGGGGGAGAAGACAGGGGCAGAGATGTAGATTTGTGTGTCATCTGCATGGAGATGATAGTTGAAGCCGTGAGAGCGAATGAGTTCACCAAGGGAGTGAGTGTATATGGAAAACAGAAGAGGGCCAAGAACTGACCCTTGAGGAACCCCAACAGTTAGAGGATGGGAGGGGGAGGAGGAGCCTGCGAAGGAGACCGAGAATGAATGAATGGCCAGAAAGATAAGAGGAGAACCAGGAGAGGACGGAGTCCATGAAGCCAAGGTGAGATAAGGTGTGGAGGAGAAGGGGATGGTCAACAGTGTCAAAGGCAGCTGAGGGGTCAAGGAGGATTAGGATAGAGTAGCAGCCATTGGATTTGGCAAGAAGGAGGTCATGCCAAAGCATGCATGTTCCCATTTTACTCCAGAAGAATACAGGAGAATAAGGGCAGTAAAGTGATTTTCTCAGGCTCAGAGGACAAGTTAGTAACAGAATAAAGTTTAGAATTTGTAAGCTTTTGATCTCCAATGAACATTCTTGCCTTCCCATGTCCCCAGACATGACATTGCCTTTTCTTCTACTTTTCGCTACCATTCTAAATAATCATTTTATATATATTGAGCCAGAACCTATCAAGATTTAAGAAACCTTTAGTTGGAAGTTTCATGCATTTGGAGGTGGAGTTCTTTTCCCATAATTTTGAAGATCATAGCTAAGGATACTAAGGAGCAGTAGGGCCTAGTGGTTAGATCATGGGCCTGGGAGTTAGAAAGACTTGGGTTCTAATTCCGACTATTCCACTTGCCTGCTGTGTGACCTTGGGCAAGTCACTTAACTTCTCTGCCTCAGTTACCTCATCTGTAAAATGGGGATTAAAACTGTGAGCTCCACGTGGGTCATAGACTGTGCCCAACCTGATTAGCTTATATCTACTCCAGTGCTTAGTACAGTGCCTGGCATATAGTAAGTGCTTAACAAATACCATTTAAAAATCATCATGAGTTATTTGATTTGAAGGAGTTAACACAGCTTCCAAAGGGCCTATTCTATCACATAGAATCAATCAATCAACAGCATTTATTGAGCACCTAGTGTGTGCAGAGCACTGTCGCGGGAATATAACATAACGGAGTAAGTAGACACATTCCCTGCCCACAAGAAGTTTATAGTCTTGAAAAAGAGTTTACGGAGAAGTATCTCGATTCCTAGGATAATCTGACATAACAAGTAGTAAGAATAGTTTTTTTCCTGAATTTGAAAAAGATTGCAAAAAGCAGAATGTGGTGCTGAAGTTATTGCAGACTTACTGCTGAGTCTCTTTAAATTTGCTGATTTTGTTGCATTTCATTTCATCTAGAGCACAATTTCTGAAGGTAATAACCCACTCTCTTTAGGACACATGGCTGAACTGACATTGTGCACTCACATCTTGAATGCAGCTGTGAACATCTGTGTTAGTTCCAGTTAATCCTTGATAGTATCATTTGGCAGAGAGAGAACTGTTCACATACAAGGCTCTGTCAGTAGGAAAAATATAAGTGTGCAGGTGTTCTGGCTCCCCCCACTGCCCCCCACCTCCCACCACCCCCAGATGTACACTGGAGTTTAGGTGGGTAAAATGGTTGTTAGTTCCCGAACCTAGGGGATTAGTGTTTATGAAGATGTGCATTGGCATACAAACAGATTTGAAGATAAGAAGCACTTATTTGACTTTTAGAAAGACTGCTTGTATATGGCTAGTTTAAATGGTGTTTTAGGGTCTATTCTTGTATGCACAGACCCCAGTTTTCCCATTTTACGCAGGAAAAAAACCCACAAAGAATTTTACTATTTTAAACACGTTCCTTCTGATCCTTACTCCTAAGATACCTTATTCTTCCTCCCTCAAAAGAACTTCTCAGTTGTTTTGCTATTTACCACTAGTAGGTTCATTTTCAAAAAAATATGGAAGTTCACAGAGCAAACCCCCACTGGTAGTAGTGGATTAAAAAGTGATTTGAAAAGCAAACATTTAAAAGGAGGCCAAATGCTGATTGTGATGAATTTTAAGAATGGTATAATTGTTGTTTGTTTGGAAGTGTTGTAAATAATCACTAAAAATAATCGACATTTCCTTTCGAGCATACAGTACACCATAACATAATTAAAATGATGATGCAGCCTTAGGACTAAGAACCATACCCAAATAAGTGGTAGATATAGACTTACAGTTCTGTTCTCCAGAATATAGACAAATAATATTTTCCTTGGTTATGTATTTTTCACCATTATTATTGTAATTTGGATGGAAGAGGGAGGGGAGGAAAGTACGTATTTCTTTTTTGTACATTTGAAGAATTAATAATAATAATAACAACACTAGTGTTTTTTAAGTACTTTGTACCAGGCACTGTACGTAGTACAGTGCTGGGGTGGATATATGCAAATTGGGTTGAACATAGTCCCTGTCCCACATGGGACTCACATTCTTAATCCCAATTTTACAGTTAAGGTAACTGAAGCCCAGAGTAGTTAAGTGACTTGCCCAGTGTCATACTACAGACAAGTAGCGGAGCAGGGATTAGAACCCAGGTGGTTCTGACTCTCAGGTCCATACTCTATCCATTAAGCCATGCTGATTGAAATTAAATTTGGATTTGAATTTAGTGTTTTCATAGCATACTCTGGATTAATTTTAGTAATTTGGCATAGATTCCCCAGAAACATAGATCATTCATAGTATTTATTAAAATGTCATTTTAAACTGTCAGCTAAATTGCCTTGTATTTCTAAATGCAGAAAACACTACTTTGGCTGAATAATTTCAAAAATTATACAGCTATTGTAGAAAATGTGGCAATTACAATAGAGTAAATACACAAGAGAAAAAGGAAGCTCTTCTTACTGCTTGGTCCTAGTTGTCCAAGTGGTGATGATCTATCTGTGGGCCACATTTAGTCCAAGTCAGGGTTTAGGCTGGCCTGTTAACAGATGCATATTTAATGATGCAACAGTTTCACTCTTAATGGGTTCATGAAAATACAAATGTCAGTGCCACTTAACTAGTTCTAAAAAGCGCAACCACTCCACGGGCATACTGCTTTAAATGTACCTGGCCGCCACACCAAGTAGTTGCACAATGCTGCTCTAGCTAATTCAGAAGTGTGGGGGTGTCTACCATGAAATTAAGCCCCCTTCTCCTGCCCACTCACTAACAGAAGTAGGAGGGGGAGGGGCTGACTCTGATCCTGTCCCCACTCTCCCAGCTCAGGCCAGCTTGAGAATGGAGTGGCAAACAGTGGGTGGCCTTGTTGGAGTGCAAGTGTGGGGTGTGGAAAAGTGGCAAATAAATGCAATTCTCTCTCCACCCCATGAAGGAGGAGAGGGACCTTTCATAAACTCCAGAGGGAAGCTGTTATATGCCCATATATGTTTGCATGGGGTTGGGGACTGTCTTCCCTACCTAATCCTACATTTGCCCTCAAACAAGGGCACACAGCCAAAGTCATTGGATGACAAAACCCAGGTGGTACAAGGCTGGTAAAACGTTCCAGGGGACACACTATTCCTTTTAGCAAGTTAGGCAGGAGGGTCATTAGTTGTATTATGGAAAGATACTCAAGGGTGCTGAAAGAGTTATTACCCCATCAAAATACCCAACTAACTCCCGTGGCAAAGCCTACTCACCAGCAGGAACTAACTGAATGATCCCGTGAGGCAAAATGGGAACTAGAATCCAGAATTTCTGACAGCTGTTCCATTACCCTAATCACTAGCTTATGCTTCTACATTTAAATAACACTGGCACTGTAGACAAGGGTAGATTAAATTGATTCATTTTGACAGCAAAGCCTGTGGATTAAGAAATAGTTAAGAAATAAGAATACCATCTTTATGCCTTGTTATTTGAGCTTTGTCAGGCTGTAGCTCCTGTGTGTGTGAAGAACAATGTAGAAATGAATTGAAAATATAACTTGGTAACTTTTAAGTTATTCAGAGACAATAGATTCACATATTCAAGAATGCTGGATCGATTTGTAGTTCAAAGTGATTAAATCTTCCCAAAATAGGCCCACACAGAAATTTACTTTAACTTCAGTCTCCAAAGACCATTTGGCTTCCTAGGAAAGATGTTCAAGGTAGACTCAGTTATTCGAGCTAACTCATTGCTTCACTTCTCTGTGCCTCAGTTCCCTCATCTGTAAAATGGGGATTAAGACTGTGAGCCTCACGTGGGACAACCTGATTACTCTGTATCTACCCCAGCGCTTAGAACAGTGCTCTGCACATAGTAATTGCTTAACAAATACCATTATTATTGCTCTGAATGGATTAACCCATCATTAATGTTTTTTCACCTCCATGGTAAATCATGACTTGAATACATCTAATGCCTGCACAATAATTACCTTACCAGGCAAACAGTGGCTGATTGTTCTTTTCATTAGCGTATTTCTCACTTTTTAAGATTAAGCTAAATTTATCTTTCCAAAGATAATGAATCCATTGTTTTGTGGCTTGTGATATTCATAGTACCCAGTATAAATAGTTCTTTCCTCTAGTTTATGTTTCCCACTTTACATCAGGCAGGAGTATCATGATGGAGATTCTATTTTGATAGGAACAGTGTGTAAATTCAGATTAATTATTTTAGTAGAAATTGTGACTATATTACAGACTCAAAAACATTGATTCTGGCCTGCTGGAAATCCGCAAATAGCACCCACACACAACTTCAACAGCAAATTGTGCCTAGCTGGTACGATAAGTAACTTATTTTGTGGAATAAATGCTTTGCCATATTAGTCCATTTAAATTAGATTAAGACTGTTACTATTTACACCCAAACCACACAAAATATTTACTTTTTGAGAGATTTCAGTCTGCTAAACGTCTCAAAAAATACATCCAAATGCTCAGTTTTTATTCACCAGAGAAATTCTGACTGTTATGCTAATCAAATCCATGAAAAGCCACATCTCCAGGATGGAAAGATATTGGGGTAAGCCAAACAGAAATCAGCTGTGGGCAAATAAGAATGATCATGAAAACAGAAGACACTGATCATAGGCACTGGAATCATGCTTTTTCAGATATTATGATTACTACCATCTTGCAGGAATATAAAGCAAGGTTCCAGGCCGTCTAAGAAGCCAGCACAGAATTTATGAGTGGACTAAAATGTAGAGATGGCACATTATCATCATCAAAAGCATTTATTGTCAATTTATTGAGCTCACAGTTATCAACAGCCAGTGGTCCGTACTGAGTGCCTTCTGTGTGAAGAGCCCTGAAATAAGCATTTGAGAGAGTACAGTAGAATTAACAGACAGGATCCCTGCTCTCAAAGAGATAGATTACAATCTATCAGTGGAAACAAAAACTAAAATGATACAGATAGGAAGAAGTAATAGGGTAAAAAAAAAATTATGTACATAAGTGTTTTGGGGGTGAGAGTTACTTAAATGAGTACTCAGATGCTTATGTGGATTAGAGGTGCTGTAATGTCAGTTGGGAAATTAGAAATCTGTTGGAGAAGGCAACTGAGAGGTTGAGAAGGAGTCATTTGGAATAGAATCCATTGGATAAGGCAAGAAGGAGGTCACTGGTGACCTTGGACAGAGTGGTCGCAAGGGAAAGAAGCGGATAAAATCTGGATTGCCGAGGGTCATGGAGGGTGCTGGAGGAGAGGAAGTGGAGGTAGCTATGTATGCAACCTGTTTGAGGAATTTGTATAGGAATGGGCAGAGAGAAATGAGTTGATAACTGGATGGTACAGTAAAGTAAAGAGAAGGTTTTTTGTTTTTTTTTAGGATAGGAGAGACATAGGCATGTTTGAATTCAAGGTAAGGAGCTATCAAAATGAGGAGTAGAAGGTGGTGGTCAGGAAATAAAGGGGCAATTATCTCCCTTGGATTTGCAAACTCTATAGATTGGCTGCATTTTTCCCAGGTTCCACCAGACCTACTTTCTTACATTAGGTTCTACTCCCAAGAGATTCTGGGAAATGTAATTCCCAGAAAGGAAGGAGTTTAGGGAAACAGCTTGGTGTAGTAGAAGAGCATGGACCTGGAATCAGGTCAGCTGAGTGGCCTTGGGCAAGTCACTTCACTTCTCTGTGCCTCAGTTGCCTCATCTGTAAAATGGAGATTAAGACTGTGAGTTCCATGCAGGATAGGGACTGTGTCCAATCCGATTTCCTTGTATCCACCCCAGTGCTTAGTACAGTGCCTGGTACACAGTCAACAGTTAACAAATACCACAATTATTATTATCAGAAGAAGCAGCATGGCTTAGTGGATAGAACATGGGCCTGGGAGTAAGAATGATCTGGGTTCTAATCCCAGCTCTGCCACGTGTCTGCTGAGTAGCCTTGGGCAAATCATTTAATTTCTCTTGGCCTCAGTTACCTCGTCTGGAAAATGGGGATGAAGACTGTGAGCCCCATGGAGAACAGAAACTTTGTGTAATCCAATTTGCTTGTATCCACCCCAGTGCTTAGAACAGTGCTTGACACATAGTAAGCACGTAACAAGTACCATAATTGTTATTATTGAGTGCATTTCCTACTCCTGGAACCCTCTTTGGTGAAAGTTCCATTTCTTGTGTGGGCCTGAATATTTGCACAACCAATCCGGCAAACACTCATCATCCCTCTTCTGCCTACAGCAAAGGATGCTAGGGGTGGCACAAAGTCAGTGGTTCTTCACCAAGACTCAACCTCACTACTTCCACTTGTGCCTAGCAGTATCCCCGCATGGTTACACAGGTCGGGGGCTGACTGTCTCCCTATCGTATACTTGGGCACTACACAACTACACCACACCTGAGTTCAAACTTAGCCACATTTTCCTAAAAGTGGGCCAGTGCAGGAGAACAGGAAGAAACAATGGTACACTCAGACATCTTCTTTTTATAAAGGACACAGCAAAACTTTTCCATTGGTGATAGATGGGCAGCAAATTTTACGTTCTATTAGAGGAGAATTCTGGAGGGAGCCTGAAAGAAGACTATCTTCTATGCATTTCCAGACATGAAGGGAGACCAAACTTAGGCAGACCTAACTTTATCACTTATAATTTTCCCATCTTAGGTGTTTTCATTAACCACCAGGTCAGTGGAGATGAATTTGCATACTTTCCCCATTTGTTCTCCTTTAACTCCTGCCTCCAGGACCTCTCCACCTGGATGTCTGCCTGCCACCTAAAACTCAACATGACCAAAACTGAGCTCCTCATCTTCCCTCCCAAACCCGGTCCTCTCCCAGACTTCCCTATCACCGTGGATGGCACGACCATCCTTCCTGTCTCTCAGGCCCGTAACCTTGGTGTCATTTTTGACTCGTCTCTCTCGTTCACCCCACACATCCAATCCGTTACCAAGACCTGCTGGTCTCACCTTGATAATATCGCCAAGATCCGCCCTTTCCTCTCCACCCAAACGTCTACCTTACTGCTACAGGCTCTTGTTATATCCCAGCTAGACTACTGTGTCAGCCTTCTCTCTGATCTCCCTTCCTCCTCTCTCGCCCTGCTCCAGTCTATTCTTCACTCCGCTGCCCGGCTCATCTTCCTGCAGAAACCCTCTGGGCATGTCACTCCCCTTCTTAAAAACTTCCAGTGGTTGCCTATCAACCTCCGCTCAAAACAAAAACTTCTCACCCTAGACTTCAAGGTTCTCCATCACCTTGCCCCTTCCTACCTCTCCTCCCTTCTCTCTTTCTGCTGCCCACCCCACACGCACCGCTCCTCTGCCGCCCACCTCCTCACCGTCCCTTGGTCTCGCCTATCCCACCGTCGACCCCTGGGCCACGTCCTCCCGCAGTCCTGGAATGCCCTCCCTCCTCACCTCCGACAATCTAATTCTCTTCCCCTCTTCAAATCCCTACTTAAAGCTCACCTCCTCCAAGAGGCCTTCCCAGACTGAGCTCCCCCTTTTCCCTTTGCTCCCTCTACCCCCCCTTCACGTCTCTACAGCTAAACCCTCTTCTCCCCCCTTTCTCTCTCCTCCTCCCCCTCTCCCATCCCTCCCCCTCAGCACTGTACTCATCTGCTCAACTGTATATATCTTCATCACCCTATTTATTCTGTTTAATGAGATGTACATCACCCTGATTCTATTTATTTGCCATTGTTTTAATGAGATGTTCTTCCCCTTGATTCTATTTATTGCCATTGTTCTTGTCTGTCTGTTTCCCCCGATTAGACTGTAAGCCCACCAAAGGGCAGGGACTGTCTCTATCTGTTGCCGATTTGTACATTCCAAGCGCTTAGTACAGTGCTCTGCACATAGTAAGCGCTCAATAAATACTATTGAATGAATGAATGAATGAATGAAAGATGGGAAGAGGAAATCATTTCTCTTGGATTTGCAAACTCTATCGATTGGCTGCATTCCTCCTGGGTTCCACCAGAACCAGGCTAGCATTTAAAATTTCAGCTACATAGTTTTCTGATCGTCTTCAGGATCAAAGGTGTAAATTTGTTGGAAAGCTCCGACCTCTCTTCAGCCTATTTTCCATATAGCTACACATATCATCTTTCTAAACCGTTGATCTGAACACCTCCCTCCTGAAACTGCTCCAATGGCTAAGCATTTCCGATCACATAAAACAATAAAAAAGGCCAAGTTTTCTGTAGACTATCTTAAACCTTTTGAATAGAACCTGCCCATTTGCCAAGAAGAAAATTGAGAACTCTCACGTAAGCTCCTTGTTGGAAGGAAAAGTGCCTACCAACTCTGTTATATTGTACTCTCCCAAGCACTTAGTATAGTGCTCTGCATACCATAAGTGCTCAACAAATACAATGGATTAATAGTGATCTCGGTGGAAGGAAAGTGAGGAGGGCAGGAGAAGCAATGCTGGCTGTGGTGTTTCCTTTCTCCACACTCCACCATTCCCTTTTCTTCTGTCTCCTACCCCCAGCTTCAGAAGCAAAATATACTGATCTTAATTTTTTTTTAATTAGTGGGTCAGAAATTCAGTGCTCAATTTCAACTTAAAGTAAAATTAATAGAAGCAATGGCAAGGCTTTTTTTCTTCCTCTCCCCTCTTTCCAGTTCAACTAATCCCTCCTGCTATTTATGTTTTCCTGTGAGTTCTGATCATCCTAGTAATAAGCCTGGCAGTGCTATACGGGAGGACCAGACAGGAAACTTTGTTTGAAAAGTGGATTATGCCATGTTGACAAATACTGTTGTCTGTCAGACATTCCACTAAACACTGCCATGTGTAAAAAATGAAATACCACGGTGACTGAGAGTTAGACTGAAAATGTGTTTGCCTGCAAATAGATTCTCTTTTTGAATAGGCTTGCTAGAGTGGCAGATGCTTAAAACTATGGCATTTCTGGACAAAGAAAAATTAATTCTGTTTAGAACTTTCATCAATAATTTCTAGTCTTGAATATTTACTGATCACTTATGGTCAATTATCTCTAATATGACAGTTCATCCTACGTTTGCTGGAGCATTTCAAATTTTGTCCCCTGGTTCCTCCACCTAATAGAAATAGGCTGCTTACGAGCTCTTGACTGAAAGCTGCACTGAGAACACCATGGAGTTGGCAGTGAGAGGAGGTGGTACATCAGTGCTGTTTCTCTTTACAGAGCAGAGTCCCATCTGCCTGAATGTGCATGTGTGTGTGTGTGCATGCACACATGTGTGTGTGTGCACATTCAGAGCTTAATTTATAATACAAGAGATGCTATCCATGACAAATCCTGGCCTAAAAGTATAGTAACACTGGTCTGGCACACAACCTTGCTTTCCCCTTGCTCTGCAAATCGCCCCTCTTTCTCAGAGGTCTCCAATTATGAAGGTCCTTGATCAGAGGGTCAAACCTCCAGCCCACTACACTAGGACAATGAGTCCCCCTCTCCCCACACAACCAACTGCCCTCTTCCCTCAGCCCCAGCCATGACTGTCTGGCTTATTTCCAGACTTTAAGTGCACGTTCTGATCAGCATCAATGTGAGAACTAACTCCTGAACATGGGAAGGTCACCAAATATAGTTCAGGTTAGTTATTGACTGATGCTGGCACCTGGATAGTTCAGTTACATCTCACTGAGTTCAACCACAAAACTGGACTCCAGAGGTAGAGTGGCCCCACACCAGTGCTCTTTGTTGCTAAATAAGAACACTTTTGGAATGTTGACACTACTGAAATGAGTTATAATTGGAAAAGAAAGTTAACTATTGAATCCAAGAATTTTTGTTGGTTTGGTGGTATTGGGTGCTGGGGCTCAGAAGAGTGGCAGAAGAATGCTCCAGACACAGAATGTGAAATGGCAAGTCAAAGGGGTGGAGCTTCAACTTCTGAATCTAGAGTGCCAGAGCTGACCCCCAGTAAGTCCCAATACAAAGTAGGTATGTCTAGATACGTGTGTGTGCCTCTGTGTGTGTGTGTGCCTCTGTGCGTGTGTGTGTGTGTTGGGGGAGGGGGAAAGTCATCCCCATGTCTCTCCATTTGATTCCCTTTTCTGGCCCTTAATGTTAATGTTGGTATTTGTTAAGCGCTTACTATGTGCCGAGCACTGTTCTAAGCGCTGGGGTAGACACAGGGGAATCAGGTTGTCCCACGTGGGGCTCACAGTCTTAATCCCCATTTTACAGATGAGGGAACTGAGGCACAGAGAAGTTAAGTGACTTGCCCACAGTCACACAGCTGACAAGTGGCAGAGACAGGATTCGAACCCATGACCTCTGACTCCCAAGTCCGTGCTCCTTCCACTGAGCCACGCTGGTGGCCCTTCCATCTCGCCTACAAATTTGGAGCAAAGGCTTCACCTCTTAAATTACCCCACCTCCCCAGCTCCCCAAACTTCTGTTCCTTTTTTAACTCCAGGAAATGTAGTCCTAGAATAACCTACTCTCTTGCTCCCAATCAAATTTTTCCTTCAATCCAAGCCCCAAGCTTCCAAAGAGAAAAATATTATTTGAACTCAACTTGCTTCTGAAAGATCTAGAATCTGCCAGCCTAAGATGCTATCATGGTGCAAAAAACACAACAAAGAATTAAAATGAGTATAACTTCATGAGAACTAAATCAAGCTGGATGTCAAACTAGACAAGCGTTGTCATAGTACCTGGTATTGTCAGTCTTTAATTTATACATCCCAAGTGCCGAGTACCATTTATAGCACCAAATAGATGCTCAAAAATGTGGCTCCTCCTCTTAGAAGTGGATCTGTGCACTAAAACACAACTGCAAAGAAGGATCTTTCCTAGGATGCTATTTGGAAAAGGTCATTTTATTGCTTTAGTTATTTGCTTCATTTCTCCGAGGTACAGAATACTGGTGTGGGTATGAATTTGCAAAGCTGTGGGGTAGAAGCAGAAAGATGGAGTGGAAAAGGAGGAACCAGATCATCACAAAGCTATTATTGGGCCAAAGGGCATTAATTAGGTTTGCAAATCCCTTTGAAATTATTCCACGATCCAAAATAGCTCCCTTCACCAGATGTATCTTTTCTTCCCCAAAGCATCAGGGTAGAGAAAAAGGAGTTATGATAAGTTCTCTCTTTTCTCTAACCTCAGATGTGGAGACTTTTAATCTGCAAAAAGTGGTTAGGAATAGAATTTAGCATATTTCTAATGTTTGAATTTCTGCTCATGCTGTGTTATTTTAAAGAGCTTTTTTTTTTGCTATGGAATGCCCAAAAGACATGTGTTACTTGCACTCTGAACAGACTTACAGTATTTAATATGGAAAATTGAATATCTTTTAAAATAAAAACATCTGGACATCTTAGTTGATCTTCATGTGGCTCTGCTTTTTGCATCCCTGCGTAATGTGCAATTTTTAAACACAGCAATTTTAAATACCAAGCTACTAACACTGACAAAGGTTTATTAACTGTAATGCTTGTTTAGCCATAACATTTTATATATTTGCTCCCTGATACATAAGTTTAATCTAAGCATTTCTGGTTAACATTTGTTTTTAGCATTGTTGGTTTGATTTTTGTTTAGGACAGATTTGTTTTAGAGATTATAATCAGGTGTTTTGAAATGAAAATCATTTTTCCCTCTCTCTTAGAAAGTCTCATTAATGTTGAAAACTTGTTTGTCTAATTGCACTTGCTGAAAAATACATAAAGGAAGAAAACCAAAAGATAGAAAACCTATAATAACTAATCAATGAACATGATTTAACAGGCTACCTGCCACCCAGATATTTTTACTACTGTGTGTATCTTTTATTTATATTAATGTCTGTCTCCTCCTCTAGACTGTAAGCTTCTTGTGGGCAGGGAATGTGCTGTTTATTGTTATATTGTACTCTCCCAAGTGCCTAGTACAATGCTCTGCATACAGGAAGTGCTCAACAACTACATTTGACTGACTTTAATTCCTTATGGTTGTTAAGTAGGAGAAACTTTTCATTTTTTCAGACTGATTGTAAGTTACTTGAGAGTGAAAAAGTGTTCACAATATCTCCTTAAGTGGCCTTCCAAAGAAGGCAACAAGAAGGTATTTCCTCAGCTATTTTCTCAGGATAGAGTAGACTGATTTGCCTCTTATAAGCTGAAGTCATATCTCAGTGTAATTCCAAATCAAAGATGATAAATCTAAATAGGATGAAAATTTTGAATCATTGGGTGAAAGCCCAATGACTAAAGAGTTATTGCATTAAATAAGTACATTATTTTAAATATGAAAACTTGAAGAATAACACCTTAAAGTACAAGGTGAGCCAAGTCTAGAATAAGCTCTGTTAGGCACATCATTTAAAAGGAAATGTTTGCTTCTTTGTGGCATTTCAAATGAGGAAGAAATCCTTGGTTTTTGTTGAGGACAATATTGATCATCTCTGGGCAATATACTAAGAGATTTAAAAAAAACACTAGAGGCATTTAATTGGGAAGTTCTTTATCAACCCTGGAATTTTGTGTAATTTTCTGAAATTTGAAGTATGGACTTTAGTCCATACTTCACTCTGCTGCCAGGATGATTTTTCTACAGAAACATTCAGGACATGTCACCCCTCTCCTCAAAAAACTCCAGTGGTTGCCCATCCTACTACACATCAAATAAAAACTCCTCAACATTGGCTTTAAAGCGGTCCACCACCATGCCCCCTCCTACCTCACCTCGCTTTTCTCCTTCTACCATCCAGTCCACACACTTCGCTCCTCTCGTGCTTTCTCACTTTGCCTCAATCTTGCCTGTCTCGCCGCTGACCCCTAGCCCACGTCCTGCCTCTGGACTGGAATGCCCTCCCTCCTCAAATCCGACAATTACTCTCCCATACTCCATTGCCTTATTGAAGGCACATCTCCTCCAAGAGGCCTTCCCAGACTAAGCCCCATTTTTCCTCATCTCCCACTCCCTTCTGTGTCATCCTGACTTGCTCCCTTTGTTCTTCCCCTCTTCCAGACCCCCAGCACTTATGTACATATCTGTAGTTTTATTTGTATTGATTTCTGTCTCCACCACCCTAGACTGTCAGCTCATTGTGGGCAGGGAATGTGACTTTTTATTGTTGCATTGTACTTTCCCAAGCACTTAGTCCTCTGCATGAAGTAAGTGCTCAATAAGTATGATTGATTGATTGAATGAATGAATGAACTGTGGACTGGTGGAGTATTTGGGGGAAGTCTGCTAGTGAATTATGAATTGGAACATAACTATAGTCACAAAGCATAAATGCATCAGAAACAACTGTTACCTAGCCCTTATGGGATAGGGACCATTTTTAACAAGCCTATGTGGGCCTGAGGTCAAGGTAGCGAGATTCTTCTGCACACAAACAGCATTCCATAGCCAGGTCAACACAGCCAAGTTGAGTGGAGAGCTGTTCAAGTATCTGGTCATTCTGAGGACAATCTAAAATATCAATCTAGACCTTCCAGACAAAAATGACTCATTGTTCACCAAACTGTAACTGAAAATTCCAGTTCCACCATTTGTCTGCTGTTTGACCTTGGGCAAGTCACTTAACTTCTCTGTGCTTTAGTCCCTTCATCTGCAAAATGGGAATTCAATACCTGTTCTCCCTCCTTCTTAGACTGTGAGTCCCATGTCAGTCAGGCAGTAAATCGTATTTATTGAGCACTTACTGTGGGCAGAGCACTGTACTAAATGCCTGGGAGAGTACAACACAAGAATATAGCAGACACATTCCCTGCCTACAATGAGCTTACAATCTAGAGGGGGAGACAAACATTAATATAAATAAATTACAGATATATACATGAGTGATATGCAGCTAAGAGGGGAGATGACTAAGGGAATAAGTTGGGGGAAGCAAAAAGGAGTTGAAGAAAAGGAAAAGAGGGCTTAGTCAGGAAAAACCTCTTAGAGGAGATGTACCTTCAATAAGGCTTTGAAGTGGGGGAGAAAAATTGTCTGTCAGATTTGAGGAGGAAGTGTGTCCCAGGCCAGAGGCAGGACATGGGTGAGAGGTCGGCGGTGAGATAGACAAAATCGAGGTACAGTGAGAAGGTTGGCATTAGAGGAGTGAAGTGTGTGGGCTGGGTTGTAGAATGAGAATAGTGAGGTGATTGAGTCTTTTAAAGCTGATTGTAAGGTGTTTCTGGGGCAACATGGTCTGAATGTTTTTGCAGAAAAATGATTTGGACAGCAGAGTGATGTATGGACTGGAGTGGAGAGAGACAGGAGGCTGAAAGGTCAACAAGGAGACTGATACAATAATCAGGGAGGGATAGGATAAGTGATTGGATTAACAAGGTAGCAGTAACAGATCCCCATGTGGGATCTGATTATCTTGCATTGACCCCAGCACTTAGTACAATGCTTGGCACATAGTAAGCACTTAACAAATGCTATTATCATTATTGATAATAAAAATAATAATTATGGTATTTTTTAAGTGCTTACTATGTGTCAGGCAATGTACTAAGCGCTGGGGTAGATAAGAGGTAATCTGGTTAGATACAGTCTCTATCCCACATAGGGCTCTCAGTTTCAATCCCCATTTTACAGATGAGGTAACTAAGGCACAGAGAAGTGAAGTGATCTGTCCAAGGTCACACAGCAGACAAGCAGCAGAGCCAGTATTAGAACCCATGACCTTCTGACTCCCAGGCCCATGCTCTGTCTACTACACCATGCGGCTTCTCTATCTTCTCTTTCTGCTTATCTGAACCCTCCTCACTTGCTCCAGAGCCTTTGTACTTCCCAGTTAAAGCAGGCTTCACACCCAGTGTGACTCAGAAGTTGGAAATGTTTCATGTTTTCAACTGCTGCTGCCCTGTTGCCATCCTACGTGGCTCAGTGGAAAGAGCATGGCTTTGGAGTCAGAGGTCATGGGTTCGAATCCCAGCTCGGCCACTTGTCAGCTGTGTAACTGTGGGCAAGTCACAACTTCTCTGTGCCTCAGTTACCTCATCTGTAAAATGGGGATTAAGACTGTGAGCCCCACATGGGACAATCTGATTCCCCTGTGTCTACCCCAGCGCTTAGAACAGTGCTCTGCACATAGTAAGCACTTAACAAATACCAACATTATTATTATTATTATCCTAGACAGCATGCCCTGAGAGAACTGCCTCTCCTGCTTATCATCTGAAGGCTGTAGAAAACTGGAGTCAAGCCATAAATTCTAGCACAGAACGCAGTCTGAGACTAAGAGGTTCAGGACCCCTAGAGTCCCAAGATGGCTTTGGGATTTTCCCAGGCCACACTGGAGTGACTATCATGTTGGGCCCAGGGTAGCCCTAGCTGATCTGAAATCACCCCGGGGGGTCACATGGTATTCGGAGAGTTACTGGTTTAAGGAAGTCTCAGGGTTGTTCGAGATTCCCCCTTCCCTTCTCTCAGGAATCTTATGGACTCTGATAGGCTTTGAGAAGACCCTAGAGCACCATTGTCTCTTGGAATATTCCCTGGACTATTGCAAATCTTGGGTTGGCTTATCTCAAGGGAGGGGATATCTTAGCCTAGAGAAGACCCTCTCTCCTTCCAGGCTTTTCTTCTCCCTTTCACCCCCTCATCCCCCAGGGATGGCTGCAACATAGAGAGGATCCTCTAGGGCCCTTATGTTCTCTTTTAAACTCCAGGGCCAGAACTAGGGGGCTCCAGAGTCATGAGTTCAGATATACAGGTATAGTCGGCCAAATGCTGAACAATGTGCAATCCTCCAGTCTCTAGCTTTCAGTGGTAGGGTCTACTCCATTCTGCCAGAAGCCATAAGGATGATCTAAAAATGACATAAAAATGACATCTAAAAAGTGCCTTTGACACTGTCAATCATCCCCTTCTCCTCCATACCTTATCTCACCTTGGCTTCATGGACGCCTTCCTCTCCTGGTTCTCCTCTTATCTTTCTGGCCATTCATTCTCGGTCTCCTTCATGGGCTCCTCCTCCCCTTCCCATCCATTAACTGTAGGGGTTCCTCAAGGGTCAGTTCTTGGCCCCCTTCTGTTCTCCATCTATACTTACTCCCTTGGTGAACTCATTTGCTCCCACAGCTTCAACTATGATCTCTATGCAGATGACACCCAAATCTACATCTCCTCCCCTGTTCTCTCCCCCTCCCTTCAGGCTTGTATCTCCTCCTGCCTCCAAGACGTCTCCACCTGGGTGTCTGCCCGCCACCTAAAACTCAACATGTTCAAAGCTGAGCTCCTTATCTTCCCTCCCAAACCCTGTCCTCTTCCTGACTTCCCTGTCACTGTGGATGGTACGACTATCCTTCCTGTCTCCCAAGCCCGCAACCTTCGTGTCATCCTTCACTCAGCTCTCTCTTTCACCCCACACATCCAATCTGTCACCAATACCTGCCAGTCTCACCTTTACAGTATCGCCCAAGATCTGCCCTTTCCTTTCCATCCAAACAGCTATCGTACTGGTACAAGCTCTCATAATATCCCGGCTGGATTATTGTGTCAGCCTTCTCTCAGATCTCCTTTCCTCCTGTCTCTTCCCACTCCAGTCTATTCTTCATTCTGCTGCCCGGATCATCTTCCTGCAGAAATGCTCTGGGCATGTCACTCCCCTCCTTAAAAACCTCCAGTGGTTGCCTATCAACCTCCGCATGAAACAGAAACTCCTCACTCTGGGCTTCAAGGCTCTCCATCACCTTGCTCCCTCCTACCTTATCTCCCTTCTCTCTTTCTGCTGCCCACCCCGCACGGTCCACTCCTCTGCCGCCGACCTCCTCACTGTCCCCCATTCACGCCTATCCCGCCATCGACCTCTGGCCCACATCCTCCCTCTGTCCTGGAATGCCCTCCCTCCTCACCTCTGCCAAACTCTCTTCCCCTCTTCCACCTCCTCCAAGAGGCCTTCCCAGACTGAGCTTCCCCTTTTCCCTCTGCTCCCTCTGCTGCCTCTTTACCCCCCCTTCACCTCCCCTCAGCTAAGCCCTCTTTTCCCCCCGTTTCCTCTGCTCCTCCCCCTCTCCCTTCCCCTCCCCTCAGCACTGTGCTCGAATGCTCAATTGTATATATTTTCATTACCCTATTTATTTTGTTAATGAGTTGTACATCACCTTGATTCTATTTATTGCTATTGTTTTAATGAGATGTTCCTCCCCTTGATTCTATTTATTGCTATTGTTTTTGTCTGTCTGTCTGTCTCCCCCGATTAGACTGTAAGCCCATCAATGGGCAGGGACTGTATCTGTTGCCGATTTGTACATTCCAAGCACTTAGTAGAGTGCTCTGCACATAGTAAGCTCTCAATAAATACTATTGAATGAATAAAGACCACTGATTGATTAAATGGCCAATAAGTACCATAACTAACAAACCTTTAAGAGAGGGTAAGATATTAAAGCTATCCAGTGTTTAGAACAGTGCTCCAGTGCTTAGAACATTTCTTGGCACATAGTAGGGGCTTAGCAAATACCATCATTATTATTAAAGGAAAAGAGAAGTTCATTCATTCATTCAATAGTATTTATTGAGTGCTTACTATGTGCAGAGTAGTTGGAATGTACAATGTGCAACAGACAGAGACAATCCCTGCCCAAAGAAGGCTCACAGTGTAAATGGGGGAGACAGACAGCAAAGCAAAACAGAACAAAACAGAAACAAGACAACATCATCAAGATAAATAGAATCAAGGAGATATACACCTTATTAACAAAATAGGGTAATAAATAATATATACAAATGAGCACAGTGCTGAAGGGGGGGAAGGGGAAAGAGCAGGGGATGTGGGGGGGAAGTCCAGAAGAGCCAACACAAGCTAATAAGGAGTTAAAGAATGATCCCTAGCAAAAGATAAATTATATCAGTAATAAAATTTCTTACTGAAAAACATATAGTGAAAAGATTGGGCTCATGAAAACAAACAATACCCACCAGATAGGACAACTTCTCCAAAACTAAGTCCACCAAGTTGAGGACACCCCATGAGAGGCTGATTGTAGACCAAGGTAGCCATCTCAAAGATTCAAATATTTCTTCCAACACCTTCTTTTCTCTCTTCCTCCAACCCCCATTCCACTTCCACAAAATCTTCATATACTCAACCACTCCCACCCTTCTTTTCTGGAATAAGCTCTTCCCATGAGCAGCCTAAGAGGCAGAGAGACCCTTTTGCCTGGATGAAGAAAGAAAATAGATTGGGAGGAGAAAAGAAGGAATCAGGGCAGCAACCTCAGATGTGATGGGGAGAACTCCAGAGCAAAGGCTTAGGTTGTCACAATCTTCATATCCTGGAGAGATGACAAGACACAGTTTCCATACCCAACATCTCACGTCAAAGGGAACCCCCCACACCTCAACAATAACCAATGGATATGGCAACTTGGGTAAGAGACAGTAAAAACTGTTGGGAGTATTAAGAAATTTAGTCCCTGTCACTATCAGTGCCCCCTCCCCACCACAATGCAATGAAAATCATGGTACTTTATATAACACAAAGTAGGATCTCTGTAAATACCACTGATGTTTGGAAAGTTTTAATGGCCTGAATCTCTTCTCTGTTAATTCTCTAGAGAACTCATCAGTCTGGTCGGTCAGAAATTCCAGAATTATCCTGCCAGGGGCAGTTATTAGCAGGTCTTGTGTCTTGGGCCATGAATAAATAGGAAGATAGAGTGGCATCTCTTAGAACTTTCCTTTACAAATAATGATTCCCAAAGTTATGCAGCTCCGACTTAAAACGTGGTTTGGGAAAAAAATATGCCAGGCCTCTAGAAGCTGGAAGTAATAAAGAAAGAGAAGGAGGGTCCTGCTTTTATTAGGTTCTGCACTTACATGCAAACAAACCCCAGTGTCAATAGGGCCGCTATTCTCTCATGCATCATCTCAAAAATATACTTCACTGATGATGAAGGCAAGTAAACTGAACATCCGTTGGCTTCTGAGAAACTAATGTCAATAGGGAAAGGATAGAGATCCTATTTTTAAAGAAGGAGAGAGGGAAAGAGCACATGGCGTATCTTGAGAATATTTCCTAAGTTCCAGGATTGTTTTTAAAACTCCTCTTTTGAGTCCCCTGTTGATGTACAGCAAAGTTTGCTTGACCTTCCAAAAAGACTTCAGATTGTGAAGGAATAAAAGTGATTGGAAGATTAAAGAAATCCCAGAAACTGCCAGAGCTGGCAAATTGATTCAGCACTCAGCTACTCCTTACCATAAGTCACCTTCAGAGCTGTGGCTCCTGACAAAACCACTGCAGCTCACCCAGACTGCTCGCCTGGAGATTTTCAGTGCAAAGAAAGCAAATCGCTAATGTCCGCCAATGAGGGAGTGAAGTTTAACACAGAGCAGCTTGACATGGGGAGTCTGTTTATCAACATATTTATAAGCTGAAAAAAGTCTGTGGGAGTTAGCAATAAGCCTTTCACAAAAGGAAAGTAAAAACGGGATCAGGGCAGCTGCAAAAACACAAGCATTTACATTTCATATGAAAAAGTTGACTCTTCTCTCTCTTTGCAAGAATACAAGAAGTCAATGGCAGCTATCCTGACAGTTGCTTTAGAAAGCGCTAGTGTTTTGAATATGTCCCTGAAAATAAACTCCTTTTACATTGGTCTTGCCATAAGGAAAAGATATTTCAAGGCTCCAAATTTAAGTTGGTGCTGAGAGTCAATGTTTCCTGCTGGAAATGTCTTCATGGAAGCTCTATTGACAACCAGTTTAAATAAAGTGATCTATTTCACCATTATCCCCTTCCAGAAATCTTTCCCACCCACTCTAATGTTCTAGTATACCATTCAAGAACATTTCCTTCTGGTTTAAACTCGATGGAGAAAGAAGATGTGAATCACTTCAAGGGTCTTTCCTCCTGATATTTTCCCCTCAATTCAGTGAGAGAACACGTCATCCTTACTTGGACTACATCGCTCTGCACGTCGATACTGATTGCACAGCCTGCCACTGTGTACTTAAAGAAGCTATCAGCTCGACATTAGGGCTGATGCTGATCATAGTTCTGCAGCCAGGCAACAGAGTCTATAAACACAGCAGAGCTGGCCTCCCTCCTCCTCCTGAAACAACGCAGGCTCTGACGCCTTAAAAAACATAAAAGAGAGAGGGGGGTAGGGGAAGGGAGGAAAAAAGAGAGAGGGAAAGCGAGACAAATACACACACACACACACACACACACACAGAATGAGAAAGAGAGAAAAAGTGCAAGGCCAGGCAAGAAAAAAAGAGAGGAGGGGTACACAGAAAAAACCCCAAGTGAATTTAAATGTTTAATGAATTGTGACCCCTTATTTTACTGGAACAATTTAGTGTTCAGCAAATTTTCCAGAGAGTATGACATATCCTTTCTTCACAAGTAGAATTTATTCACTTTAGTGATATTCAGAGAAAAAAATTCTACGTGGAAGGCAAAAGGGGCTGTGGGTTGGTGGTGGCCCACTTCTTTCCCTCCAGTCTTTCTTCACCCTCCCTCCTACTGCTATTACATTCCTATCAGAGCATAAGTTTGGGATTTTCAGCAAAGGCAGCTCTGGAAGCAAATTCTCCACAGAGCAGGAGGATAGTGACAAAGGGACAAGGGCAGAGGCCTGCTATAAGGGGTGGCTGCTGTACATGGCCCATTCACTTTTCCTAGTGGTTAGGAGTTTCTACAAGATTTCCCCAGGTGTGCAATGACTTCCCTTTGCATCCCATTACAGAATGTGCTCAAGAAAAGGTCCTGTGGGGCTGTGGGCCAATCTAGCACAGAGGCCCAGTTGCCCCATACTAAAGAAACACACAAAACATCCTGTCCAAAAATTAAGGGTAAATGGCAAGTACCAATGTTTCGAGATTCCCTTTGCCTTGCAGCTTCTCAATGACTCGAGAGAGATTGTGTTTGTGCTTGGAATTGCTTAGCTTTTTTTTGATTTGTTAGACTCAAATGGAGGTTTGGTATTTAGAATTCAGAAGGGGAGCTTGGAAAAAATGATTTGCAGGGGTTATTAGCAAGTAAGTCTTGGTGGCTTTGGTGACTGGTAGTTCTCTTGGACTCTTAGCTTGATTAAAATATGTTCACTTCGATACTTCAAAATGTTTTGTTCACTCCATCTTCAGAGTTGAAGGAAATGGGATAATACATGAGGCAAATTGAGATAATCCAGGATGTGATTCATACAAAATCTATCTGCAAAGTGGTGTGCATTTCTGATATCCCACTATGCCTTAGATATGTCAGAGTAGGCCACTACTCATTTAATGCTGTAGGAAGAAAATACAAAACTTAAGTGTTGATCTTGCTCTGAGTATGGCAGAGCTAGCCAATGAAGAATTATTCCACTGGGATGTCACTAGGAACCTGAAAGGCATGACTGCAAATGAGTCTACCTGGAGTGGTGGTGAATGGTGAGAGAGAAGCTGAGGCAATGGAGGGCAGCGTTAGTGGTGATGCCAGGAGGGCAAGATGAAGATCTGAGTGTCTGGGAACCCATCCCCACTTTTCATCTTTTCCCAGTTCCCTCTCTCCTTTTATGTTCATATTAGAGACTATCACTAGAGGGGAAAAAAAGACACCCACCTTTTTACCCCAGCAATTCACAGCTCTAGATACAGCCTTCCCAAAGCAAGGCAATTTAGAGTGCATATGCACTGCTGATTTTCTTTGAGGTAGGACTACAGATGGAAAATGTGTTAATTCCCTTCTGCCAAAGAAAGATCTAGTTAAAAATCCCTGTATTCAGAGGACATTTCATAACCTTCAGCCTCTCCATTCTACCAACCCTATTTCCTTCATTAGCAGATGCACTATTAAAACAACCAAGCTTGCAGTATAAAGACAACTTGTGCTACTTACCAAGTTCACTTACAAAGCCCCAGCTCTTTGAACAGCATTAAAGCCTGTTTCTCATAGAAAGCAATTTAGTTAATTTCAAATGTGCTCTGTGAATATCAACAGACCACCCAAATGTTTACTTCAAGCAGTCTCCTTGTAAGCTCCCAAAACCCCATTTGCTTTTAGAAGAAAAAAAATTCATGGATAAAAATTGAATGCATTTCAGATATAGCTATCTGTACATAGAAAGATAAATAAAAGTATTATTTAATGAATAAAAAAATCATTTCCACTATAGCAAGGCCTGGGCCATATGCATCACTCAAAAACATATACAAGCATGCTCCCCTCTCCCAAATTAAGAAAAACTACAGCAAAACAACTAGACTTACAGTTCTGCCTTAACCCAATAGGCACTTTTTTCCTCATATGAATAAAAGCTTTATTAAGAAAAAAATGTATTTTTAGTTACTCCATGTTAGGAAGTTAACAAATGAGGACTCTTTGGACTGGGAGGAAAGGGGAATTCCAAAGTTGAAGAGTCTTCAATCGAAAAAATACTTTGCCTCTGGTCCTTTAGAATTCAAATATGGGGAGCAATTATATTTTCTTTTCCCATGAACTGTAGATTTGAAGCCCAGAGAGAGGATTCCCTAAGGTGGGGAGGAGAGCCTAGTCATAATGACACTAAAACAACCCCCACCACCCCTTGCCCCCCCTTTTTTTTGCACAGCCTTGAACAGCTAGCTTTCTTGAAAGAACACCAGCTCCTAATCTTTACTAGGAAGTTAACAAATGAGGACCCTCTTAGACTGGGAGGAAAAGGGAATTCCCAAGTTGAAGAATCTTCAGGTGAAAAAGTACTTTACCTCTGGTCCTTTAGCATTCAAATATTGGGAGCAATTATATTTTCCCTTCCCAAAACTTGTAGCTCTGAAGCCCAAGGAGAGGATTTCCTGAGGTGGGGAGTAGGGCCTGGTCATAATGACACTGAAACAATAGTCCCTCCCCACCATCCCCCCCTTTTTTTCCACAATCTTGAACAGCTAGCTTTCTTGAAAGAACAACAGGTCCTAATCCAAGCCCAACTCCCTATCGTTCATAAAAGGGAAGTCCATCATTCTGCTAACTTGAATACTCTGGATTTTTACCACTGGGACTTACTGTGGGACTTCCTGCCCAAGGAATCTGAAGAAGGATGATGACTAATGTATACATCCTTATTTCCCTTTTCTTCCTGCTGAATAGAGCAATGACCCCTACTTATTGAATATTGATCAAGGCTCCTCTACCCTTTAAAAAATTCTCAACTTGATAGTCAACTTGTAATCAGACAACTATTATACACTGCCTTTTGACATGGCACAGAAAGTGGCTCTGATGTGTTTCCAGAAGCCCTGTACATTACAGAAAAGAGAGCAAGAGTGTTTAAGAGGCCTAATTCTTCCAGCTACAGCCAAGCATCAGGGGTGGAGGGGAGAGGTAACTGTAGATAGGGAGGGAGGATTTTTAAAATGAGATGAGAAGGAAGCAGTCAGCACACAAATGGGGAAATTTAAACAGCAGCTGCTGCCTGTCTTCCTTTTCTCCCTGCTCCTAGGTCCTTGTTGGGAAAAAGGGTTACTTTACAAGTGAACCAGTTTTGCTCTTCATCCAGCTGATTCTGTTGAGGAGAGAGAGGGAGACACAGGGGAAGCCTTAAATAGAAGCAGCTGGCTTCTTCCTCAGGTCAGTCCCTGGGAGAGTGTTTATTTAGTTCCAAGGAAACTATTTTATTTGGCAGATTAATATTTTTACATTTACTTGAATCTAAATGTTAACATTTTTCCTTTCAATCAGTTACGTACTAGGTACAATAATCTGGCCTTGCTGATGGGTTCTTCTGAACCTGCTAGCCTGCGTGGGTTTTTTCCTGGCCTCTATGACATGGTCCAGCACAGTCTACATTTGCCAGTGTCAGAGCAATGACGCATTTTTTGACTGTCAACCCCAGTAGCCTAGGGAAACACAATACTGGTATCGGCCTGGGAATTCAATTTCTCAGTTTTATAAAAATTTGTACCTTCTATTCAGTTTCCTTAGGCTCAACCTCATCCCTCTGGTACAGAAGATGATTTACTTTCTCAATAGCTAAGACCAGTTGGAGAGTGGTGTAAGACCTGGGGCAGCTGTGATCATATGCCCTCTTATAGCCGACCCTGACTTGGGGCACTTCCCCCAGTGGTGTTCCTCACAAATTGCCATACCCTACTCTGGTTGTGATGGTGCAGGGTCTACTATTTTAGCTAAGTGGGAGAGGCTGTGTTAGCCCCAGGCAAAGTGGGAGTCACACAGCTTCCTCTTCAAGAAGATTCCTTCCCCCTGATAAGCCATTAAAGCGAGGGGCCTGTACTCCTTGTAATAGGATGGTAAGCCAGAATTCCCTAACAGGACTTGAGCCTTATAACAAATAACTGGCCCCATTTGGAGCAAAATATTAACAATTTATCCACTCACTGCTCCACCCCTCCACTCCTCTTCCAGCCCTGCAGTAGCCAAGCAGATACAAATATTTACCATGGGTCAGTCCTTCTGCCAGACCATCCGAGTAAATTCTCATGTCCTGGTTCCCAGTAATTTGAGATATCTTGCAAGACATCAGTAGGGAATGATGAGTTAGAGTTAAGGTTCACAGAAGAAATTGCTGCTACTGAAGTCATCCCAATTTGGTGGCAATGTCATTTTCAAGGGGAGCATCTGTAATGAAACTTTAGAAAGTCAAAATCACCGGAAGGTACAAAGGAACTTCTGATTAGTCATTGAGGATCCCAGAAATATTGAAAATTCTTTGCTTCTCCTCTTGCAGCCTCCATATCTTCTGTTTCACCCTCTTCCGGATCTTCCTGCATTTCTTTCTATTCTCCAACTCTCTCTCTCTTTTTCTTCTCTGAGGAAGCAGCATGGCCTAGTGGAAAGAGCACAGGCCTGGAAGTCACAAGACATGGATTCTAATCCCGGCTCTGCCACTTACCTGCTGTGTGGCCTTGGGCAAGACACTTAACTTTTCTCATCAGTTCCCTCATCTGCAAAATGGGGATTCAGTGCCTGTTCTCCCTACAGCTTAGACTGTGAACCACATGTGGAACCTCAATATCTTGTATATATCCCAATGATCAGTACAGTACTTGACACATAGTTAATGCTTAATACTGCAGTTATTATGATTATTCTCTTCCCTCTCAACTCTCCCTCTCCCCAGGATTACCAGATGTTCCACTTTCAATTCTCATACCCATGTGTCCAAAGACATATCAGGAAACCAAGAACCACACTTTGAGAACCTTCAGCCAAATTGATACACATTGCTGAGAACATATCCCTCC
Organism: Ornithorhynchus anatinus; assembly: GCF_004115215.2. Taxonomy (NCBI): domain Eukaryota; kingdom Metazoa; phylum Chordata; class Mammalia; order Monotremata; family Ornithorhynchidae; genus Ornithorhynchus; species Ornithorhynchus anatinus. Next base: position 63,613,613 of record NC_041749.1, on the reverse strand, counting down.
CCTTCCTCACTCCTAATTCTTGGCAAAACTGAACATGTGGTTGCTCTATTCCCTTCCTCACTTCTCCTTCCCAAGGAAACATGTCTTCTCCCAACACAACCAATTTTTTGAATGGTAAAGCTACACCATCCTATGTTCACTCCGAAACCAAACAATGGGGAATGAAAGCCCTTTTTTGAAGTCAAAGCTTTCCCCTACCTTGTACGTTTTCATGGTGTGGTCTGGAAAGGAACTTTTCTATTTCCTCCAAGCAGCCCTTTTACCACTGCCAGATACAGCATACTAGGCTAGATGGGCCATTAGTTTTATGTTGTAATGGCAGTGCTTATATTCTTATTTACATTTCAAAGGGTTGGTGAATATTCAGGTTCAACACTGGCTCTCACTGTCAATTGCTACCAGTTTGCCAGTGGACACAGTGAAATGTTTTAGTGGCTACACTTGAGAAATGATGGGTTTGAGATAGAGCAGAGTTTGATTTCTGTGGTCAGTCATCCATTCCTCTCTTAGGAAATGTGCCAACTATCCTACATGCCACAGAGAAAGTGCTTCAGTGACCACTGGGGAGTCCAATTTTGCACTTGCTCTTTTCCTATTTTTCTGACTTTTTTCCTATTTTACCCTTTTCCTACTTTTCTGCATGTTTCCTATTTTACCCTTTAATGCACATGTGGAAAACTCTTTTCAAAAACCTTATATGAAGACCTCTCCCCTAACTCTGCAGGATCACCAAGATGACAGAGAGTCTGTTCTCAAACTTGGCAACAACCTTCGAGGTCTCAGGCCAGCACAAGCTAAAAGCAAAGCCAAAGCAATGTGCACAGCCCCAGGAAGGAAGAAGGAGGAAGGGCAAAGGTGTTTGGCTATTGTTTAATAGGGGCTCACAATAGGAGTGCCGAAGCGATCTCCAAGGCAATGTCAGAAGGGCAGGGTAATAGGATGCTGGTTTGTGAAAGCACTCTGGGTATTTTCTCAATTTTTTTTCCCTTTGGAAGGAGGCTAATAAGGTTACATCCTCCATGTACATGATATTCTTAATAAAAGTAAGAATAATCTGAGTTCATCCATTCCAGAAAGTGTGGTCTGAAGGCAAGAACTAAGAACTTAATGAGCAGGGTTGAACTGGATGGTTCAAACAGACTACTCCTTACCTGCATACTCCATGGCTCTGGAATGAAAAAGAACAACATTAGAATAATCTTCTCTTTCCTGGTTGTTTTTGCTAATTCAACATTTGAGCAAATGGAGGAATCACTACCAGTTCATGGTAGTTTAGCCAATGAGTCCAATTATGCAGGTACATTTGGCCATCTCCTTCAGCTGAGGAAATGTGCTTATTTATATTACCTCACAGAGAACACATCTGGAAAACCTGTAACCCCTTTAAATTTTGCCAACTTTAAAAAAAAGTTTATCCCGTTTAGGAAAGCTACACAACAGCTTTGTGTTGAATTATTTTTTTATGATTGTTCTTTCCACTTGTGTAGTTTGAGAGAAAGAAAAAAGAATGAAAAAAGAGAGAAAGAGGGAGTGGGAAAGATGCTTTCTTGCTTGGACTACAGCAGTTCAAACTTGTTTTTTTCTTTCTGACTCTTGCCAGATTCATTTGCCAAAATATGTGACTGTGGTTGTTAGAAGCCTAATGAAATAAATGGGCTAAAGGACTCTTTCTTCTTTGTGGACAAAGAGGTGAAAAGTTTGGAGTTGTTCTCTAGAAGCAAATTATGACACAGCATCTTTATTTTAGTTAAATGAGGATTGGGGGTTGATTTGCATCCATATGCAAAATTCCACCTTCAGATACGGTGCACATGTCCCACTTCTCTATCTCCTGTTGCTTCGTAGGCCACTCCCCTTTATAGAATCAATCTAAATGCACAATAATACAAAAAACACGAAACTGCATACTAAGATCAAGAAAAAAAGCACAGTATAGACTGTAAAATGCACTCAATTCTTACAGAATACAAGTAGCATTACCCAGTTTCTTCAATAATTTGACAGCAGAACTGGAGAGTATTTTTCTGACAAAAGTGAGCCTGTTTGGATACTCACAATGCACTGTATGAAAAGAACAGTTTTTGTGCATGCTATGGACACATTGACTATTACAATGCTAGTTTTCCTTACTGCAGGATTCTGCAAAAATGCAATTTCCATGTTATAGGAGAATTGAACATACTGGAAGAGTGAGTTCTGACTGTGTGGAAGAACCTTCTCAGTTTCCTTCACTGTCTCTCTTGCCATGCTTTACCTTGTGACTGGGAGGTATCCTGTAAACAAGGCTGCCTCTCGGGTAGAGCCAACTGGGGAAATTACCACAGGCTCTAGGTGGTGTGACCCCCTCCTGGTATGGACAACTCTGGAGAGTGGCTGCCACATGTATCAGCTATTGGAAGGCAGGGGCACGGCTATTAAAGAAGTGTGACCTAGTGGATAGGGCATAGGCCTGGGAGTCAGAAGGATCTGGGCTCTAATTCTGACTCTGCCACTTGTCTGCTGTGTGACCTTGGGCAAGTCACTTCACTTCTCTGTGCCTCAGTTACCTCATCTGTAAAATGGGGATTAAGATTGTGAGCCCCATGTGGGACAGGGACTATGTCTAACCTGTTTATCTTGTATCTACCCCAGAGCTCAGAACTGTACCTGGCACATAGTAATTGCTTAATATCATTTAAAAAAATGGGGGGGGGGTTGCTTCAATTATAATGATGATGATAGTAATAATAATAATGGCATTTTTAAGTGATTACTATGTCTGAAACAAAGTACTAAGCACTGGGGTAGATAAAAGCAAATGAGGTGGGACAGGGGGCTCACAGTCTAACTAGGAGGGAGAATGGGTATTTAAGCCCCATTTTTACACATTAGGAAACTGAGGCACTCCCTTGTTCTTGCCCTGGCCAAGTGCTTTCTGGAGGTCTGTTTCCTGGGAGAAGTAGGTCTCTTAGGGCATGGGGTAGAAGCAACGATATTTATTGAGTGCCCATTGAGTACAGTGTACCATACAAATCCCTTGACAAGTACAATACAGAAAAGTGGCATGTTCCCTGTCTTCAAGGAGTTTAAACCCCAGCAGGGTAGACAGATGAAAAACATTTACAAATACAGTAGTCAAACTGAATACTGAATGTAATACTGTATTCAGAAAAACTGAATATACAATGTAATATATATACAAATTCTGAAGATGAGCAAAAATAGGTACAAAAGTGCTTTAGGTAGCTGGTGGGTTCATAGAACAGGATGCTGAAAATTAATCTGGGAAGGGTTTGAATATGAGGATACCTGTGGTCTGTCAGATTTGGGGAGGGAGTTCCATGCTGGAGAAACAGCAGGAGCAAATAGTGGCAAGAGTGAGGGTACAGTTAAAAATTTATCTCCGGAAGAATGAGGTGAGAGAGTCGGGAAATAGTGGCTGAAGAGAACAGTTAGGTAAGGTGGGCAAGTTGGCAGAGAACCTTGAAGTTGATTATGAGGCATTTTTGTTTGATACAGAGGGCCCTAGTAAGCTAGTGGAGGGTTTTGACAATTAAATAAAAAGAGTAAATATTTAACTATACAACTAATCATAAACATTACTATGTGTCAAGCACTTTTCTAAGTGCTGGGGTAGATACAAGAAAATCAGGTTGGACACAGTTCCCTGTCCCACATGGGACCCATAGTTTAAGTAAGATGGGGATGGAAACAGGTATTTAATCCCCATTTTTAGTTGAGTAAATTGAAACACCGAGAAGCGAAGTGACTTGCTCAAGGTCACACAGCAGACAAGTGGTGGAGCTGGAATTAGAACCCAGGTCCTCTGACTCCCAGGCCCATGCTTTTTCCACTAGGCCATGCTGCTTTTAATTAAATATGGAATATAACTTCTGAGGAAGTATATAAGTGTGTATTAATGTGCTAGAGATGGCTATTGGGTTGCTGTGGCTTGGGCTGTTGAGAGCTAATTGGGGAAAGCTTGTTGGAGGAGGTGGAATTTATAGGAAGGCGTTGAACATGGGGAGAGGTTTGGTCTACTGGAGAGAGTTCCGGGCAGAGGGAATGGTGAGAGTGAGGAGTCAAATGCTGGGTAATCAAAATGTGAGCTAGTTGTTAGAAGATTAGCTGTGGGAGGAACAGAGAGAGTAAGTGGGGAACAGTGAGTGAAGAGAGCTGATATACAACATGGGGTGAGTTGGTGGAGAACCTTGAGAGCACAGCAAGAAACAGCCTATAGATTGTTGCCGGGAAAAGGCTAGGAGACTTGAAAGAAGGCTGATACGATAGTCTAGTTGCAACGTAAGAGCTTGGGGCAGGGTGGTGGTAGTGGTAGTCTCTCTAGACTGTGGGCCTGTTGTGGGCAGGGATTGTCTCTCTTTATTGCTGTATTGTACTTTCCAAGCGCTTAGTACAGTGCTCTGCACACAGTAAGTGCTCAATAAATACGATTGAATGAATGAATTAATGTGGGTGGAGAGGAATGGATAGATTTGATGATGTTGTGTAGGAAGAACTGGTAGGATTTAGCAGTAGATTGAATGTTAGAGTAGCAAGGCAGTGAGGAGTTGAGGATCACATCAAATTGCAGTCTTCTGGGACAAAGAGTTTGGTGGTGTTATCAACTGAAACAGGGAAGTTAGGAGAATGGGTAGGTTTAGTGGTCACTAAAACCTGTAGGTCCCACCTTCACCACATCAATAAAATCTGCCCTTTCCTCTCCATCCAAACTGCTACTGTATTATTACAGTCACTCATCCTAACCTACCTGGATTACTGCATCAGCCTCCTTGCTGGCCTCCCAGCCTCCTGCCACTCCTTCACTCTGCTGCCCAGATCATTTTTCTTCATAAAAGCTCAGGACATGTTTCCACACTCTTCAAGAAACTCTAGTGGTTTCCCATCTACCTCCATATCAAACAAAAACTCCACACCATTGGCTTTAAAGCACTCAATCACTTTGCCCCCTCCTAACTCAAGCTTGCTACTCTCCTACTATAACCCAGCCCACACACTTCGCTCCTCTAATGCTATCCTTCTCACTGTGCCTCGATCTCATCTATCTCGCCGCTGACACCTTGGCCACGTTTGACCTCTGGCCTGGAATGCCATCCCTCCTCAAATCCGACAATTACTCTCTTCCACTTCAAAGCCTCAAGGAGGGCACATCTCCAAGAAGCCTTCCTGACTAACCCCCCCTTTCCTCTTCTCCCCCTCCCTTCTGCATTGCCTTGACTTGCTCCTTTTGTTCATCCCCCCTCACAGCCCCACAGCACTTATGTACATGTATGTAATTTATTTATTTGTATTGATGTCTGTCTCCCCCCTCTAGACTGTAAGCTTGTTGTGGACAGGGAATGTGTCTGTTTATTGTGGTATTGTACTCTACCACGTGCTTAGTTCAGTGCTCTGTACACAGTAAATGCTCAGTAAATACGACAATAAACCTAATGAATGAACGAGTTTAGGAGAGAAGAGGAGTTCAGTTTTAGAAATGTTAAGCTTGGGGTTTTGCGAGACAGTCGAATGGAAAAGTCCTGGAATGGGAGGAGATGTGAGATTAAAGGTTAGTTCAAGGCCGAAGAAGTAGATTTGGTACTCATTAGCCATGTAAGTAGGTGACCTCCTTGAGAGAGTGAGTAAAGAGTGAAAAGAGTACGCAACTTAGAAAAGAGGAATGGTGGGATCCAGGTCTGTGCAGACACCAGCTTGCTTGGGTCCCCAAAAGATGCAGTTCTTGGTCTCCTGATCTTCTCCTTTTGAACTCACTCTCCAGGGGATTTCAACTACCTCCTCTGCAGATGTCTCCCAAATCTACATCACCAGTTCTGTCCTTTGACTTGTTCCTACATTTCTCTGCCTTCATGCTATCTTGCACCTTAGGTGTCCAATAAAGGTGATCCTTCCTACCTTTCCCAAAATGCTATGCCATCAGCCACCTTAGCAATCATGTTCTGGAAGTTCTTTAACATTAAGGCTCTGTTCTTGCAGAATCCTGCATTAAAGAGTATAACTTTCATTTTGATGCCATGCACACAATTGTTTCTTCTGACTCCTTATCATGTTCTGTCCCTATAGATGCTCATTAACAGACTAAGATTCCCTAATTTACGAAAAAAATATTCTAGCCGAAACTCATAATGGAGATACACATAACAGCAGAACTGACATCACTTTACTTATTTGTTGATTTATTAATTACTTGGGTCTGATTAAATGTCTCTAGAAATCTACAAGTGCTCAGGCATGGTACAAACTCTTCCTCAGTGAATGGAATGCTGAGGAAATGCCACTTCAAAGCTGTCACCACATTACCATCTTCAAAAAGAAAGGGGAGAGATTTGACTGAAACTACCAGAACATCCCAGTGCTTTCCACTACCAGCAAGTTTCAAGCCAGAATTCTTTTGGACAAAATATTTAAAAATATAAAAAAAATCATGCACTACCTAATTATTACTGTGGCTAGAGACCCAAATGCAGGACAGCAGATATGATCTTTGCAGCATGAACTATATGGAGGAAAGTGCTGAGAATATCATCAAGACTTCCATTTCTGTTTTCCTAAAGATGACAGAGACATTTAATACTATCAGAAGGCATAGGCTCTGACAATTATTCAGCAAATTTGGTCTCTCAAAGTCCACTGCAATCCTTAGGTTTCTACACATTAGTATGACTATTTGAGTCAAAATTGAGTTTCCTTCTTGACATTTTGCCTTTCACCATTAGAGTAGCAGCATGGCATAATGGATGGAGAGTGGGATTGGGAATCAGAAGTACCTGGGTTCTAATCCCAGCATTGCCACTTGTCCACTGTATGACCTTGGGCAAATCACCTCACTTCTCTGGGCATCACTTACCTCCTCTGTAAAATGGGGATAAAGATTGTGAGCCCCGTGTGGACTGTATCCAACCTGATTAACTTGTATCTGTCCCAGCACTTAGAATAATGCTTGACACATAGTAAGCACTTAACAAATACCATTTAAAAAAAAGAGTAAATCGGGGCTCTGTAGTACTCTAAGTTCTTTCAACCTATTCTATACTGCTATGCTTAAGGATGTTACAAGAGGGCTGGAATCTGTTTCCAATCTATTTGGAAACTCTTCCAACTGGAATCTTTATGAGCACCTTTGAAAGATTTTGAAATTGTAAATCAAGAACTGCTGTTTGCAAATGATTGTGCTTTTGAAGGGTATACAAGCAGACGATTATGAATTTCTTGGCAGAATTGGTACGGTATGATGAACTGACAATAAGAGTGAAAAAAACCAAGGTTATGTATTCGTGTACATCTTAGAGGTCCAGCCCCAACAAAGAGTTGTTCATCAGAAGCCCAGAAATTAATGTGGTTGCCAAATTTGGTAACCTCAGCAGCATGCTATCCTGTAATGTGTGACTCGAGCAAGATTTGAAAACCGAATTAAGGCTTACCAGGATTTTGCAAGATAAACAGAAGTTGGAGGTAACATGACATCAAGCTGAAGTTCTATAAAAGTTTAGAATTATCCAACCTTCTACATGGCTATCTCAGAAGATACATCCAGTTTCTTGAGCAGTTTGAGAAGTAGTCACCTATGAACCACACTCTACAACAAAGGGGCAGTAAGGAAATACTAACAAACAAGGCAGCTCCATTGGGCAGTAGCCAAGCTAGTTTACTCACTGTGCCTCATTCTTATTGCTCCCTCTATGGACTCTTGGCTCCCACTCTTCTCCCATGCCAGGAATGTGCTCCCCTTTTATATCTGATAGATCACAGCCTTTCCCATCTTAAGAGCCCTCTTAAATCACCACACCTTCCCTGAATAATCTCAAATTACATATATCCTTTTATCTCTTAAATCCCAAATCCCCCAACTGTCATTTCAACCCATCTGTGCACTTTAGTTCCCACAATCCCCAACAGTTATGTATATCTTAAAGGCTCTACTACTCCCTCTATCTAGAGAGTATTTAAGTCTATGTTCTCCCTGCTAAGATTGCTTGAGAGCAGGAATCGTGCCTTCCCTTTTGTACTTGCCCAAGTAGTTAGTACAGTGCTCTGCACAGGGTAAGCCCTTAATAAATAGTATTGACAAATGAATGATAGCCAGATTCCCAAGCAGTTGTTGTGTAGGGCACTGAAGGGAAACACAGGCAAGGAGGGAAGGCAGAAAGACCATTTTAATTATAGTGTGAAGCACTTTCTCAAACTATGTGATATTGCAGTGGACTGTTAGGAGACCACTGCAACAGATATCCTAAACAGGCAGCAATGAAAAGAGGAGTTGTTTTCCTTGAAGAGTAGAAATAAAACTGTCGATGAAGTCACTATTTGTGCAATAAGCACTGGGAAAAATATAAGTTGGAAAACTAAATACAGTCCTTGACCCTCCCCCCTCCCCCCAAGCAAAAGACTCACAGTATAAGAAGAAGCAGGGGCAGAAGGGGCTGGTGACAGATACAGAAGATAAAACAATAAAAACAAAATAAAAATAAATAAAAAGTAAGATAAATACCAAAATAAAATATAAAAAGAGAAATGGGACATTGTGGGTAGAGGAGCTGAGTTTCAGGGTCCTCATGGCTCAGAGACTTTGTAAAGATCAAGCTGATGGGAGAGAGTCTTGATAACAGGAATAGAGTGAATGGGAAAGCTGCAAAAAGGGTCACTCAGTGTGATTTAGAGAGGAGGAGGAAAAGAAAGAGGAGGAGAAAGAGCAGAAGGAAGAGAAGGAGGAGGAGGAGGAGGAGGAGGGAGAGAGCTGAGTGTCTTAAAGCCAATGGTGAGAAGTTTCTGTTTGGTAAAGAAGTGGATGAGCAACCACTGGAAGTTTTTGAAGAGTAAGATGATATGGACTGAGCATTTTTTCAGAAAAATGATCCAGGCAGCAGAGTGAAGTATAGACTGGAAAGGGGAGAGACTGGAGACAAGTCAGGTTAGTGAGGAGACTGAGGTATTCAAGGCGGTAATTGATGAGTATATGGATCATGTGGTAGCAGTTTGGATGGAAAGGAAAGGGTGATTCCCAACACCTCAGAGACAGTCAATCCAACAACCACCCTAAGCATTTATGATTGATACTCATCTTGAGCACTTAAATAATTCAGCTGTTTTTCAGCTACTACTTGTTCTATCCTTGTTTTTTCTTTTGCTCAGTACTTATAAATAATTTATGTCTGCCTGTCTCCTGCACTGTACTGTAAGTTCCGTGAGGGCAGGAATATGTGTTTTGCTTCTGGTTTATCATCCCAAGTGCTTTTTGCAATGATAAATCAATTAATCAATCACATTTCTTGACTGCTTACTGGGTGCAAAACATTGTTCTAAGCACTTGGGAGAGTACAGTACAACATAGTTGGTAGATATGTTCCCTACCCACAATGAGCTTACAGTCTAGAGGGGGAAAATGATCTGCCCAAAGCAGGCACTCACTGACCATCACTGATTGAATGATTTGAGCTTTCTACAGATCCATGAGAACTTATGCAGGACTGTTCTAATTCACTTTTTGATTTAATATCATTGCTTTTTGTAAAACTGTTGGAACATTCTTAATGAAATTGAGACAAATTATTTGCCAGAAGAAATTGCTAAGGAAATGCAAAATAAATAGATAAAACTATGGTAAGTAAATGTTAGCTACTCACAAAGTTTTAAAAAGCTCATTTTCAAAGGAATGAATGTCTTTTGTGTGCTTGTTCTTTATTCTCATTGATACAGTCACACTCAGTTCTGCCAGAATGTATGTTTTCATTAGGCATTTTGGCTAGAACAAAGTGGCAAAATTAGGGAATGTTCTTAACATTAGTGCACATCTGTTTGGATACAGTACAACTCAGTGTTGGAAAACGTGGTTGTGTGCCTGGTGTTAAACATGATAAGTACTACAGCATGAGTTTCCTTGATGTGGGGTTCTGTTAGAAAGCAAGCCCTGCCTTAAAAGAGAACTGGGGGTACATGTTTGCTGGATTCTCCTTAGTACCCATGGAACAGTGGATTTGAGAGCTAAGTGGTAATTCTTATCGTGAGGGGAACTGTTCAAAGAGCAGAAAAACCAAAATATCTCTGAAGGAAAGGTCACCTCATAAGGATGTGGAATTACCATAGTTTATTTTGGGAGCTAGAAAGCTTAATTTGCCCTAGAGCTTAGCTCTGGGCACCTCTGGGCATGACCCTGGTACCTTGAGAGTCAAACTGGAAGCAGTTGTGCCTCCTTTCAAATTTCAAATCCCTCCCCTTCCCCTATCCCGTTCTGCTCTTCTTCCTCCCCATTTTGTCCCTATTCCCTTCCTTTCACATCCTGTTCCCTCTCCCACCACCCCTCAACCCAGCCCTGGTAGGCCAAGCCTAAGGCTATGGCATGGAAACCATGCTGTTATCAATCAGTGATATTTATTGAGTGATTACTGCATACTGAACACCATATTAAGCATTTGGAAGAGTCCTGGCCCCTCTTATGAGCCAAATTAAGGTCTTTGGAGGTGAATATTAATCGATCAGTAACATGCATTGAGATCAGACTTTGCATAAAGCACTGTGTTAAGTGCTAGGGAGAGTACAACAGGCCCAAGTAATGCTCCAAAGTGATACCCATTGTAACACACCTTTTTTGAGTGTATATTTACAGAGAATGGATGTCAGCAAGGTACCCACACAACAGCAACTGCAAGCAGGATAGACAGAAGGTGCCAATGGCCAAATGTGCAAGGGTAAAGAGTATCTTGAAGAGTTTCACATTAGAAATACACACGTGTCTGTGCTCCCAGAATACATGCTTTCACCACAATTAGGGAATGTTCTTCTAAAAATGCAAATGTATCTGGATATAATACAGTGCAATATCAGAAAAAAAGTTTATGCATACATATTGCAATGTGGTTTTCCTTAATGAGCCATTTGTCAAGAATATAATCCCCAAATGATAGAATTGAATGTCTCCATTTTTGACCCTAACATTCGACACACTTTTGGTACCAACCATTTCTCAAGGCAGACAAAACTGAGGTCTTTTCTGCTACATTTCATTGGTATCACCTCAGAGCTTGTCCTGGGAACCCTAATATCAGCACAGCCATCTGACCAGCAGACTAGAGTTGGAAAAAAAACAAAAAACTGCAAGGCTTCTCATATGTGACATCTAAACAACAGGACAAATTAACCAATCAACCAATCAATAGTATTTGTTGTACACTTTCTGTGTTCAGAGCACTGTATTAAACGCTTGAGACAGTACGATGAAACAGAGTTGGTAGACATGTTCCCTACTCACTTTGGGCTATTGTACCCCAATTTTCCTGGCTAACATAGTGTGGATTTGCCTCCATGTTCAGAAGAATTGAACTTGAAATAAAACAACTGTCCAGGTAGAGTCAATATCACAACATTAAACAAAACCAGACTGCTAACAGAGGCAGGTACTGAATACACCACCTTTTGGGAAGGGCTCAGAGTAGCAGCCTTCATGAGAATGAGAAGCAATCAGACAATCCATAATGATAATAATAATAACAATTAATAATTATGGTATTTGTTAAGTGCTTACTATGTGCCAGGCACTATACTAAGCTCTGGGGTAGATACAAGAAAATTGGGTTGGGCACAGTCCCAGTCCCACGTAAGGCTCACAGTCTTAATCCCCATTTTTCAGATGAGGGAACTGAGGTACAGATAAGTTAAGTGACTTGCCCAAGGTCACACATCAGACAAGTGGCGGAGCTGGGATTAGAACTCATGACCTTCTGACTCCCAGGCCCTTGTTCTATCCACAAGGCAATGCTGGTCTTTTAAAGCTGGCCAGAATCTGACAAAAGTGGTATGCCACCATCATCAGCACAGACAGCCATTTTAGTGTTTTCTGACTTTGACCTGCCTTGTTGCGTGAAAGTAAACTGTGTATATTTTTGAATTTGCTGTTCTTTGTTTTTCATTTTTATTTTGGCTTTTTAACTTAGCACGATCATTGCCACTACTGTAAAACAACTCCAGCTCAGCTCCTCTTAGGGGGAGAATATGCATTCCCCCTCTTCTACTCCAAATCATAAACTAAAATTTCATGAATCATAGACACCCTCAGATTAATCGCCTGCTGAAGAGAATCAATAGTTTCCTCTGACACCACTCTTGGTGTCTCAGTAGTTATACTTACAAAAACAATGCTCATCCCAAATGTCAATAGACCAGAAGAGATGCTCTACCATATTTTCAGATAACGTATACAAGCATGTCAGGAATTGCCTCTCAATAACACTTACACACATGAATACAATCTCACTGTCAGCAGCATCATCTTCAAGCATCACCAACTCTTTTACTACTAACTACATTGCAAATCCTTAGGCAGTAAGTACCAAAAACCCTTAGTCCACTTCTTGTATTCCAGTGGACTTAATCATCTTTAAGAGCCCTATTCTAAGATCACTAGCCTGAGAGTCAGAAGGACCTGGGTTCTAGTCCCAGCTCGGCCACTTTTCTGCAATGTGATCTTCGGTAAGTCACCTAACTTCTCTATGCCTCAGTTACCTCATCTGTAAAATGGGGATTTAAACTGTGCATCTAACATGGGACATGAACTGTGTTCAACCTGATTATCTTGTATCTACCATAGTGCTTAGTAAAGTTTCTGGCATATAGTAAATGCTTAACAAATACCATTAAAAAAGGAGTGAAGTGTATGGGCAGGGCTGTAGCAGAAGATCAGTGAGGTAAGGTAGCAAGGGCCAAGGTGATTGAGTGCTTTAAAGCCAATGGTAAGAAGTTTCTGTTCTATGCAGAGGTGGATAGGAAACCAGTGGAGGTTCTTGAGGAGTGAGGAGACATGAACTGAACTTTTTTTTTTTTGAAAAATGATCTATTCAGCAGAATGATCCAGGAACTTGGATAAGTCAGAGGTAGCTGAATTTGTCCAGCCTTATCATTAGGCAGGATTGCAGAACTGATTTCAAAATTTTGATGAACCTGGGCAATAAACCCTGGGTTTAATTAGCATTTAATCTAAAGGAATCATTCTCTCCATAAAGACCTTTAGGACAGAAAAGCAGGTTACATTGTGAATGTCTAGTCATGACATTTTCTTCCAATTCTTAGAAATCTCTCTGTGTTTCTCAATAGCAATTGGATGAAAATGGAAAAAAAAATAGGAGGGCTGTCATACCAGAAGCAAACAGAAACCTGGCAAGCAAAATTCAAAGTTCAATCATTCAGCACTGATTTGCCAATCTTCCAATTTGGGATTTTTGGGGTCAGGGCTTTCAAATTTTGGCTAATACATTTCCTGGTTTCTGAAGATAAGTTTTACTGTTAACATAATCAAGGATTATCATTTTACCAGAAATGCCTTAATTCCCATACTGTCTTAAATTGATTGCTCAATTTAGCTATTATAAAATGTTCAAGTGGCCTGATTTCACAATTACAGACATAGAGAGTAACTCACTATTTCAAGAGCTGAATCAGTCCAGGATGACCTGAGTTAGCATGAGCATTTCAGTTAGACTGCCAGCTTTAGAAGAGATCATTTTTCAGACAGAACTTTTCATTTTCTGATCTGCTTGCATGCCTGTGATTTTTGGCCCCGAAATGGGGAGGACAAATGTGATTCTTCAACATTGCATTTTAATAAGGTTTGAGGAAAAGGAAGAGAAATGAAAAAGTCAATGAAATCTTTCTGCTTTTAAACTCAGAGGAAAATTGGTATTTCACTTTCAGTGTGGAAAATATATTTAATGGAGTCCTTCAAATTAATACAACCTCAAAATTTCATGGCCCAAAAGAAATTATGTTGGGCCAAAAAAGAAATCAGAGGGCAAATAAAAGGTTTTATAGCGGTGAACATGAGATGGGGAGTCAGGAGATTTGGGTTCTAATCCCAGCTTTGCCATTCATCCCCAACAGCTTGGCCTAGTGGATAGAGTACAGGCCTGGGAATCAGAAGGACCTGGGTTCTAATCCAGACTCTGCCACTTGTCTTCTGTGTGACCTTGTGCAAATCATTTAACTTCTCTCTGCCTCAGTTACCTCATCAGTAAAATGGGGATTAAGACTATGAGCCCCATGTGGGACATGGACTGTATCCAACCTGATTAGCTTCTGTCTACTCCAGCACTTAGAACAGTGCTTGACACATAGTAAACACTTATACCATCATTATTATTATTATTATCGCATGATCTTGAGCAAGCCACTTACCTGTCCTGTGCCTCACTTTCCTCATCTGTGAAATGGGAACAAGATTCCTTATCTCCATAAGTCTCATATGGGAGCGGGACTGTCTCTGTTCTGATTATCTTGTCTATACCCCAGCACTCAACACAGTTCATGTTACCTAGTAAGTACTTAATACATTAATTTGGAATATTTAATGAAAGGGAAACTATACCCATCATATTATTTGGTAGATTTTCAAGTAACTACTGAAAATACTGTGACTTGCAGGGTTCCCGACCCTCACTTCTGGGGAAGGGACAGCAGCATCAGCCATCACCCTTAATTTTTCAGGAGCTATTGAATACTGGGAATAGCATTTATTGAGCTCTAACTTAGAGTGGTACACTGTACTAAGCACTTGGAAAGAACAGAATAAAGTAGTGACATGTTCCCTGCCCACAAGGAGCTTACACTCTAATGAGGGGAGACAAACATAAAATATTTACAGCAAAATATGTCTCTGCTGTGACTCGAGAAGTCCTTATACCAGGATTTTGGCAGGATTCGATGATCTCATGATGGAACATAAGTCTTCTGCCTTGCCAAATGGTTTTCAGATTGCCCTGCAGTCCCTTCCCCTAAATCAGGGTTGGGGGATAGTGTGACTGGTGTTTTGGTAGTAAGCAGGGCCCTCAATTATGGCAATAGAACGCTTGTTAATGAGGTATTTGGAAGCCAGCTTCACCTTCTCCTCTGACTATATATCTGAGATGATGATGATGATAGTATTCCTTAAGCCCTTACTATCTGTCAATCAAACGTATTTATTAAACACTTACTGTGTGCAGAACTAAGCGCTTGGCAGAATATAATATAACAATAGATAAGCACTGTTCTAAACTCTGAGGTAGATACAAGCAAATCAGGTTGGACACAGTTCCTGTCCCACATGCAGCTCACAGTCTCAATCCCCATTTTGCAAATGAGGTAACTGAGGCACAGAGAAGTGAAGTGACTTGCCCAAGGTCACATAGATAAGTGGCCGAGCTGGTATTGTCGTCAAACATGATCTTGTGGATGGGTTTCTTCTGCAATACACATTCATACATGGACTGCAAAATACTACATTCTTTTAGAAAATTATTAGGAAATTAACATATATATATATAAACATATAATTAACATATATAAATTAACAAAACAATAACAAAATTAACATATATAAATAAAACAAAGGGTAATGAAACTAGTGCAGAGAACTATCTTTGAAGAGACTTGCAGGTGCGATATTAGGGGTCGACTGTCATGGGGCATAGACAGTAGCCTAAAATTCTGGGAAAGAATGAGGCAGGAAAGGAGAGGAAGATTCATACTCTCACATTCTCGAACACAAAGTGTAAGCACGTGTACACACACCAGATGATCTTATCCTCAAGACAGTAGCTTACTCTCATGGCAGTTGGTTGGCAGAAGGAGGTGAGAGACACATACAACTAAGGCCATTTCTTTCCACCTCTGCTGGCAACTGATCTCTTGCTGTAGACTCAAAGGACTGTCAATGCAAGTTGCTGCCCTCTGGGTTTTCAGTATGGGCTAACTTTTCAGAGTATGTAGGCCTGTAGAGAGTATGCAGGCCTGTGGACTGAAATGCCAGAGAACTATCTCTGGTAGCAGCAACAGCAGCAGAAATGGAGTTACCAGGAGAGGTGGGGGAGGGGTGGACCCGGTCTCATCTCTTGCTCCTGATTTTTTGCTATTGTCAGCCAGATGTTCCCACCCAGACCACACACAACCTAACAGTGGGTGTCATGTGGTCCAAGGGCCTCAAGTTTGACACATTTATTATAGATGTCTTCTGCCACCAGATGTCTCATAGTTAAGGCAAGTTAAGTATGGACAGAGCAAGTGGGCATTTTTCTTATCGCCTTCCCATCTCTTTGTCATTATAAGCTCCCCCAGGCAGAAAGCCTAGTTCCTTTATAATTACATAATTCATTATGGCCATTCACTGAATACTGATGGCGATAATGAGTCTATTGTATAGATGAACAATTCTCTGTCTACCAATGGGCCACTTACTACCTACTTGCAGATTGGCTGCAGTCATGGTAAAGAATGAGGCAGGAAGGAGGGGGCTTGAAAGTTGGAAGTAGCTGCACCTCGGCTTGTTGTGCCATAATCTGGCTCCAATCAATAGGAATTTAACTAGCAACCCCTGAACATCACAGCAGATTGTTCACTCCTCCACTAGAATGTAAGCACCTTGAGAACAGGGATCATGTCTACCAACTCTATTGTACTCCCTGAGCACTTAGCATGGTGCTCTGAACATAGTAGGTGCTCAATAAATATAATTGATTGATTGATTGATGTGGGATTGATGATCCAACCAGATTGGCTTGAAACTCAGAAGGCAGGAGGGCCATTTCCATTTATCAGTTGGAAGCCCGGCTTTGGTCTCATAGGTCAGAGTAAATCAGTTCACAGGCCTGCAGTCTGTATTTTGCTTATGTCTGGTCTGTTTTCCATAGACTGGTTTTGGTGTACTACTGTTAGAACACCGTAAACAATTTGCTTCCATTGAATCAAATAGTGGCAATTATCTGAATCATTTTGGCTGATTAGGAGTTGGATTCATTTATAGGAACTGAATAATTTTCCAGTGCTGTGAACAGTAGCTATGCCACAGTGCATTATATGAGTGTCATGATCACTTTATGGGAGAGAACACCAAGGCGTCAGTGTGGTTAACTCATACATGATTCTTAACCTGCCTCTATTCCCTAGCCATTAAGAATTAAGGGCTTGAAGTGAAGGGGATTAGTGAAATGCAGGAAAACAACATAATCAAAGGGAGGCTCTTACAGAATTTCAGATAAGGTATACTTTTTGGTGACTATTGGAGAAAGAAGCTTGAAAATACAATATATGCTTTGCTGACGTTGGAGCGAGGTTACCACAAAAGTCACTATGAAATGCATAGCTGTGGGAATTGGATGAATGTCAGGCCAATACTAACTGACCCCAATATAAGTTAATTCTGGAATTACAAGCTGAGTAAACATCTCTAATTCAATTAAACATTGGCATTTATTGAGCACTTACTCTGTGCAGAGCAATGGACTAAGTACTTGGGAGAGTACAACAGAGTTGGTACACAAAATCCCTGCCCTCAAGAAGCTGTCAATCTACCGGGGAGACAGATATTAAAATAAATTATGAGCAGAGGAAGCAAACGAGTACAAGGATATGTGAATAATTGCTGCATGGGTGAGAGTGAGGTGATTATCAAAATACAGACTCAAATGCATAGGTGACACAGAAGGGAGGGAGAGAAGGATGGGGACCTGAGAGGTTAGTCAAGGAAGGTTTCCTCAAGAAGATATGATTTCAGTAGGGCTTTGAAGATGAGAATCGTGGTGGTCTGTTGGATATGAAGGAGGAGGGAGTTCCAGGCAGGAAGGAGGGTGTGCACAAGAGGTAGGAGCAAGAGAGATGAGATTGAGGCAGAGCAAGTAAGTTGATGTTGGAGGAGCAAAGTGTGTGGACAGCTGTAGTGGGTGAGGAGCAAACATAGTAGGACGGAACAAACTCATTGAGTGCCTTAAATCTGAATCCACAAGTTATTGGTGGTTAATATATCCCCCTGGGTAAATCCACCCCATTCACTAAACCAGTTACTGTCTCCAGTTGACTGATCACACATTAAACAAACTCCTTAACCAGAAAGCTAAGGTGCATGGTGAGAGGGAGAAATATCTTAAATCCTGAATCCCAACTGAAGAAAGAAAAGAACAGGACACTAGTGACCTGCAACATTTTCCATCACAAGATTTCTCCTAACATTAAGGTATATTATCTCATCACACAAGGATTGCTAACTCTTTAAACTCTGAATAGAGGCAAGATCCTAGGCTGCTCACCAGATGCTGTGGTCCGCCTGCAGACCTCCCCAGTGTCAGTAGGCCCAAATCACCTTTCAAAGTCCTTGCAAGGATGAACTCCAGCAGAGAACTTTCTCCTTTAGCTTTACATCCAGATTCCTTTGAGACTGGAACTTAAAAGTCTGAAATCCTGGGCTTGTTGATTTTTTTGCAGGGAATACATACGTATTTATACAATACAACCTTCCAGTGCTCTGTACACAGTAAGCGCTCAATAAATATGATTGATTAATTGATCTATCAGATCAAAGAAGAAAACTCTTGGCACAGAACTGAATCACCCACTGGGACAGAGATAGCTCACCCAGCTGTCTCCATGATTTCATGTATTTTATTAATTTTATTACTAGGACAAGGGAGAGGAACTTCATCTCCATTCTTCTCTCAGCCATTCAGATGTAGTTTAGGCATTCACTTCTGAGTCTCTTTACATATCTACTGGATAATAGGATCCCTTCCTCTCCTATTGTGATTGCATATTGTATATTTTGTATTATATATTCATATGCATAACAATACATAAATTCATCTATAAATTTACAGATAGGCAAGAAAGTCTCATTAGCTTGTAAACAATTAGTCTGAAGTCTGTGATAATTTGGCCCTAATTTGCTCTTTTTGTCCTCTCTGATGCACACAATGGAAGGCAGGCTTTGGTATAAAAAAGGAAGGGTTTGCCCGACACTGAACTTAAGTCCGTTGCTCTTACCCCTCTAGACTCACTCTCTTGGGGACCTCATCTACTTACAAGGCTTCAGATACCACCTCTAGGCAGAACAATCACAAATCTCCCTCTCTAGCCCTGACCTCTCCCTTTTTATCCAATCCCACATCTCCTCTTGCCTCCAAGATACCTTCACTGGAGTGACCACCCAGCACCTCAAACTCAACATGACCAAAACTGAACTTCTCATCTCCCCTTGTAAACCTTCTCCTACTCCCAACTTTTCCATCTCCACTGACATCATTCCCTTCCTGTGACCTTGACATTCTCCTCGAGTCATTATATGACCTTGATATTCTCCTTGAGTCCTCATTATCATTCTGCTCCCACATCTAATCAACTACTAAAACCTGTCGAGTTTTCTTCAAACACATCATGTGGACCTGCTCTTATTCTCAGCCCATACAACCACTACCCTAGTTCAAAAACTCATCATATGATGATTGGAGTAGTGTACTCTCCTCCTCATTTGTCTCCCTGCCTCCAAGCTCTCTTCTTTTGAGTCCATACTGTGCAATGCTGCCAAGGATCATCTTACTGAAAGGTTGCTCAACATATGTTTCCCCTCTCCTCAAACCCTCCAATATTTGTTATGTTCATTGAATCAAATTATGTCCCTCTGTATCAAGTAAAACCTTCTTACCAATGATTTCAAGGCTTTCCACCTTACTTATCTGTTCTCCTCACACTCTGTGCTGTGCTCCTGTCAAGTCTACGTCTTCCTATATGCACCTCTGACCCCTTCTGTATGTTTTTTCTTAGGGTATGGAACTCTCTTTGCTCCCAAATTCACCAGACCTCAGCTTCTCCCACCTTCAAAGCCCTCCTAAAATCCCACCTCTTCCAATAAGCCTTCCCTGATTATCAGTACCCTGAATCTTATCAACCTGCCAGCCTCCTTTTTCACTTATGTATTTGTTTATGCCCATCCTATATATGTTCAGTCCTATTAGAATGTAAAATCTTACTGAGCAGAGACTATGTCTTGTGCTTCTCTTGTCCTTCCCAAGCGTATAGCACTCTAGTGTACTGCATTCACTAGGCACTTGGGTCACATTAATACTACTACTAGGGGCAGGAGTAATGCAAAGCAGCAGGAAAGAATGAAAGAAGAAGAGACACCTCTTGAATCTAAACTTGCCCTAGGCCAGTTTAAAGAGCCAGAGAAAGATCGACCAGTTCAAAACCAAGAAACTAAACCTCTATTTAGCACATACACAGGAATATGTGCCTAGACAGGAATAAACAGTCACAAAACTATAGTCAAACTGTATTTTTAATATACATTTGAGGTACATTTTTCAATCTACATTTTCACCAATTCAGACAGGGCTTCCTCCCTTTTCCTCCTAATGAGGGTTTTGTTATATATGCATACCTAAAAAATAGCAATATGGCATTGCTCTGAAATGACATATACTGACTTAAGCTCTAGCCTATCCATACACATAAATACTTAATTCTTCCGCAGTACATATTTTCACTCTGTGTCTAGTCTAGAACATTGTTAGGGAATTAGAGAACATTTGTCCAACAATATGAGCCTGTTTGGACACAGGTTGCTGAGGTGTTGGATCAAATGGCTTGTGTTCATATGGCATGTAAACAGATAATGATAATAATGATAATATTAATTGTGGCATATGTTAGGCACTGACTATGTGCCAGGCCCTGTACTAAGCACTGAGAAAGATACAATGTATTTGGGTTGGTTACAGTCCCTGTCCCACACTGGGCTCAGTCTTAATCCCCATTTTGCAGATGAGGTAACTGAGGCAAATAGAAGGGAAGTGACTTGCCCAAGGTCACACAGCAGACACTAGCTGTGTTTTTTTAAGCACTTACTATCTGCCAAGCACTATGCAAAGTGATGAGTTAGATACAAGATCATGAGGTTGGACAAAGTCCCTGTCCCACATGGGAGGGAGAATAACTATTGAATCCCCATTTTGCAGATGAGGAAACTGAGACACAGACAAGTTAAGTGACTTGACCAAGGTCACACAGCAGGCAAGTGACAGAGTGGGGATTAGAACCCCAGGTCCTCTGATTTCCAGGCCAATGCTCTTTTCACTAGGCCTCGGTGCTTCCCAGATGACTTTGCCACATGAGTTTTCCGTAATGCAGCAGGGTTTTGCAAGGATTGGTGATGCCCCTGCTGAAGGGGACTTTTAATTTATGTACACAAGTGGTATTGAAAAAGACTTGTGTGTGATTTACGCAAGTGAAATCTCAAACTTTCATTGTCTGGTGGTCTATCTTCTTTCCTGATTGCCCACTGGATTGAGATGACTGAGCAACTGGAAGAAATATGAACAACACGGCAGTTGGGATTTCATTCCCAAGTGCTCTTAGGCCACTCTGGAGCAGTCAATTCCCATTCCCCTCCATTATAACAACGATGTCTTCTCTTTCCTCTGGCTGTTGAAATATAGGCAGCAATGATATGTGGAAAATAGGCAGTGCTTCTTACCCTGACCCTCTTCAGAGTTAAGCATTAAAGGGGTATGGGAGAATTACTAATGCCAAGACTGATTTACCTACAAAAGTTAAACACCTGCTAGATATACTAAAATAAATTAGTATGGTCACTGACCAATCTGATTTATTCGAGATTCCCGTTCATTCAGTATGATCACATTTACTAAGCACATACCATGTAAGCTCGTTGTGGGCAAGGAATGTGTCTGTTTATTGTATTGTACTCTCCCTAGCACTTAGTACAGTGCTCTGCACCTGGTAAGGCCTCAATAAATACGATTGAACGAATGTACAGAAGACTTCACTAGGTGTTAGGGAGAATACAAATAAAGTAAAAAACATGGTCTTTGCCCTTTAAGGCCCTTACACAACTGGCCCTTATACAACGTTAAAATCCCAGCATATTTCTTAGTCGCAGGAGGTCTGCCTTCCTTTAATAACTTAAAACAAATGGATTATCCCACATATACATTTTTTGGAGCTAGTCATCTCAGATGAACTTATTACTTTCAGAATTTCCTCAAGGATGACCCAATAAGCATGAAAACATGTTCTTTACCTAGCAAGAGAGGGCCTGGTATATTTCATAGTTTTCACTTTTGCAAGCCACCATCTGGCACCCATATTTTCTGCCTTCAGAGTACAATAAATCTTGATTTACTTCAAAATGATTGCCAACTGTCTGCTGGAGGGATTGCTAATTCCTCCACTTTAAGGTGTTGTCTCCTTTAGTAACCCAATACAGAAGATACCTGTTGAGGCACAAACATTTGGAAACTGCAGCTAATCTGTTACATAAGAAGTCTGACTAAATGACATGGATTTCTTGTTAGCTGAACTACTCACATTTAAATTAAACCAATGTTTGCTGCATCATCATTTTGATTAACTCATCTTTTTAAGGTTTCCTTTCCAAATATCGCTGTTGCCTGAGTAATATGCAACTCTGGGGGACATTTTGATTTAATGGTATCTATAGAGAAAAATATAAATAGTTCAAATAATGGACTTGAAATCACTGAATGATGAGTTGTTGTCTTCCTAGAAACCAAGAATGCTTCTTCATTTCATGACTAAGTCTGTTCCGGAGTGTCAGTGTATCACACCTAAGGGAGTTGTGAGGTATTTTTAAAGTGATCAGATGTCCTGTGTTAGATTTGTAATAGACACAAAATTTGGGGTCATATTCCTCAAATCAAAAAGCCTTCATGGGACCCTTTGAGGCCTCATTTTCAACGATGTGGGAGGAAACACAATCGGAACCCAGTGGTGTATCAGCCGGAGAGTGGATGAGATGCTGCTCAGCTTCCTTTTCCTCCTCTGCCACCTCCTCCTCCTCCTCCTCCTCCTCCTCCTCTTTCTAAGGAACCGCTTCTGTTCCTGAATTGTTTCTTGGAGGTTTTTAGCACAGTCACACTGCTGTATTACTGGCAATGCCAGAGATCTCCAGGATACAGCTTGCCATGGAAAGCTCCCAACTGCTGTAATATGAATGGCAGTGATGAAGAAAATCCTGGCAGCTGCATAATTGCTGCCTATGTGAGTGTATGCAGCTGTACTAGACTTAGGCTTAGACTTTCTCTGTTGCTCTCATCTCTGGTTCTGGCTCTTGCTGCCTCTATTATTCTGTCTCCTTTCCTGCCTTTTTGGGCCACCCCCATCAAGCCGATCTAAGATAGCTAGCTATCTTGGATATTTTCATCTGAAATGTCTTCTGAGACAAGAAAGGCAGTTTCATATGCACCTCTTAAAATAGTTATTGGCATACATTATTTATGGTTATCTGACATCAGTTATGATCTCTGAGCTATTGCTGATTGCTCTTATAAACGATTCCTCCAATATGCAATTGCAATCAGAAAGGCCAACCAAATGCTGGGACCCACCAGGAAAAGGACAATAATGATAATAAAAAAAGATATTTGTTAAGCACTTCTTATGTGCCAAGCACTAGGGTAGATACAAGATAAGTCAGACACAGAAAATTAAACAATGGGCATAGCCTGCTACTTTATATAAAACCACACTACCAAAACACCTTGAAAAACTGAGAGCAGTTATGCTGTTACTTTGCCTTCTAGGAAGGACCTGATAGATTTGAAGAAGGTACAGAGAAAAGGTGCAAGATGATCAGGGGATGGAAAACCTTCCATTTGAGGATAGAGAAGATGAGGGCTCTTCAGTTGGGAAAGACAAAGACCGAGAAGGAACATGATTGAAGTCTGTATAATCATGGAGGAGTGGACCTGGGAAAAAATAGAAATGATGTCCAGAAACAGGACAAGGGGCCACCCATCGAAACTTAAAGGGGTTGGTTCAAAACTAACTGCATACACTGGGTGGGAAGCAAATTTAAGCAGAGAGCACTGAGTAGGGGTCCTGGGAGCCCTGATAGACTAGATGACACATTCTTAAATCTTAGGATGATGTCAAGAAGAGCAACCATCACACCATTCTTCCAAGCACCCGGTTGCCACTGACAGAATACTGAACTGTATATATCAATGATCTGTTCCAGTAATAGCATTGCTTTTTTTCACGTACATAATCATAACTCCTAAAAAACACTTGCGGAGCCTCTGGCATTTTACGATACTGACGAGGGAGCACTTAGGACCAAATGTTTGAGGTTAATTTATCCCCCTGTCTTTTGTTCAGTCCAATTGATATGGAAATGCTCAGATTAATTGACACCTGCTCTGAGGGGCAATTAACCCTCTCCTGCACTTCTGTGCCATTTAAAAATAATAATAATAGTAATTATGGTTTTTGTTAAATGCTTACTATGTGCCAGACACTGTACTAAGTGCTGGGATGGATATAAGCAAATTGGGTTGGATACAGTCCCTTGTCCCACGTGGGGCTCACAGTCTCAATCCCCATTTTACAAATGAGGGAACTGAGGCAGAGAAAAGTGAAGTGACTTGCCCAAGGTCACAAGCAGACAAGTGATGGAGCCAGGATTAGAACCCATGACCTTCTGGCTCCCTGGCTTGTGCTTTATTCACTAATGCATGCCACTTCTCTGCCACTTTAGTTGAGTGCAGGTATAATGATGAATTATTTTTCTTTTTAATTTGGACTCAAATTTAAATTCCAGGCATTTCCACTCTTTTAAAGTTACTCAATTTCCTCTGTTCACATCAATTCCCAGCACTTACTCTAAAGCCATAGTTCTCTACTTCCTTTCAATTAGGGAAATGAATAGCTCTTAAGACATGTTTCCTTCATTTGGGACTAAGAGTTTCTACAATCTAAGATGCTGTCATCAATCATGAAACTCAGTCTTTAATTAGATAAATGCATTGAAGTGTACTGTTTTATTTAGTCCTGATTTATTTTTTTTTGTTTAGTACTTTTCTAATTACTCGCCTAAATGGCATACAATATAAAGGATCCAGAGATATATGGTTGTGTTACCTTAGTGTTCCTATCACCCAACTGGGTCACTTCTGCTTATACCTGACTTCATTCAGTCAACCTTAAGCAGGGAAAAAAAAATCAGTCTCCTCCCCATTCATTACATTATCCTGCGTGGGCATATACCACAACATAATGATATCACACAACATTTAGTAGAAGAGCGTTCCTCCGCTGTCACTTCCACAGCTACTCCTTGAGTGCCTCAGGCAGCTCAGCTTCAAGACTCCAACTTATGTTCCTTAAATGGATCACTTCCACCCTTTCACTTCCTTTCTGAAGGGTGTGTGGCTGCCTTCTTTAAGGAGCTACATGGCTGCCATCATTTAGAAGAGCTAGAGGACTGCTCTGTTTTTGAACTTGAATTAACCTCAAACCTGACACTGCCATCTTTGTGAGGGGCAGCCCTGCTGCCTCTGGCATTGCACCCTGAGGTGATGGCTTGCCTTGGGACTCCACAGCATGCTAGGCATGAGCGAAGACTAACATAGGATGAATAGGGTGGGGCCAATAATTTTTGGCTCAAGCAGAACTCTGCTTTCTGGGGCAGGCTATGAGACAACAGTAGTGGTATAGGACAACAGTAGTGGTATAGTCAGTTCTCTTAAAGTGAAGAATTTTCACTATGTACTTTGGCGATTTAACAAATATTCTTATGACTACATGAGGGTCTGGAAAGATTGTAGGCCTGAGAGCCAGAAGGACCTGGGTTCTAATCCCAGCTCCACCACTTGTATGCTATGTGACCTTGGGCAAATCACCTAACTTCCCTGTGACTCAGTTACCTCAACTGTAAAATGGGGGTTCAAACTGTGAGCCCCACAAAGGACATGGACTGTGTCCAACCTGATTACTTTGTATCTACCCCAGTGCTTAGAACAGTGCCTGGCACATAATAAGCACTTAACAAATATCATAAAAAATGTGATATGTCAGAAAAATGGTTGTACACCTGTGGTATCCATCAAGGTATGTCATCTGAGTTTTCCTTAATTTGGGTTTCATTAAGAATGTGATCCCAGCAACATAGGAGAACTGGTTGTACTGTCTATGACTGAAGAAACATTACCCTTATTTGCATGAAGGAACCCCTATTAATGTTAGGTTGGTCCCCAATTTTAGTTTTAGCTTTTGCAGATTTAGGTTAAATTTTTTTTTCCACTGAAAAGCAATCTTTTCAGGGTAGGCATGATTCCAGATCAGATGTGGGCACTGAGGAGTGGCCTAGCAATGAAACACATCAATGGAATTGAGTGCTTCCTGTATGCTGACCACTGTACTAAGCCTTTGGGAGAGAACAATACAATAAACCCCTGCCCTCAAGGAGCTTACAGTCTGTTGAAGTTCTCAATAAAGGAATTGGCTCCTTAAATCCTCTCCCTTTGAAATCATTCCCTTATTAACCAAAGTCTGAACAATTAACCAAAATGGGATTAGGGCAGCATGCTACTGACAGCTGAGAGAGTCCTATATTTTTGCAAAATGCCTCTAGGTGCTCACATTGCATGAAAAACAAATGCAAGACATATTTCTATAATAGCCAAATGAACTCCTCCTATCATCTAGCACACACAAGAGAGGCATGCTCTGAACCAGATCCTACCAATCAAGGAACCTGAGTTCTGCTGGACCAGGAGGGGAAGAAAAACTGCACAATTGAGGACACATTGTAGCAGGTTTCAAGAAGTGATTTCAACCACCTGGCAAATAAATCTCCAAGATGAGCAGGAGTGCCCCGAGTTATTTCCAGTCGTACACTATAAAAGCAGTATTACAGCACCCAACTGTCCTGACATACAGGAAATGAAGAGTGCTATCCTAGTAATCCTAAGAATCACAGTCCCTTTTTATGAGGTGTTGGGAGTTATAGTTCCAACAACCATGGAAACCACTGAGCACAGGCAGAACTTCCCCTTGTCACTGAACCCCAGTGCAAAACTGCCAAAAAGGGGTTTAGTCCAGGAAGAACCAGCAAGCACCTGTGGAGGAAAAACATTGATAGTCATTCATTCATTCAATATTTACTGAGCACCTTCTGAGTGAGTTTAATATAACTCTAAGCAGACATTCCCTGCTCACAACAAGTTTACAGTCTAGAAGTAACAAGGTTTGTCTCCTAGCCTAGCCGCCTGTAAGTTCCCAACAACTGTGGCTTCATTTGGGACTTGCTAACTTGCTATAAGCTAGGGTTGGAGAGGAAGGAGGCATGAGGGGTGCATTGCTATCATTCTCTTGAATTTACAAGGATAATCGAGCTGTTGGGATGCTAAGGAACATTCACACCTCTTGTCCAGGTACTCTACTTGTCTCGATCTTAAAATCAATCATATTTATTGAGCATTTACTGTGTGTAGAGCACTGTACTAAGCTCTTGGGAGAGTACAATACAACAGAGTTGAAAAAAATGTTCCCTGCCCACAACTAGCTTACAGACTAGAGGGGGAGACAGACATTATCATAAATAAATTACAGATATGTAAATAAGTGCTGTGGGGCTGAGGGAGGGATGAATAAATGTTGCAAATCCAACTGCAAAGGTGACACAGAAGGGAGTGGGAGAAGAGGAAATGAGGATTTAATCAGGAAAGGCCTCTTGAAGGAGTTGTGCTTTTAAAAGGTGTTGAAGGTGGGGAGAGTGATCATCTGTAAGATATGTAAAGAGAGGGCATTCCAGGCTGGAGGCAGGATGTGGGTTAGAGGTTGGTGGCAAGATAAATGAGATCAAAGTACATTTAGTAGCTTGGCATTAGAGGAGTGAAGTGTATGGACTGGGTAGAAGTAGGAAAGCAGTGAGGTAAGTTAGGAGGGAGCAAGGTGATTGCTTTTAAGCAGATGGTAAGGAGTTTTGGTTTAATGCGAAGCTGGCTGGGCAACCACTGGAGGTTCTTGAGGAGTCGGGATACATGAACTGAATGGTTTCATAAATAAATGATCTGGTTGGTAGAATGAAATTTGGACTGGGATGGGGAAAGACAGGAGGCAGGGAGGTCAGTAAGAAGGCTGATGTGGTAATCAAGGCAGAATAGGATAGTTGCTTAGATTAATGAGATAGCAGTTTGGATGGAGAGGAAAGGCAAGTTTTATTAATGTTGTGAAGATCGAGCTGACAGGACTTGGTGACAGATTGAATATGTATGTTGAATGAGAGAGATGCATCGAGGATAATGCCAAGGCTACGGGCTTGAGATAAGGAAGATGGTGGTACTATCTACTGTGATTTAAAAGTAATGAGAAAGACACGGTTTTGGTGGAATGATAAGGAGTTCTATTTTGGACACGTTAAATTTGAGGTATAGGCAGTACATCCAAGTAGAGTTGACCTCATGATGGAGGAAACGAAAGACTGCAGAGAAGGAGAGAGGTGAAGATTGGAGATGTAGGGTTGGGAGTCATTTGTATAGAGATGGTATTTGAAGCCATGGAAGTGAATGAGTTCTCCAAGAGAGTGGGTGGAGATGGAGAATAGAAGGGAACCCAGAACTGAGCCTCTAAAAGTTTCTAAAGGGGGAAAATTCCACCCCTTTCACAAACCAGACCACAGAAAACTAGAAATTAAAGACTTTGAATTGTAAACAGAAGTGACTAGTAGTATAATATAATCCAGGCAACAATTTTGAACAAGCATTTTAGTGATGTTTGGTGATTTGGCCATTTGAGTGGGAACAGTTGATTTTCTCTCTGGGAGAGAGTGATGACAATCTTTTTGTTTCTCGCATCCTCATTTAAGCCACTTTATTTAGCCCAGTGGGAATAGACTGTGTAATGAAAGCTGAAGCCCAGGTTGAAGCAATGTGAATGGATATATTTGATGAGCCCTGCATTAGTGTTATTTTCCAAAACTGGGTTGTGAGGAATCACAATGTACCACTTTCCATAAACTTATCATTCAATTAATTGTAAAAAAAAAAAAATGAAGAAATATCCCTCAGGTGAAGACACACTATGTGCCAAAGCCCAAGAGGGACCAATTCCACAGGAATCATTCACACAACCAATTCCACAGGGATAAGAAGGGACTCTATCATAGATGACATTTGAGCACTCAATGGGATCTAAATACAAAGGAATAATATGCCAGAAACTCTGTCGGCAATTCATGGAAGAAGCCCATGGTTATGTTGCTTAATGGGAGGTGGGAGTGGCAATTAATATGACTTTTAGCTGAGTGGAGATAATACAATGTACAGTTGTTAGCAATTAAGGATTTTGTATTTCTTAAGGCTCAAAATAACAACCAAGTTTGTTTAGTTAATCTCTCCTGGATTTTTGAATCACTTAATTTTATCACCATAAAAATAAACCACGAAGAAATAGTCATTGCATAAGAAGTTTCCCAACTCAATCCTCTCAAGCTTCTTCAGATGCCAATACTGCTTTGAATTGATTTTAATAACAGCAAAAACCCAGCATATGAGAAGCTCCACTGCACTTTTCAACAATGAAGAAAATTCAACTATTTAGAAAAAATGTAGACATTAGACATTTAGTCATTTAGAAAAAAAATATTCATTTTAGCTATGGCTGAATCACTCCTCTGTATCCAAGAACCATAATGGACAACTTAAAAGCATTTTGGCACTATCTGAAGGCTATATAGTGTCAAATTTTAGAATGCCATCAAACCTCCAAATCAATATTACCTCAAGCATTCCCCCAGTGGTGGAAGTCTTACCATCCTAAAGTGTTATGGCTCCACAAGTAACACAATGCTGGGCGATTTTAATGGTTAGTTCAAACATTTCATTTGGAAAGATCACAGGGGGCTTCACACTCAGGTCACTTGTGGAGGAGTGGGTTAGAACCCCAGTATCTCTAGGACTTGAATTGTTTGCTCAAGATTCTGGGTTAAAATGGTATTGGTGGGTTTAACTGCCATCTCCATAGGGAAGGGCCACACACCCAGAAAACAAGGGATGGTGCATAAATAAGTATATTGGTCAGCATTGCTGCAGAAATATTTTCAGGAAAAGTGATTTTCTACATTGTTGAATTTGGTAGCAACACCTGCTTTACTGATTCTGTACTCATTGAGAATATTTGCTTTGGTTTTAGCCATGTTGATATTTTTGAGGCAAAGCAATGGTTGATAATGTGTCTCTACATTGGAAACAGAAGTCTTTGCTAAAGACGAGAACCTTTTACATTGGTTACTCCAGGAGAAACACAGAGAGAACAATTCACTATATAATTAATCCTACTTGACAAGGGATATTTTGTAACTTCTCACAAATAGGATTTATTTGGGATGTGATGGTTCACAGGCTGTGGTCAGATTACCACCTATAAATGGACAGAGGATGTCACCAGAGAGTTTTAGGAAGTCTCTGTTCCCCAGCCAGATGGGAACCATCACTATTTCAAGGACTATGATGTATGTGTGATGGTCTGCTGCTTCCCACATGAGAAAGAGTAGACCCACTACAATATGCCAACAGGAAAATCCAGAATCATGATTTTTTTTTTTTATGAGGTTAAGTTTCTATCCTAGGCAATGCCTATTCTCAGGAATGCTGGTTTGAAGGTGGTAGGAAAGCAAAAGGCAATAGCATGGCCTGAGTTTTTGCCCTCACTCTGTCACTTATAATTTAAGATCCATCTCTGTTCCCCTGTTCTTTTTCTTCCTCCTAGGAATGATTTAAGAATGGGATTGAAATATTCAAGCAGTTGCTCATGTGAAAACAGGAGAAAACCATAGGGCCAAAGAACAGCATCAGGGTTTAATTAGGAGGAACTAGAAAAAGGTCCTGACAGAAATATAATAATGGTATTTGTTAAGCATTTTCTATGTGCCAGGCACTGTGTTAAGTACTGAGGCAGTGTGCTAAGAGTCCTCATATTGGTGCAAAAGATCGTGAAGATTAGATTGCATGAAAGGATTTCTAGAACTTACATATTTATACCCTCCCTCCCCACTTACATGCACATATATTAATTGTACCAGCAATTTACCACAATAGTAATTTTTTTTACTATCCCTCCCCTTAGAGTGTAAGCTCCTTGTGAGCAGGGAATGTGTCTCGTGCTTCTGTTGTATTTTCCCAATTGCTAGATACAATGCATTGCACACAATGGATACTCATATTTACTACAACTACTACAACTATCACTACTAGAATGCATAGCATCTCCTTAATAAAAGGGGATTCTCTAGGCAAAAGTTTGCCCAGCAAAGTTAAACTGAGGAAAAAATTGGTTATTTACAAGAAACAGTTAAGGATATTATCAAGGAATTTATGGATAAAAGAAGGCTCAAGAAAGGTTTACATAAATTCACAAACATTAGGTTCTAGTTATTAAAGGGAAACTTGGAGGTGTTAGAGTCAGGTAAGCCTTTAGGAAAAGGATTCTATCTCTGAGGGTGGCATCAAAAGAACACTTTTAAGTAGGTTTATATCACAGAGGAAGGATGGGAATAAAAATGAACTTGAAATGTCCACCTTTGAAGGTGGTTCTTTGGTTTTTTTCATATTCTAAGAGAGCACTTCATAAATAAAGCATTTGAAAAGATAAACAAGGCTTGTGGAAAACATTTTTGGTCACTCAGATATAAAGAGATCTCTTTAAAGGATTATTATTCTATCATTCAAAGATATTTATTGAGCACTTACTGTGTCCAGAACACTGTACTAAGTGCTTGGGAGAGTACAACAGAGTTTGTAGACATGTTCCCTGCCCACAAGGAGCTTACAGTCTAAAGGTATTATGGGGCATTCTGGCAGCATAGAAGCAAGGCCTAGTGGATAGAATGTAGGGTTATATTCTAATCATGGTTCCACCACTTGCCTGGGTGTGACTATGGGCAAGTCACTTAGCTACTCTGTATCTCAGGTTCCTCATTTGTCAAATGGGGATTCAATACCCGTTCTCCTGTTCCCTTAGACTATAATTCTTTGTGGGATGGGGACCGGGTCTGATCTGCTTACCTTGTAATAATAATAATGGTATTTGTTAAACACTTACTATGTGTTAAACCCTGTTCTAAGCTCTGGGATAGATACAAGGTAATCAGGTTGTCCCACGTGGGGCTCACAATCTTAATCCCCATTTTACAGATGAGGGAACTGAGGCACAAAGAAGTTAAGTGACTTGCCCAAGGTCACAACAGACAAGTGGCAGAGCAGGGATTTGAACCCATGACTTCTGACTTCCAGGCCCGTGCTCTTTCCACTAACTGTAGCACTCAGAACACTGCTTGGTACAAACTTTAACAAATACCACATTTATTATTAACTGCAGCATGGAATTCATCTTAGATGCCCATAATTGCATTTAAACGTAGTGGTCCCAACATAAATTTTTTTGGCAACCACTATGTATGCACTACCTCTAGCAATGGTGGCTCCAGAACCATCTGTGCCAAGAGGCAAGAGCCCAATAACCTTGTGACAGAGCTTTAAGTTCAGTGATGGCAGAGGATTCGAGGAAGAAGGGTGGATGACTGTTAAATGAAACAAAGATGGCTGCCATGCATGCACAAAGTTACAGGGGTTGTGGTGGGACCTCTGTGCATGCAAGGAAGCCATCTTGATGCGGGTCCTAGATTGTGCACCATCTTAAATATCCCTAGAGGCTGCAATCTTGAGTGTGACAGGAAGCAGGCCTCAGCAGCCCTCACTATGTGCTACCCCGAGACAACCACTTGACTTACTTTATTGCCTAACTCTGGGTCCACCCTCTGGAACAGCCTGCCCTGTTGTCAACATCAGACAGCATCTTCCACCTATTCCAGGAGCAGGAACTTGTCACCTCTGCAGTCCCCTGGTTCATTTAAATTTACTACTCCTACAGCAAATCTCATAGATTGTAGCAGCTGCTAGAGAAATAAGTGCATATGGGATTTGTTACTACAGGAAATTATATGGTCATAAAATATCAACAGATTCAAGAAGGCGTGGGTAAATATATGGTAAATTATGTGTCCATAATTAGTTATTAGAGAGAAAGTCAGGGATGCTAGATGGTACATCCGTGCCTGTGAAGGGTGATGTCAACACTTTTTTTTTTTGTTTCAGCTTCCTTTGTTGCCACTGTTGGAGACAGAGTATTGGATGGATGGACCACTGAGCTTAAGGAATGTAGAGTTCCACTGTATTATTATTTTGCTTTTGAAATGCTTGTATAAGGTAATAACTCCACCTAACCAAATGATAAATGGGTAAAGTGTCTATAATTAGCTCAAACTACTAAAATAGCTTCAAAAGCCCTCTAATTTACTCTTTTTGTTTTAACGACTGTGCCTGTGTAAAGAGTACAAATCCCTGAAATTGATGGAGTAGAGCTGTAGCTTCTTCTAACTAGAACACATTGGATCTAGCTTGCATTATCACCCTAGTGGACCTTTCAATAAGATACAGTTTAAAGTTCCACTTTCATTTTTATATACAGAATTCCCATCCTATGTCCTTTGCCAGTCAGAGATTTGTTGGCTGCAGGGTGCCAAGTGAACTTTTTTAAGGGTATTTGTTAAGCACTTACTATGTGCCAGGCATTGTTTTAAGCACAAGGGTAGATACAAAGTAATCAGGTTGTACAGAGTCCATGTCCCACATGGGGCTCACAGTCTTAATCCCCATTTTACAGAGGAGGTAACTGAGGCACAGAGTAGTGAAGTGAAGTGAAGGTAAGTGGTAGAGCTGGGATTAGAACCTAGGTCCTTCTGACTTCCCAACCTGTGCTGTAGCCACTAGGCCACGCTGATTCCCTATTTGTGTCTTATGTCTTAGAGAATTAATGCCAAATGAATCCTTTCAGGTCATCATCAGCTGAATTATTTTCAACATTAATAATAATAATGTTGGTATTTGTTAAGCGCTTACTATGTGCCGAGCACTGTTCTAAGCGCTGGGGTAGACACAGGGGAATCAGGATGTCCCACGTGGGGCTCACAGTCTTAATCCCCATTTTACAGATGAGGTAACTGAGGCACAGAGAAGTTAAGTGACTTGCCCACGGTCACACAGCTGACAGGTGGCAGAGCTGGGATTCGAACTCATGACCTCTGCCTCCAAAGCCCATGCTCTTTCCACTGAGCCACACTGCTTCTCTACATTAACACATCTTTGCAATTAGCCGTGTAAAGTGTGATAGACTAACAAAAATAAAATACTTAAATATTTTTAATAGATTGAAAATCATTTTTTAATTCCAATAGTGGGATAATGTGATTCATAGCCTAATTCTGAGTTGAAGGAATATTAACCATCCAATTTTCAAGTTTTACAAGAGCAAATATTTATACAGCCAAACTTACTATCCGCTAGAGGGGATATCACCGCACCATAAACCAATCTCATAAACACACTCAGAAAACAATACCATTGTATTCTAATTATTGCCAGGGCAAATGAAAACTGAACCACTACATTTCTAAGAAATTTTACAATGAATAATGGTGTCGAAAACTTTTGATGATGCTCATTGCCTACTGAGCTGAAAGTTTTCCCAATAGATTTTAAGTACATTCTGACTCTAGTTTCCATCTTCTCTTGTGGCATCCTTAAGCAGAGCAGCATCGAATAACAAGACCAGACCTACTATGCAGCCCTGCCTGACTCCAATGGTGATGGGGAAAGGGTCAGACAGGGCATCTTCCAACTCTGACCTGACCAATCATACTGTTGTAGAGTAACACAAGGATCTCAGGACAGCTGGATTTGCTAAACAGTTGCCAGAGCCTTGGTCTGTTCATGATGTCAAACACTTTTGTCAGATCTAAGAAAACAGTATGGTGATATTGGTGTTGCTCCTTGATAGTTTCCTGTATCTGTTATGCTGTAAAGAGTGTGACCTAAATGAGTACTGTGCTTAACGTCCCAAGGATTTAACTGGGGTTATGATAATAACAATGATAATAATAATAATGACAATTATAATAGTATTTAAGAGCTTACTATGTGTGAAGCACCATAGTAGATACAAGATAATCAGGTTATACAGTCCCTGTCCTACCTGGGATTCACAGACTAAATAGGAGCGAGAACAGGTAGTGAATCCCAACTTTACCAATGCAGAAACTGAGGCCTAGAGAAGTTAAGTAACTTGCCCAAGGTCATAGCAGGTAAATGGCAGAGTCAGGATTAAAATGCAGACCTTCTGACTCCCAGGTCTGTACTTTTTCCATTAGGCCACACTGCTTCTCAAATTCCATTCACTAACTTACTGACAGGTTGGGGGGGCGGGTGCTCTAAAACAAGGAACTTCTCTTATGATTCATTTCCCAGATACCTACATTCACCAAATAGCCCAAAGAACACATGGAAAACATGCTGTACACTTTGGGAAAAAAATACAAAAAAATTAGAATTCAACCATAGAATACAAAGAAGCATAAGTTAAACCAACATGTAAAATGACACTGGTCTTGCTGGTAATCAAGTTGTCCCATGTGGGGCTCACAGTCTTAATCCCCATTTTACAGATGAGGTAACCGAGGCACACAAAAGTTAAGTGGCTTGTCCAAGGTCACACAATAGACAAGTGGCAGAGCTGGGATTAGAACCCACGTCCTCTAACTCCCAAACCCCTATTCTTTCCACTAAGGCATGCTGCTTCAGTGCAATATACAAAGCATTTGGGGGAGTACAATAGAAGCTCAAGGCATGTTCCCTGCCTATAACAAGTTTATGTTCTAACATGGGAGACAGGCAAAGGAAAATTCACAAGCTGTGGAATCCAAATAAATGAAATTTAATGTTCAATTGAGTATACATCTATACAAAAGTGCTAAGGTCAGGCATAAATAAATCCATAAGTGGAAGAGAAGACTGTGTATGTGGTTTAAGAGGCTAATGCAGGACCCACAGGACCCACAATCATCACCCAATGATTGGAGTCAGAAATATTCAGGGACATAGAGTTGCATCTGCAGACTATGGAGTAAGTAACCATTTACACCTGCAAGTCACTGCTCAATCCCTTCTTGAGTCTGCAAATTAGTCGATAGTATTTACTGAGCACTTACTGTGTGCAAAGCACTGTACTAAGTTCCTGGGAGAGTACAATGCAACAGAGTTGGAAGACACGTTCCCTGACCACAGTGAGCTTACACTTCAGGTATAAGACTGCTGTGTACGATAGCAAAGCCTGGTTGCTGTCCCTTTAAAAATGTAACACTTGGTGTTTAACTATTCCAGAAACTATATAGAATATTCTCTAGTATTAAAGTTTTTTTTTTAACTTTAGGCTGAAACAGTGACTCACCATTACCTACAAAGCTAGACTTGTATATTTCTTCTTTGTGCCAAATAGGCAAAGTACCACTTGGCTTGGATTTATAGTTAGAGGGGTAAAAATGTTTAATTTGCAGATATAAGTAAACATGAAAGCTCCCAAAGAAGAACATGTTTGCCTTTAATGTCTAAAGCTGATCTGTGATCTGAAGTCCCACATCCATTACACTGCACTAATTTTTAAATGATTCTAAGGCCACACATACCAAATCTGAAAAGATATAACTACGGTGAATACTGGAACTGACTCAATTTCCACATTTCTATGGGGTAGATGATGTCACTGTAGAAAGATTGACAGGTTGAGTATAATTTTCCTTACTTGTTGTCTGTCTACTCATCAAGCCCTGCCTTATCCCACCTCTTCTGTGGGAAGGGAGGGAAGAATATTCCCAATAGAGGCAGATAAGATGTAGACCTGGAGTTTTCTATGCTTAGCAAGAAAAAAACCAAATAGATACTTTGCCCCCTAACCAACTCTTCAGTATGTATTTAAGCAGCAAAGTCCAAATCTTATTTTCATAATACTTCAGTCTTGGAAAGCTTTGGCTATGAGTTACTCTTCCTTAAAGATATGATTATTCAGCAAAAACACAAACAAATCATTTTATCTAGAACATTGGTGCTTCCCCACTCTTTTGTTAACTATTGAAGATCCAGCCCCCCACACCCAAGGCACACCTCAGGTTTTTATAAAAATGAAGAAAAGAGTAAGAAAATGTGTGAACATTTTTAAACTTGAATTAACTTTAAATGCCTTTTCCAAGCTCTCATTGTATTCTTAGGGTATGGGAGGATTAGATTATACATTAGAACTATCTCTGGTGCTTGAATATTCAACATTATTTATGCTTCAAGTACTGAAGGTCAGTTTCCTCAAATTAAATGGAATGAATCTGAACGTGACTACCCTGACTAAAATTTCCAAAAGGATGGACTGATGGCACTGGCACAAAACACCACATTTGCCATTTTCTGGTTAGATTGGGAAAGGCTGAAAACTTTGAAAAATTTCTGAAACAGAAGAAATCATTTTGGTTATGGCTAGGGAATTTTCCTTTTCAGAACATAATTTTTGTTGGGTAGCAATCTAATGAGATCTTTTTCATATATTAGATAGGAACCCAGGGAGCCTATTTTAACTCTCTGTCCTGCACCTCACAAGACTCAGTAAGAGATTCCTGGAGTGTATAACTATAGTTGTCCTTCGTTTTCAAAAACGAGGCTTCTGGTAGTGAAATTCTAGCCATGAATGGGGGCCTGGATCCAAATCCACAGTGCACTCTGCAAGCATAAAGACTCTCCTTTGCGAAACTGAGGCATTTGCCCCTTATGGCACCTGCCAGGACTTGTAAATCTATCTCCTGGTTTACCTAATTTTCCCATAGCTTCTGTTCAAGGGAAGCAAAGCCATTCTTTATTGCTACACAATCAGATCAGATTGGTCTGTCTGCTTATGTTGCGCCCCCTCACCCCCGCCCCGAGATTGCTGCTATAATGGTGTAAGAGTTGCATTTTACTCTGTCTTTTAAAAGTTCATATCCAATTTTAGCCCACCACAAGAACCTAAGAACATAAGTAATGCCATTATTGGGTCATACCAAAGGACAACTCAGCCCAATATTGCCTTCTAAAGTGGCAACAGGATACTTGGAAGACATGTGATTGTTCAAACTCCTTGACCTCCATCCTAACATATATAGATGCATCATCTAACAATCCAAATCTTTCCTTCCCTAACTTTCCGTCTCCCAATATTGGTTATTCAACGACTCATTTCTCTCAACGCCCCCTAAACGTACGGCTATATTCTGCCTACATGTCTAAGTGTGGCAATAAATTCTGTGTTCAACACTTGATGTATTAAGAAGTGATTCATTTGAACCCAAGCATTCACATTATGTCCACTCCGATGTTTTGGAATTTAACTGTATTTTTCCTGTCCATTTTGTAAAATCCTGTCATGATTTGTAAACTGCAATCACTTCCACTCCATCTACATCTTTCTAGGCTGAAAATCTTAACTAACCCTTTCCATTTATCCTCATATGGAAGTGTTTCCATTCCCCTGATACTTTTGCTTACCATCCCTTTATCTGCTCCAGCCCTGCTGTATCCTTTGTAAAATACAGTGTCATGGATTGAAATATTTGTTACAACGGTAATTTCCTTGAGTTTCTTTCATTTGTTTCTCTCTAGACTGTAAGTTCAATGTGAGCAGGGAATATGTCTACCAACTCTGTTATACTCTCTCAATGCTCTGCAAAAAGTAAGAGCTAAATAAATATGATTTACTGATTGATCATGCAGACCCAGCATTTTTCCCATCCCAGGAGATAGCAGGGATAGAGAAATCAACAGAAAAGAAGTCTTTGTTCTAAACAGTGTGTATGTTCACATAGGGTGGGGGAAAAAAAGCATCCAAATGGTATCTTCTTGGTCAAATATGGATTGAGTAGAGCACAGGTGCCATGACATGGCTCCTACAGATCTTCTCCAGCATTTTGGCAGCAGCTTAAGTGCTGTGAGCTGAGGATTTAAGCATTACACTAAACTTGTGTGATCCTGCTGAGGCACACTTTCTGGGCGTCACCCCTCCTCCTGCAGCGGCTGCCAAGTGCCGTCTTTGTCCATGCTTAAAGCTTGTCTTGTTGCTTGCTGTTTTGTTTTTTCCTTGAACTGTTTTAACTTTCAAAGCAAATTACCTACACAGGCTGTTTATGACATGCCTTGGGTGGCTGCGCTGGCAACTGTTGTAGACATCTCCATTTTACAGAACAGGAAACAAGTAGAGGGATTCATTATTTCAGCCACATCATCTACATTAGGGTCTCAAGAGATGCATTGGGGAGTTAAGACTTCAGGTCTGTATTTAGTTGGGCTAAATACACTCTCTATCCTAGAATCCATCCTTTTTTCTTTCATTACATGCATGCTTATTCACCATCCCACCCTCAGTCCCAGGTTCAGTTCAATCCAAGTGATGACATTAAAGTGATTAATGTGACCAGATGTCCTGCTTTAGGCAGGACAATTATGATGCTTGGGTTTTCTCTAACCAATTAAAAGGCTTCTAGCATGGCCTACAAGGGTCCCATGTTCACCCAGGATGGTGAGAGGGAAATAAATGTCCCAGGGGTGGCAGCCTTTGGGAGGAGAACCTACCTTCTTAAGTCTGTTTTCTCTTTCTTGGGCAATAACAACAGCCACTGTATCTTCACCTCTGCCACTGAAGCTGCCCATCCAGGAATATTTCTTGGAGTTTCAGCCACAGTTGAAGTGTTTCTGACAGTGCTGAAACTTCCCAGCAATGGCCTGAAAAGGGCAGATTTAGCTGTGGCAGCATGCACTGTTGTTTGCTTTCCGGTGGCTTTTTCTCCACTGCTTTTAAACATGCTCATGTCTCCCTTAACTAAAGAAAACCCCTCCCTTGACCCCACGGCTCCCTCCAGTTATCACCCCACCTCTCTCCTACCATTCCTCTCCAAACTCTTTGAGCAAATTGTGAATTGTTTATACCCACTGTCTCCAGTGCCTTTCCTCCAATTTTCTCCTTGACTCCCTCCAATCTGGCTTACATCCTCCCCTTCTTTGCACAGAAACCACCCTCTCAGAGGTCACACTTGATTCCCTTCTTGCCAAATCCTACCAGCTTCTACTCCATCCTAATCCTCCTCGACCACTCAGCTGCTTTCGACACTATCGACCACTCCCTTCTCCTGGAAACATCATCCAACCTCAGTTACATTCATTCATTTAATTCTATTTATTGAGTACTTACTGTGTGCAAAGCACTGTACTAAGCGCTTCACTGACACTGTCCTCTTCTGGGTCTCCTATCTCTCTGGATGCTCATTCTCAGTCTCTTTTGTGGTCTTCTCCTATGCCTCCCACACCCTAACTGTGGGAGTCCCTCAAGTTCAGTTTTGGGTCCTTTCCTGTTTTCCATCTACACCCACTCCCTTGGAGAACTCATTCATTCCCATGGCTTCACCTACCATCTCCATGCAGTTAAGTCCCAAATCTTCACCTCCAGTTCTGATCTTTCTCCTTCTCTGTAATCTCTTATTTCCTCCTGCCTTCAGGACATCTCTACTTGGCTATTCTATCAATACTTCAAACTAAACATGTCTAAAACAGAATTCCTTATCTTCCCACCAAACCCTATTCTCCCCCTGACTTTCCCATCACTGTAGACAACACCACTATTCTTCCTGTCTCACAATCCCATAATCTTGGCATTATCCTCGACTCATCTCTTTCATTCAACCTACATATTTAATTTGTCACTAAATCCTGTCAGTTCAATATTCACATTGCTAAATCAATCATATTTATTGAGTGCTTATTGTGTGCAGGGCACTGTACTAAGCGCATGAGAGAATACAATACCACAGAGTTGGTAGACACATTCCCTGCCTATATTGAAAAGCATCCCTTTCCTCTCCATCCAAATTTCTACCATGTTGATCCAAGCACTTATCCTATTCCATCTTGAATACTGCATCAGCCTCTTTGCTGACCTCCCTGCCTTCTGTCTCTTCCCATTCCAGTCCATGCTTCACTCTGCTACTTAGATTATTTTTTTTAGAAAAAACATTCAGTACATGTTTCCCCAATCCTCGAGAATATCCAGTGGTTGCCCATCCACCTCTGCATCAAACTCCTTATCATTGGCTTTATATTACTTAATCACCTTGCCTCCTTCCACTTCACCTCACTACTCTCCTGCTACACAACCCTGTCCTCCCACTTCATTCCTCTATCTCATTCATTCATTTATTCAGTAGTATTTATTGTGTGCTTACTGTGAGCAGAGCACTGTATTAAGTGCTTGGGAGAGTACAAAATAACAATAAGCAGGCACATTACCATCTATCTTGCCGCCAACCTCTCTCCCACATCCTGCCTCTGGCCTGGAACACCTTCCCTTATATCCAATAATTACTCTCCCAACCTTCAAAACCTTATTGAAGGCACATCTCCTCCAAGAAGCCTTCCTTGACTCAGTCCTCATTTCTTCTTCGCCCACTCCCTTCTGCATTGCTCTTTCACTTGGAATGCTCCCTTTTCATTCCTCCCTCAGCCCCACAGGTCTTATGTACATGTCCATAATTTATTTATATTAATGGCAGTTGTCTCTTCCAGACTGTAAGCTAGTTGTGGGCCGGGAATGTGTCTACCAAATCTGTTCTATTGTTCTCTCCCTAGCACTCAGTACAGTGCTCTGCATACAGCTAGTGCTCAATAAATATGACTGATTGATAGGTTGCTTGCTGCCACAGCCACTACTGCTAGTACAGTCTCTGACACCACTAACTATGATGGACTGGTGGCCCAGAAGTTCACACCTCTCCCTTCTCCTCTTTCCCATTTCTCATCTCTTTCTGCTCCTCAGAAGCTTAGCTCCCATTCCATCATGACACCCACCACCCCCACTCAAAAAAAAAAAAAAGGTCATCTATGAGCTCCTTGTGGGAGGGATTGGGCCTACCAACTCTAGTATATTCTAGACTCCCAAGTGCTTTGTGAAGAGCACTGTAAATGCTCATTAAATGATACATACATTGACTGATACATTGATGACCAACATGCAACTGATTTGCAACTTTCTAGAAAGCATACTGCTGGGCAATGTTGGCTTTGGACTGCTGCCCCCCAGCCAGAATAGGCAAATAAAGAGAAAATTGACCCCTCTCTGATTGACACAACAGACGGGCCTTATCTGTGAGTTTTGAAGCCTCATTATGTGCTTCAGTGGCTTTGAAGTCTACCTCTTGCCAATAAAGGAAGAAGACAGAAGACTGAGCTTGGTCTGCCATACGGTCATCTCACTCCCATTCCAACTTCCTGACTGGGCCATGGGGGCAGGGGGTCGTTGTGGGCAGAGAATGTGTCTGTTTATTATTGTATTGTACTCTCCCAAGTATTTAGTACAGTGCTGTGCACACTGTAAGCGTTCAATAAATGAATGAATGCATGAAAGAGCAAATCAAACTGAGGTCCTTTCCTGAACATAGGCATGAAAAAATTAATAGATGCACAGAAACACTCTTACAAAGATATGGAGAGACCAAGGATTCAGACAGACCTACACACACGGGCACAGAAATAGACACCCATATGAAGACAGAATTATGCTTCGACACAAAGACTTAGGAGTTTCTCTTTGATGTGGAGGTGAATGGGCAACCCCTGGAGGTTCTTGAGGAGTGGAGAAACATGGACAGAATGATTTTGTAGAAAAATGATCCGGACAGCAAAGTGAAGTATGGACTGGACTGGGGAGAGACAAAAAGCAGAGGGTTAGCAGGGAGGCTTGATGCAGTGATCAAGGTGGGATAGGATAATTGATTGGCCAA
This sequence comes from Ornithorhynchus anatinus, assembly GCF_004115215.2. Classification (NCBI taxonomy): domain Eukaryota; kingdom Metazoa; phylum Chordata; class Mammalia; order Monotremata; family Ornithorhynchidae; genus Ornithorhynchus; species Ornithorhynchus anatinus. The sequence goes on along the minus strand of NC_041749.1, from coordinate 63,571,345 downwards.
GTGCTTAGTACAGTGCTCTGCACACAGTAAGCACTTAATAAATACTATTGAATGAATTAATGTGGTAGCAGTTTGGATGGAGAGGAAAGGGTGGATTTTCGAAGTGTCATGAAGGTTGAGCCGACGGGATTTGGTGACAGATTGAATATGTGGGTTGAATGAGAAGAGATGATTCAAGGATAATGCTAAGGTTATGGGCTTGTGAGACAGGGAGGATGGTGGACTCCATGAAAACCCCAGAGACCTAGAATTTAAGAAACACTGATCTATATCACTAATTCAATTGGCTCCACTTTTGATAGTGTACAACAAAATGATAAATTAAGAAAAACATGATTAAGAACGAAAGATTATCCTAACTTACAACTTTCTAGCTTGTTTCAAAGTTTTCTGTGTCCATGAAGTATGCATAGAAAAAAAAAAGATGTGCATTTACAAACACAAAGCATCCTAATCTGGGAATAGTCTGGACAAACTGAAAAGAGTCTTTGAGTAAGCACTCTACAAACAGATGGTTAAGTCGTCAATGCACGCACAGTCCTTAGCGTAGGTTTTGGAAGTACAGAAGCGTGGGAGTTTAAGGGATTTGAAACAAGAATTAAAATGTATAAAAGATTTGATTCTTAAATGATACTCAAGTAAGTATGTGACAGGTATTATTGGGGCTTAAATTGAGCAGGAGTTCAATTCTGGAACCTTTTCTGAAAGGTATTTGTTTTGGGTAGGCAATGGGAAAAGGGGTCAGGATGTCATTCAGGGAAGCGAAGTGGGGAGGCCTAGGTTGGAGAGGGGAAAAGCAGGCAGACAATACAACCTCTCCTCCCCCACTCACATCCCAGATGCCTCTGGGGAAATGTGTTCTTGATTTCTATCAGCAGGATAGGGTCCTGTGCCTTTCCATTTAACTGTTAGAATCCTGGATAGAACTGCACTAGTAAAGTGCAGAGTGATCAATCTGTGAAAGTGTTGAGATAGAAATGCCCGAAAGATGCCAAAAAATTTGATAGCCCACACTCAATGCAGGGTTCAGGAGTGTGACACCAGAAGCTTTGTGCTGTTTTTGAAGAAATCAGGGAAGAGAGCGCAGTATAACAAGGTCTCTCTTCAGAAAGTTCTAATTCCAGTTTAAAAAGTGCTAACTAGAAACTTTTCAAAGCCATGGGAAGCAGTTGGCATTTTGCAGAATAGCAAGGCTGGAAGACATTCACAAAAGGTTTTCTAGGCAATGTCCTGGCTTCAGGATGGTATTCTAAACATCCAGAAAGAGAGAGTGGTCAATTTTGTTTTTAAAATCCCTAAGGAAGGAGGAGATTCCATATCCAGATGTCTCTAAGAAAAAAGAAAGAATGGAGAAAACGCAGAAAAGGTTTCAGTGGCTTCATTACTTCAAAATGATTATGATTAAGCCACCTGTTCTTAAATGGATAAATCATACTGCATATTTTACTTCAGTGCCTCTATTTTATTAGCACCCCTAAATAAATTCCTCCACTGCCTAAGTCTGGCTTTTCTATAACTTGATACCATGAAACTACTGCAGGAGGCTGGCAAATCAAGCTTTTCAGCTACCTTCCAAGCCCTCTTTAATGAACTACCATATTATAGTCTTTTCATAATCTACTTAGGAAGAACCCTTTTAGGACAATATACATTTCTAGTTTTTACTTTGATATTGGCTTTAATCTTACACTCTTGGTTGACATTGTCTCTTCATAACTCCTTGTCCTTTTTGCCTTTTCATTCCTGTTTTCCTAAAAGCACTCCCTCCTTAAGGGCTTTTTTGGAGAAGGATGAAAAAACCCCTCAAGTTAGAAGGAACCAGATACAAATGGTTTGTGTGTGCATATTTATGTTAATAGTACAGAGCAAAGGAACAGGCTGTTCTGGCTTCTGGTTTCTAAGTGTCACATAAATCAGTTTAAAAAAAATGTTACAATTGAGAAGTAGAAATGGAGCAGCAGATACCAGGAGAACAATCACCCCAGCCACACAAAATAAAGCTATCTCCATATTTCACCAGGAGCATGAAGAGTTTGGTATGGATTAAAGTTGTTATTTCTTTCAGATACTATTTGCTTTAGTAAATCATCCTGAGAAGACAGCCAGGACTAAGTAGCAGACAATCTTTTAAAAAAAGCAAGAAAAATTCCACAGAACTTACCTCATCCTGCACACCCAGGAGGTCAAGGGTTCCAAAAACTACTGACCTAGCTAAAGGGTGCATATGTTGACACGCAGTAATGAATATTTACATGGTGCCATTTGGTACTTTTTGGGCTTAGGGTACATCAGTAAAATCATTGGCATAACTCTGGCTTTACAATAGTTAGACCTTAATTACTTGGATATTTCAGGGGAAACTGGGGCTTGAATTTTCCTGATAATCTACTAATGTAGACCTGATCTTTGTTCTGCCAATCATCACCAGTACTGCTGGCCTGTCAGGCCTCAGCATCAAACCCGCAGGACTTTCCAAACTTGTGACACAGTCAAAAGAAACACTTCTTTAAAGCAGCCAATCACCTTGCCTCCTCCTACCTCACCTCACTATTCTCCTACTACAACCCAGCCCACACACTTCACTCCACTAATGCCAACCTATTCCCTATACCTCCATCTTGTATATCTTGTCACTGAACTCTTTCCCATGACCTGCTTCTGGAACACCCTCCCTCTTCATTTCTGAGAGGCAATCACTCTCCCCACCTTCAAGGACTCATTAAAGATACATCTCCAGAGGCCTTTCCTAACTAAGCCCTCATTTCCTCTTTTCCCACTCCCTTCTCTGTCACCCTGATTTGCTCACTTTATTCACCCCCCCCCTCAGCTCCACAACACTAACGTACATAGCTGTCATTTTTTAAAATTTAAATTGTCTGTCTCCCCCTCTAGACTGTAAGCTCGTTGTGGACAGGGACTGTGTCTTGTCATATTGTCATATTGTCCTCTCCCAAGGACTTTGTACAGTGCTCTGTATACAATAAGTGCTCCGTAAATACGATTGTTTGATCAATTAACTCTGCCCTCACCATTTCCCTCTTCCCAATCCACAGCCGCAGTTGGGAAAACCATCTTGAACTAAATCCACAACTCTCTGTTCTGTGGAAGACATACCATAGAACTCAAAAAGGACAGTAAGTTGTACAAGAGATTTTAAAAGACCAAGGTCAGTGTAAAGTCTGATGCAGAGTCCGACCAGTGGACTCAGTGGCAGGACCAGTGGAGGAGGAAGGCTCAGTGCTGTACATTAAAAAAACAAAACACTTACAACATAAAAAAAACACACCACACACATAGCATCTGGTACTTGATCAGAACCTTACAGGGGACAGGTCATCTGAAAATCGGATGATCCAGTAAAAAAAACCCTAGAGTGGCCACCCTCGCTATACCACATGTGCCCTGACCGGGACCATGTGCATGCACCCAACATCACATCACACTATCTAGACAGATGCACATTACCAGAATAATGCTTCCTAATTTCCTAATAGCATTCTAGTCAAAATGCCTTGTAAAAACATGTGTTGGAAGTACTGGGTGTACTTCACCCAGTGACAAAGAGGCAATGAAGCTCAAAAATTTAGTTTTACTCCTTTGCCAGCTACTCTGGTGTGATTGAAAAAAGAGGATTTTATATTTTCTGTGGGTTACCATTTTTGGTGGCATTCTTGACCCCCAATAAGTTTAGATACTGAGCATTGACTACCCAAGGTGCTTGACAAAGCTCCCTAGCATGTGTGCACACACACACAAAAATGCACACACATACACACATGCAAGCTTGCACGCATACAGACCCTAGCCTAAGAATGTCCTGGGACAAGTGTTTGGTTACTGGTGGTATATTTTAACAGCTGTGGTATTTCTGAAATATTGTCTTCTGTAACAGTCCCTTTTTTTTCCCACTCAGAGTAACTCATTTTAAAAATACTTTTAGACGTCTCATTCTTAAACCATTTTGGATAAACATGTCACATAAAGCAAAACCATTAGCAGTTAGAAAAGAACTATGAAGAGTCTTCTAGACTGTAATTTCCTCATGGGCAGGGAACATGTCTAACAACTCTGTTATATTGTACTCTCCCAAACACTTAGTTCAGTGCTCTGCACACAGTAAGCACTCAATAAGTACAAATGATTATGATTTGAATAAGGTTTCCCGAGACTAAGGTATTTCACCAGGCAAAGGTAGAATTACAGAATAGTACTTAGTATGCAGAACACTGTCTTAAGTATTTAGAACTCAAAAAGAGTTAGAAGAGAATCACAAACCCTTGAAGCTAAAGAAAAGACCTTGAGATGTCTTCTAGTCAATCTGCTACTTTAGGCCGGATCACTCTTAAAATACCACTGTATCACTGACAAGACTGAAAGGAAGCTAAAGTACCAACTCAGCCTAAAACATCTTGGGATTCAGAAATGTGATGATTGACATGGTCATTTTCCATTAACCTTTGAAAAGGCCTCAAATTAGTCATCAGTCCCTGAAGATTACCCAGTCTACTCAAAGTAAGGGTCCTCATCTGATATTGAGAAGCTCAGAAACTAAAACATCTTTTGGAGCATGGTGTTATTTTATGAACTTATCCACTTCTTACACTAAATTTATGGAATAATACACAGATCTAAAAAAATGAAAGCATGAAAAATGAAAGGTACAAAGATAGGGCATGCTTTAGTTTTCATGATACAATAAGCATAATTATTCATCAGAGAGCAGTGGGGTTCAATTTCATGAGCTAATATGTCCCACATCTATTAGAAAGACATGCTTTTTTGCAAAAAAAGTTGGATTTTCTTCGTTCTAATAGCCTAATCCTCAATGTTGAACTAATTGCAATCTATATCACTATCAGGCTTTGTATATAATCTGGTGCCAAATACTAATGAAGGAATGTAAGATTCTCTATTATTTTGTAGCAATTATCAGAAGAATAATTCTTACCCTGTTTGGATCCTAACTTCTCTCATAGACGGAAAAAAAGCTGTAAAATACTGCATTCTTTTCAGTTCCAGTTTTTTTCTTTCTGAAGCAAACAGATGGGAACTTACCAAAAGACAAACATTCTAATATTTTTCCTGATGGCTACAGTTGAGAAACTATTTTCACAACATTCTACTCTAAATGAAATGCAGAAGATAAGAGATCTCATGAGATTTCCATTACGGAGAGGTTCCAGTTATTGTTGATAAGCATCTGAACGGAATCTCCAGCCCTGCTCAAGTGTGCTCATTATCAGAAGTAAGTCTCCTTTAAATTTTATTTTAGGTTGAACTTTTTGGCATAGTTTCAGGTTACAAACAGAAATGTCAGCCAGGTGCTCAATCAGGCTAAGGTTGGAGCAAACCTGAGGCAATCTATACATTGGGTTAAAAAAAAAAAATCATACAAAACACAAATGGCATTTTTCAAGCTGCTTGCTAAGTACTACATATATTTAGGTTTTGAATTCCTAACAAGAGCCACTCCATATAGGGGTGAGAATGGCAGCTGTGTCTCATACTCCCGCGATTCCCTCACAGTGCTTAATACAGTGCTCTGAGGACAGTGGGTGTCCATACTAAGCTCCATGGAGGCCCTTGAACCAGTGGAAGGAGCCCAGTATGAGAGGTTAGGGGCTCTGCATTCTAAACCTGACTTGCTGTGTGTTCCTGGGAAAAAAAATACCAGTATCATTGCTTAGGTCATTGATTTTCCAAAGATGTTTTGGTAGGAAAATTTACTTTTGGTTTTAATATATACAGAGCAAACCTAATATTGGAGCCTAACCTGATATCAGTACAGATTGTGTCATCCCAACAGGATTAATGTTTTGGGAGTCACCTATCACCTCCAGGCCCATCCCATGAATCCTAAATGAGAGACTGAATTCAGGAATTTTCAATCCCTCTGGAACATCCCCCTTTATTTACTGAGCTTGCTGTGGGCAGGGAATGTTACTGTTCATTATTGTATTTTGCTTTCCCAAGCACTTAGTACAGTGGTCTGCACACAGTAAGCGCTCAATAAATACAACTGAATGAATTTAATGAATGAATGAACTAGTTACCCTTTCCATTCAGACAGAGATCATCTCCAATTAGACCCTTCAAAGAAACAGAAAGGCTCCAATTCATTCATTCATATTTATTGAGCATCTTACTGTGTGCCAAGCACTGTACCAAGAACTGATAACAGTGGTCTCACTATGAGTGGAGATGATTTTGTCTTAAGGACATTGGCAAAGGACCCTAAATGAATTGAGGTTCCTGTTTGGAGGAAAAGCGTTAAATATAGACCCGATATCAGGAAAGAGGCTGGGGGTATTGTGCGGAGGGAACGTAGGGATATCAACTGTCAATTGGGCAGGCAAATAAAGCAATCAGTAAAGCAACATAAAGACATTACTCAAAGCAAAAAGTTATGCCTATCACCAGCTCACCCTAATACTTTTGCTTTCTACCATGCTTATTCACTTATAGCATATTAGCAGCACTTGCCCTGTGTTGGTGATGATGATGGTATTTGTAAAGTGCTTACTATGTGGCAAGCATTGTTCTAAGCACTGGGGTAGATACAAGGTAATTAGGTTGTCCCATGTGGGGCTCACAGTCTTAATCCCCATTTTACAGATAACTGAGGCACAGAGAAGTTAAGTGACTTGCCCAAAGTAACACAGTGGCGGAGCTGGGCTGACAAGATTAATGCTTGTGGGGCTCTGTTCCAGCAGTCCCTCTGTAGGCCCCACTCCAGAAGCCTTGGTGCCATGCGGCTGCCTTGAAGTCAAACTACACTTCACTTCCCTGATTCCGTATCTTGCTGTATCGAGACCAATTTCTTCAGTCCAAACATTTGGGAGGTGCCAAGCAGACCAAGACAAGACAAACTCTTCATTGGAAGTTCAAAAACCATCTACAACTCTTTAAAAAGTTGTCTGTCTCCCCCCGTCTAGATTGTAAACTCACTGGGGGAAGGAAATGTGTCTGTTGGTTGTTTTTTTTTTGCATTGTACTCTCCCAAACACTTAGTACAGTGCTCTGCATACTGTAAATGCTCAATAAATACAATTGATTGAATGAAACTCCAATCGTGTTTATCCCTGAGTCAGGGACAGTCTCAATTAGAAGATGATGTCTCTCAGAGACCATCACCAATCTTAGTGAACACAAAAAATCAGTTAGGTGTTACTGGTTACTGGTTCTGTCCAATAAAGGTCCATGCCCAGAGATGAGGGGATAAATGTAGTCTAGCCTGACATCAAAATTACTAGCATAAATTCTCCCTTTTTGCCATTAGTTCACAATTTCATCAGCAAGTTAAGGCACAGAGAGATGCTATATATTTTCTACTTCATTAAATTTCCCCATGTAGCCACAGCCAAGGAGGTGGGAAATACATTTAGTAGCTTAGTATTGCTCCTTCCTGAAGGCAAATATAAGCCCCTTCCAGCTACACTGTTTTAGATTATCCACATACAAACAAGCACATGATGCAGTGGGAATTTCAATCTCACATCAATTTATAAGCCTGACCGGCATACAAGGATAAACTTTCCCATTGGTAGGGACATCTTTCAAACTGATGTGTGTGTGTGTGTGTGTGTGTGTGTATATATATATATATATATATATATACATATATATGTGTGTGTGCGTGCATATATGTGTATATATATATATGTATATAGGCAAATAGGTATATTACATATACCCATACATACATATAATCTGTATCTGTATATGTATGTATAAAATATCTACAACATATTTGTGTTTTGGAATTACATTTCACTATGCTCACAGTATTTTTAGGATTCTATTAGGCCTCCATAAAACATATTACAGCTCATCTACTCATTTAGATTTTATCTCATTTTTAACATTTGGAGTAAGCTATAACATTCATGGACAAATCACCCCTCTAAAAATGCTTTGGCTTGAATTATTCATATAATTGGGGTAAAAGATGTTTTGGATTTAAACGATCCAGATAAATGCCACACATCAGAATGGAGATTGGGCCACACAGTGGTAAACCCTACATAATGAGACATGAGAGGCATGTCTAGTTAGGGGCCCTCTAAAAATTTGATGCAAAAAAAGTGAAGTAAAAAAAATCAACCTCAAAAAAGGTCTGATCTTGAATGTCTATAATTCTATTGTCCTGCTAGTTTAAACAATCTGGCTAAGTTTGTATGAAGTAAAAGAAGTAACCATTGTAAAAAAAAAAGTGTTAAGACCTCTGGTCTCTTATGTAACACAAGCATTTGTAGCCTAATTTTACTCTAAATGAAAGAAGATTTGCAGTTACTTTTTTCTCACAAGGTAGCAAGGAGTGCTTCAAATCCATTTGGTTGAAAACCCCATGTTTATTTTTGTTCTTGTTTGTCTCTCAGTGGTTTTTCCCTCTACTCCCTTTTCAGATTGGGAGCACCCTGTGGACCAGAGCCTAGATCAATATATCGTTATATTGTCTTTACATCAGGGCATTAAACTACTATTTTATATTGCCTTGCTCCTGGACTTTGCACAAAATAAACACAGAACAAATGACCCAAGTGTAATCTACAATAAGAGGTGCCTTTTGCATCCTGTATGGCAGAGGGAACATTTTTACATTTCCCTCACTTTTTACAGTCCTTGTGGAAGAGGGGACATTTATTCATTCATTCATTCAATTGTATTCATTGAGTGCTTACAGTGTCCACAGCACTGTATTAAGCACTTGGAAAGTACAATTTGCCAACAAATAGAGATAATCCCTACCCAACAACGGGCTCATAGTCTAGAAGGGGGGAGACAGACAACAAAACAAGTAGACAGTTGAATAGAATTATAGATATATACACATCATTAATAAAATAAATAGAATAATAAATATGTACATATATGCACAAGTGTTGTGGGATGGGGAGGTGGGTAGAGCAGAGGGAGGGAGTAGGGGCAATGGGGAGGGGAGGAGGAGCAGAGGAAAAGGGGTGCTCAGCCTGGGAAGGCCTGCAGGAGGTAAGCTTTCAGTAGGGCTTTGAAGGGAGAAGTGTGCTAGTTTGGCGGATGTGAGGAGGGAGGGATTCCGGGCTAGAGGAAGGATGTGGGCCAGGGGTCAATGGCCGGACAGGCAAGAACGAGACACAGTGAGGAGGTTAGCAGCAGAAGAGTGGAGTGTGAGGGCTGGGCTGCAGAAGGAGAGAAGGGAGGTGAGGTAAGAGCGGGCAAGGTGATGGAGAGCTTTGAAGCCAATAGTGAGGAGTTTTTTCTTGGTTTTGGTGATGGATTGGATATGTGAGGTGAAAGAGAGAGCAGAGTCAAGGATGACACCAAGGTTGTGGGCTTGTGAGATGGTAGTGCGAGAAACAGCGTGGCTTAGTGGAAAGAGCCCGGGTTTGGGAGTCAGAGGTCATGGGTTCTAATCCCAGCTCCGCCACTTATCAGCTGTGTGACTTTGGGCAAGTCACTTAACTTCTCTGTGTCTCAGTTACCTCATCTGTAAAATAGGGATGAAGACTGTGAGCCCCAGGTGGAACAACCTGCTTACCTTGTATCAACCCCAGCGATTAGAACAGTGCTTGGCACATAGTAAGCGCTTAACAAACGCCATTAGTGCTGTCCACAGTGATGGGAAAGTCGGTGAGAGGATAGAGTTTGGGAGGGAAGATAAGGAGATCATTCTTGGACATGTTTAGTTTTAGGTGGTGGGAGGACATCCAGGTGGAGATGTCCTGTAGGCAGGAGGAGATGAGAGCCTGGAGGGAGGGAGAGAAAACAGGGGAGGAGATGTAGATTTGGGTATCACCCACATAGAGATAATAGTTGAAGCCGTGGGAGCGATTGAGTTCACCAAGGGAGTGAGTATAGATGGAGAACAGAAGGGGACCACCTTTTAATTCCCCTCACTCCCTACCTTCAGAGCATCGAATTGGACATTCCAAGCACTTAGTACAGTGATCTGCACATAGTAAGCGCTCAATAAATACTATTGAATGAATGAATCAGGCTGCTGCTGTGAACGGACAGCCAAAAGAGAGAGGAAGAAGGACAAAAGCAGCCAAGAAATAAAAAAAGGCCAACATTTTCATGAGAACTGATGGTAGAACAAAGAGAATGGTGAAAAGCAGTCAAAGTCTGCAGGCTTAGAGGTAGGAATAGGTGTAGAAGAGCTCAAAACATTATACTTGTCTGCATGCACTATAGCCCTACCGATATGAACTTGGCTAAGTTTTATCCTCTACATTTTAGGGTCATAAAGGCGATTTCAAGAAATTCCCCCAAACTATGTAGACTTGATTGCTGTCTTTAATAACATTGCTCTAGCCAAAGATAAAGACAATAAATATAGAGATTAAATAACAGTTTGTGTCTCCAGGATTTCCAGCTTGTGGACAAAAGCAGTAGTTGATGCCCAAGAAACTTCAGACTAGCTCCTGATTGGCCATGAAACTCAAAATATATGAATTTCTTATAGGAAACAAAAAAAACCACTGTCGCTTAAACATAAACATCCATAAACATATTTGAGCATTGAAAGAGTTAATGAATTCTCCCACAATGAAAGAGTTATAGAGGTGTCAAAGAAAAGACACGTGCCTTTCCCTAAATGAAAAATTCCACCTTCTGTTAAGCTAACTCTGTGGAATATGTGAATCTCTATGGGAAACAGTATGGCTTAGTGGAAGCCAGGGACCTTGGGCTCTGATCCTGACTCCACCACTTGCCTGCTATAAGACCTTTAGCAAGTGATTTAATTTCTCTGTGCCTCAGTTTCATCATCTGTAAAATTGGGATTCAATACCTGTTCTCCCTCCTATCTAGACTGTGAGCCCTGGGTGAGACAGGGACTGTATCTAGCCCAATTCTCTATCTACCCCAGCACTTAGTAAAGTGCTTGTCACACAGTTAATGCTTAATGAATGCCGCAATAAGAAGAATGATTAAACTGGATCTCTGAGAGTGAAGTTAATGTAATACAACTGTAATGAGGAAGTTAGGAAAGAAATTCATTACCTCTGTCACCTTTCACAACTGCTTTTTGAAGAGGACATTTAGCTTTCTAATTTTCTGCAATAAGTCACTATAGGTCCTTGAATGGCAAGGTCATAACAGGAAAGTGTCACAACTGCAGAAATAGTTATCTCCAAGGAGTCAATTTTGTGTCAGACTCTATATTAGAAACAGGAAATTAATTTTTATAGCTTATACAATGTTGTAATCTTGGGCCCCTGACTTTCATTATTAGCCATTCAGTTTTTTCCAAAGACTCAGCCACACTGAAACTCACAGATTCCAGACCCCAAGTAGGATATGTTTTAAGAATGGTAATGAGAGGTTGGTGAGAAATTCATGTTGATCCAGATGATGATGTTCTTAACAGGATGGGAAAAGTATTGAAATTTTGACTGTTAAGAGTCGGATCCACAACAATGTGTGACTGTTGACTCATAAGAGGTGGAGTAGACAAGACAAAGCTAAGTGTTCAATTCTCACAGAAATTAATGAATCACTGAAGCAGGTTCATAAGCTAAAGCTAAGTAGAAGTCTTTTACTAGAATTGGTATTGTGGAAATTTGCTGTTGCTTTGGCCGGTGCTGCTCCCAGCCTCTCACACTATTGTTCTGGCCCACTTTGACCCCTCCACCAGTATCTTGGCCCCATTCCCCAACCCAGCAATTCACCTGGAGTAGTCTCACTCAAAGTTTTCCTCCTCTTTCTTGGTATTCATGCCCACTGCTAACCCGCTCGCCATTGGATATCCTCCTCAGCAGACTACTTTGTGATAATGGATCCTTTGCCTCTAAGAGAAATAGGTCTCTGGCAGGCTGTATTTTTCCAAGGCCTGGGAATTCATTCATTCATTCATTCAATAGTATTTATTGAGCGCTTACTATGTGCAGAGCACTGTACTAAGCGCTTGGGATGAACAAGTCGGCAACAGATAGAGACAGTCCCTGCCGTTTGGCGGGCTTACAGTCTAATCGGGGGAGACGGACAGACAAGAACAATGGCGATAAATAGAGTCAGGGGGAAGAACATCTCGTAAAAACAATGGCAACTAAATAGAATCAAGGCAATGTACAATTCATTAACAAAATAAATAGGGTAATGGAAATATATACAGTTGAGCGGACGAGTACAGTGCTGTGGGGATGGGAAGGGAGAGGTGGAGGAGCAGAGGGAAAGGGGGAAAAGAGGGTTTAGCTGTGGAGAGGTAAAGGGGGGTGGCAGAGGGAGTAGAGGGAGAAGAGGAGCTCAGTCTGGGAAGGCCTCTTGGAGGAGGTGAGTTTTAAGTAGGGTTTTGAAGAGGGGAAGAGAATCAGTTTGGCGGAGGTGAGGAGGGAGGGCGTTCCAGGACCGCGGGAGGACATGGCCCAGGGGTCGATGGCGGGAAAGGCGAGACCGAGGGACGATGAGCAGGTGGGCGGTAGAGGAGCGGAGCGTGCGGGGTGGGTGGTAGAAAGAGAGAAGGGAGGAGAGGTAGGAAGGGGCAAGGTGATGAAGAGCCTTGAAGCCTAGAGTGAGGAGTTTTTGTTTGGAGCGGAGGTTGATAGGCAACCACTGGAGTTGTTTAAGAAGGGGAGTGACATGCCCAGATCATTTCTGCAGGAAGATGAGCCGGGTAGCGGAGTGAAGAATAGACTGGAGCGGGGCGAGAGAGGAGGAAGGGAGGTCAGAGAGAAGGCTGACACTGTATGAGCTGAGCCAGGATATAACGAGAGCCTGTAGCAGTAAGGTAGCCGTTTGGGTGGAGAGGAAAGGGCGGATCTTGGCGATATTGTAGAGGTGAAACCAGCAGGTCTTGGTAACTGATAGGATGTGTGGGGTGAACGAGAGAGACGAGTCAAGGATGACACCGAGATTGCGGGCCAGGGGGTGAGGGCTGGGGGGAGGGGAAGAAAAGAAAGAGAGGCAGAGGAAGGTCTATAAGCTCTATCAACTCTGCTGTACTCTCCCAAGAGCTTAGTCCAGTGGTCTGCTTACGGTAAGCACTCAGTAAATACCACTGATGATGAAGGGCACCAAGTCCTGTTTTTTAAAGACTGCCCATGCTATATTCAATGGATCTGGGCTCTGGTGCCTTTCCATAGTGTACCCATCACAAATTCAGTTGTGTGAGGCTGGAGTCTTGGGGTGAAATTGTTGCCATGAGGGAGAGTGCCAGATACATGGGAAAGAGTGAACATACTGTGATGACATGGTGCCAATCAACACAAAAAGTCTCCTTACAATTGGGTAGCAGAGTGAAAGGTGGCACGCTGAGAGAGCAAGGAACCCAAGATTATGCCATGGGTACAAGAGAAAGCCATGGCATGGTCCTAATTCCCATATGTAAAGTTTTCCGGACATTTTTAAGGTATTTGTTAAGCACTTACAATGTGCCAGGCACTGTACTAAGCGCTGGGGGTAGATAAAAGTTAATCAGTCCATGTCCCACATGAGGCTTACAGTCCCAATCCCCATTTTACTGGTGAGGTAACAGATACAGAGAAGTTAAGTGACTTGCCCAAGGTCATACAGCAGATGAGTGGCGGAGTTGGGATTAGAATCAAAGTCCTTCTGACTCCCAGGCCTGTACTCTATCCACTAAGCCTTGCTGCTTCTCCAAAATTCATTCATTCATTCAATCATATTTATTGAGCATTTACTGTATGCAGAGCATAGTACTAAGCACTTGGGAGAGTACAGTCCAGCAATGAACAGACACATTCCCTGCCCACAAATAAGCTTCAGGCTGAAGGTAATTGCTTTCTCATAATGCAGTCTCTCTTGAAGCTTGCAATATTGTCCATTTTCCCAGACATGCTTATTAGTAAATCTCGTTTGGGAATTATTATTTTAAAAATAAATGTAAAGTATCTTTTTTCCATATCATTCAAAAACCAACAGACTTTTAGGAAACTGAAATCTATGATTATTGTTTGTTGGCCCATGAGGGAGAGAAATTTCCACAGTACTTTCCATCATTTCCAGGAAGTGTGGTATCAGCAATAACAAGGTGATTACTAATACAAAGAAAATTGGCCATTAGAGATTTCAGAGATTAGAAGACATGACCAAATAAGATCATCATCATGATGGATCACATTTTATGATGACTGTTCCAACTGTCAGTGACCAGTTTTCCTCCTTTTGTTTTGTGTCTGGTAATAAATTATTGGCTGGTTTGGCAATACATCATTTAGCTTTGGGTGCAATCATTCCAAAAGACAGTGTACAAAGGCTGTGATAATGCTAATGGAAAACAGATGTTATTTCTTTACAATGCATGAATAGAGGAAGACTCATGCATTTGGCTTTGAGATTAAGGAATTTACAGAATGACCACATTTGGTTGAGTCTGATTTCATCTGGTCCTAGAATCCTTCCTAAAAGTTACTTTATATCACAAGTTCAAGTCTAACGAATACAGTATTACTCCTGCAAAATGAAGTACTTTTCTTAGTACTGGGAGTTTTAGATCTAGGTGTGTGGAAAAAATCCAAAACCTGTTATTGAGTTCAGGTATGTGAAATACTAAATATACAAATACTTTGAAAATGAAATTTAAATAAGATGAATCCCTGTTACTATAAAATGTACCTTCTCGTATATTTTAGACTATAAGCTGGTTGTGGATGGGGAATGTGTCTACCAATTCTGTCAAGTTGTATTCTCCCAAGTGCTTAGTACAGTGTTCTGCACATAGTAAGTACTCAGTAAATACGATTAATAAATATGATTGATTGATTCCACACAGTAGGTGCTCAATACCATTGATGATAATTCTCCTCCATACCTGAAATAACCATCTCTCAAACTTCCAGCTATTACCCCATTTCCCTGTTCCCATTCCTGTCCAGATTCCAAATAGATTGTAAATACCCTCTGCCTTCACTTTCTCTCCATCAAATATTTCATCTGGACTTTGCTTCTCTCCATCAAATATTAACTAAATAAAACCCACCACATTTGGGATTTTACTCCCCTCACTGTGAGTCCAAAAACTCCATTGAGCTTTTCTCTTACTAAGTCTAATGAGTTCTACTCAGTCCTAATGCTCTTTGACCAATTGGCTGCTTTTACATTGACTACTCCTTTCTAGAGTCATTCTCTGGCCCTGGTTTTACTATATTGTACTCTATTGATAGTCTTCCTAACTCTCTGCTCTTCTCAATATCCTTTCGTGGCTTCCCTCACCTTCTAACGGCAAATACCAGCAAGGCTCAGTGCTGGCTCCTCCACTCTATTCAGCTATACTCATTCTGTTGGGGAGGACATCTATTCTCATGGTTTCATCTTTTGCATCTATGAGGGTAACTCTCAAATCTAGATCTCCAGACCTGTTCTCTCACCTGCCTCCATCTGCATGACCCCAGTAGCACTTCAAATTCAGTATGTCAAAGACAGAACTCCTCATCTTTCCATTTAAGAAGCAGCACGGTGTAATAATAATAACAATACTGGTATTTGTTAAGCACTTACTATGTGCCAAGCACTGTAGTGGATAGAGCACGGGTCTGGGAGTCAGAAGGATATGGATTCTAATCCTGACTCTGCCATTTGTCTGCTGTGTGGTGGAGGGCAAGTCACTTAACTTCTCTGTGCCTCAGTTACCTCATCTGTAAAATGGGGATTAAGACCATGAGCCCCATGTGAGACAGGGTCTGTGTCCAACCCAATTTGCTTGTAACCACCCCAGCGCTTAAAATAGTGCCTGGACCATAGTAAGTGCTTAACAAAAATGCCACAATTATTACAATTATTATTAAATCTTCTCCTTCTAACTTTCCCATTACTGTTGGTAAGAACATATCCTCCCTGTCCCAGAAAGTCACAACTCTGGGGTCATCTTTGACTCCTCTATTATTTACCTCCTTTGTTGTTGAAAGCTGAATCCTACCAATTTTTCCTCTGTATTTCATGGATCTGCTTCTTCCTCTCTAATCCCACTGCCACTACCATGGTTTAAGCCTGCTTCAATTCCCACATGGATTACAATAACAGCCTTCTTAGTGATCTCCTTCACTCACGTCTCTTTTCTTCTTGCTTTCTCATCTTCAGTTGCATAAATCATCTGTTAAAAACACCATTTGGAAGACATCAAAAATTTCCATTGCCTGGTCATTTCTTCTCATATTTAAAATTATTACTAAGCACTGTTCAAGTGTCTCCACTGCCCCGCCCCTCCCCTTCCCTCTTCCCCACTACACCATAGATCACAATTTCTGCTCCTCTTAGTTTGACTTTCAGCACCTCCCCCACCCCCACACATGCTGACTTCCCACAAATCCCCAGCGGTATGACCATCTCTGAATTTTTCTAGAAAACTTTAAGGATGGAGGGAGTTGGGGCCTGGTGGACTTCAAAGGGGAGGGAGTTCCAGGCAAGAATAAGGGCATTAGCAAAGGCTAAGAGGCAGGAGAATCAAGACCACTGCGAACAAGGCACAGTGAGAAAGTTAGCTTGGGAGAAACAAAAAACACAAGCTAGAGAATAACAGGTGAAGAGAGGTGATGAGTAAGAGGGAAAGCTGGTGGAGAGCTTTGAAGCCAATAATTACGATTTTCTGCTTAATTCAGAGAGCAAATGGTAACCATTTGAGAAGTGCAGAGATGATTAAATGTTTTTGAAAGATAATCCTGGTAATAGGTAGCATATTCTAGAGAGGAGACCGGTGAGGTGCTTAGTATGATGCATTGTGTCCAGTGTTCAACAAATGCTATGACCATTAGTACTACTACTAATATAGTTCAAGGAGAAAGTAAATCAGAACAAAGTTCTAGCATAAAAATCATTTCCTTAATGAGCATTCTGGTGTGGATTATTTGGAAGCCTCAAGCTGCACTCTGACATGAAAGGTCATGAGGAGGATGGTACAGTAGTCAATCTGGGACCTAAGTACCTGGACCAATGTGGTGGCCTTTTGAGTGCCGCACAAAGGGTGAAGTCTGGAAAGGCCTTAATAATAATGATAGTTGTTAAGCACTTACTATGTGCCAAGCACTGTGATAAATACAAGATAATCAAGTTGGACACAGCCCCTAGTCAATATTTGGCTCATACTCTTAAGTAGGAGGGAGAGCAGGTAATGGATCCTCATTTTAAAGAATAGAAAACTGAGGCACAGAGAAGTTAAGTGATTGCCCAAAGTCACACAGCAGATAACTGGAGGAGCTGGGATTAGAACCCTGGTCTTCTGACACCTAGGTCCATTCTCTTGTCACTAGGCCAAGCTGTTCCTATCCTTCTGCTATCAGTAGTTATAGCCTTTCTCCTGCTCTCACCATTTGAAAAGACTATTTACCTGCCTGCCTCCCCAATATGATCAGTGTACTGAAAATGGGCAATCAAAAACAAGGGAGCCAGAGGAAACGTTTTTAAGTCTCAGATAACATTGTATCCCAGTGGAAAACTGGGAGATAACAGGCAGACATTGCACATTGCAATTTATGATTACACAGCAATCATGAAAGTAGTGGCTCTTTGTCTCATGATCCTCTCACAATTTCTGCTCACAAAAAGGCAAAAATGATAACAGTAGCAGGTGCTGCAAATGATAAACACAACAGAACTTGTTAAGAAGCAGCACCTAGTGGAAAAAGCACAGGTCTACTATGTGACTATGGGCAAGTCACCTAACTTCTCTGTGCCTCATTATCTCTGCTGTAAAATAGGGATTAAGAATCTGAGCCCCATGTGGGTGGGACATGGACTGGGTCCAACCTGATTACCTTGTATCTACCCCAGGGCTTAATAAAGTGCCTGGCAAATAAAAAGAGCTTACCAAATACCATTACAAAAAAAACAAAAAACCCCAAACCAAAGGAAAATCTGTGCATATGAATGATGTGGTTGGGACTATGGGTCACACATTGTCATTTCTAGCCACACATGTGACTACAGGTTAATGTCAATGAATATAGATGTGATGATAGCTGAGTAGGATGGGGTGTGGTCAAGAGAAGACTTTTCTAGTTACTTTTTGGGGCTCTTCTGTCTGAACTGTTGTTCATGCTTTTCACTCTGTAAGGAACTCCCTTCCTAGTAAAGTCACCAAACCAAATCCTTCAAAGCTCTACTAAAAGCAACCTCCTCCTCTAGTCATTCCCTAACTATAGCCATCAGCTACCTTAGCCCTCATTTGTGTATCTTTTTATTCATTATTCATTCATTTAAGCATATGTTTAATTGCTTATTTATGTTTTTATCAATTATATCTATGCCATTATGTTTTTATTTATTATATATTTGGCTACTTACTCTCCTCCATCAGACTGTCAACTCTTCTAGGGCAGGGATTGAGTCTTAAATGCAATATGTGTTCCCAAGGAAAAGTATGGAGTACTGCACACAGTAGCTGCTCAATAAATGCAGTTGATTATGGTGATACAATGAAATGTTAGTATGTATCCAAAATCTCAACAGACAAAGAAGTGGATGAAGTCTTCTGTTTTCCCACCACGTAATCTTTGACAAGTCAATTGGATCATCTCTATCTCCTTTGGAGGTTTCAGAACAATTTATGACATAAATAATTGTGAAAAGAAAACATTCTAAATAACTGAGCAACCCTTGTAATGAAATTCGTAACAATGCACTTGAATAAACATGCTCAATTTTCATATTCTTTTGAATGATGGTTTCAAAGCAATAAAATGGAACATTAGAAATATTTGACCAGTAATAGCCAAAATGATCTGTGGTAGAAAACCCCATGACTCCACAAAAGTAATTTTGAAGGGAAAATTCATGGTGAAAAATGGTTGTAGTCCTAGAAATTGGTAACCAAGATCTATTCTTAATGATTTTTGACATTAAGAAAGAGAGATCCAAGGGATAAAGAAGTTCACAATATAATAAGGAAGACTGAAGAAAGGATTAAACTCTAATAAATATAAATGGCATTTTAAGATTCATTTTCAAGAAGTTAACTCCAGTCCCCTTTATCTTAGTAAAATTAAATATGGTTGAATTCTACTGGTAAAACAATTGGATGATCTTCTTCCTCATTCTACAGATGAGGATACTGAGGCGCAGAGAAGGCAAGTGACTTGCCCAAAGTCACACAGCAGCCAGGTGGTGGAGCCAGGATTAAAACCCAAGTCCTCTGACTGCCATGCCCATGCTCTTTCCAAAGTGCCCCTCTGCCTTTTCAGCAATAGAGTACTCTAATCAATAATCCCCCTAGAGAAAACTAAGATGGTTTCATGGAACAATTTTCCATTGCCAGGATAGAAAATATTTGAACAGCCTAAAGAAGATAAAAGTACACTAAGATTAATTTCCTTTCTTTTTGTATTAAGAAACCCTTATATGACATCAATACAAGCTATTAGAGATCTAGACCACTGAAAAAGAGACCGATTAATTTTATCAGTGAACACAAAGTGATCTATTATTCTCACTTACGCACTTCCATAAGTTATCATTTAATTTTAATAGCAAAATTCCAAGAAAAATGTAAATATTTGAGCAGAATCAGGCTACCTCCCCTCAAAAGGCTCGGTGAATTCTTGTGATGTCAAGCCAAAGAGTGGAGGTTCCAGAGGTCAGACTTCTGAAGTATGGTGATGTCCTGAGTGATAACACTATGGACTAATGTTCTGGGCATGCCAGAGGTCCTGTTTTCCCACCATCCTTGTGGGAAAGGTGCAAAAGTGCAGCTTAGTAAAGGCCATCAAACAAAAGAATGAATTCCTTAGGGAGCCGTCTAAATAGAGTAGAAAAGTAAGTTGAATATGATCCAGCAATGTGGTACTGAGACGCGTTCATAAGATATGAAATGCAAGAACTGGAATATAAACCTCTTCTACGCTCTGCATTTGTCAGTCTTGTAGAGTATTTTGTCCAATTTCGGACATGACATTTACTAAGAGGAAGTGAATGTTCAGGACATGTCACCCCGTTCCTCAAAAAACTCCATGGTTGTCCATCCACCTCTGCATCAAACAAAAACTCCTCACCATTGGCTTTAAAGCACCACCACTTTGCCCCCTCCTATCTCACTTTTCTGCTCTCCTTCTACAAACCAGCCTGCACGTTTTGCTCCTTTAATGCTAACCTTCTCACTGTGCCTTGCTCTCGCCTGTCTCACCACCGAACCCGGCCCGTGTCCTTCCACTGGCCTAGAATGCCCTCCCTTCTTAAATCTGACATACAATTACTCTCCCGGCTTCAAAGCCTTATTGAAGGTACATCTCTTCCAAGAAGCCTTCCCAGACTAGACTTCCCCTTTCCTCTTCTCCCATTCCTTTCTGCATCACCCTGACTTGCTCCTTTTGTTCTTCCCCGCTCCCAGCCTCACTGCACTTATGTACATATCTGTATTTTATTTATTTGTATTGTATTGTATCACCTCCCTAGGCTGTAAGCGCATTGTGGGCAGGGAATATATCTGTTTATATTATTGAATTGTACTTTCCCAAGTGCTTAGTATAGTGCTCTGCACACAGTAAGCACTCAATAAATACAAATGAATAAATGAACAAAGAGCCTTCATCTAATCTATACACTGGTTGGTAAGCATATGGAATCCATATCCACAGATGAAAGTATCCGCAGATAAAAAGGGCTTTGGATAAATTCATGGATGAGCAGTCAGTAATGGGTTACTATAGGATGGGTAAGGATTTAGAAGGCAAATTTAAGGTTGTAGATTGTCCATTCTTAACTGTTAGGACTCAACCATCAATTGCTTGCTCCTAACATCTGGTTACCAATGTCAGAGATAGAATTCTGATCTGGATGGATCCAAATATGAGAATACTTGCATCCGTTTTTGTTTTTTGTTTTAAGAGCAATGAAATTGTTACAAGGATGGGGAATAAAATAGATTAGGAAAGGTTACTGGAATGAAGATTGTAGCCTAAAAAATAGAAGGCCAGGGGATGACATAAACTGCCTTTAACTGTATGATAAACTGCAATGAGAAGGATCTTGGCCAGTTGTTCCGCAGGTCTACACAGAACTGAAACAGAGGAAATTTAGCAAGGGTGAATTTGCTGAGACTACATCTCTAGATCATTAAAAACAAAATGATAATTTTCAAACCTGTGGGGTTTTAACACTCGCCTTCCTGGAACCTTGATTAATAACCTCTCAAGGTCTCTTCCTGAGCTAAGATCCTAGAGTTCATGAAACCATCAGTATATCTTGTTGGTATTATTTTTATTATTGTTATTATTGTTGCTACTATTATTATTACTTGGTGGGAACAGAGAGAATGAATAAGAAAATCCAATCCATCCTCAGAGGGGCAGATAAGATTTCCATATGCTTGGCTCACACATGGCACCCTGTAAATCTCAATTTCTCTCTCTCTCTCTCTCTCTCTTTTATCCCCCTTCCTCTCTCTCCCTGAACCACTTCCAGTTTTTCTTCTGACTCATCTTCCTGGACTTCTTGGAAAATAAAAGGTGGCAGAGGCAGCACTATTGATACAGCTGCCATTTACATCAACCACAGCTTTTAAATGTCATTGAAAAAAATACATTCTTGACCAACTCTGAACTTCTAGTTGCACCAGAAGTTTGGTTGGTTGGATGAGCTGAAGGAAATGGGTGTGAATAGGGAGCGCCTCAACCCTGTGGCTCCTATTTTCTTGTTTTCCCTCCCTTTTTTATTGTTCTTTTAAATGTTACACATCCATTTATTTTGGTTTCATTCAACCTGCAAAACTAATATTTCTCATAAACCAGCCCACTCAAAATACATTGCAAGATATACTACCCAACACCCAAAAATGTATTAATTAATAATAATAATAACAGTACTTGCTAAGTACTTACTATGTGCCAAGCACTGTTCTAAGTGCTGGGGTAGATACAAGGTAATCAGGCTGGACACAGTGATTAAAGAGTTACCTAGCACTAGCCCAATTTTAAGGGTGAAAACTATTTCAAATATTTTAAAATCCAAAGTGAGCATATAAAATAATACTGAGGAATGATTCACAATTGCTGAGAAAAAAAATGAATTCAATGAGTAAATGCAGAAGCAGCATGGCCTAGAGGAAAGACATGGACCTTGGAGTTCTAATCCTGGCTTCGCCACTTCCCTACAGCCTACACTGGGCAAGGTTCTTAACTTCTCAGTGTCTCAGTTTCCTCATTTGTAATATGTAGATTAAATCCTACTCCCTCCTACAGTGTCCAACCTGAATAACTTGTATCTACCTTAGTGTTTAGTGCAGTGCTTGGCACATAGTAAGAACTTAATTATAGCTTTATCATTACAACTTGATCTTTATTTTACATGTCATTACTATTTTTATTCTAAGTAACATTCTCTGAATGTGGTTGTAAGAATTACATTGTTTTCCTCCCACTATTTGCATATTTTGAATTTCATTTATATTGTATGTAGGACTGAACAGAAAGACACTTTGTTTGGTTTTGCTTTTTCCATTGAATTCATTATAAAGCAAAAGAGCATAACATAAGCAATATGTTATGTGTGTCAAAGAGGATAAGAACTTAACTTCCTCTTTTCAAAGGGAATTTGGGCAAAAGTCAACTACTGAATTTATTTACTTCTTTTGACTTCTAGAATGCACCCATAGTTTGGTATGTGTTAGTTGTATATATTAAAGATGATCTTAAAGCTAAGGAATGAAGCCAATGGATTTGTACCACAAACTATTTTCTTCATAGAAAGGTCCAGAGTTTTTAACACCTTATTTAATAATCTAAAATGCTTCAGAATCAGAGGCTAAATTTTAGGGCAAGTTAACTCTAAACAGAAAGCGTGTTTTGTTTTTAGGAATCCTGAACAATAGGATCTTACAAATGTAAAGGTGAAAGAAACAGTAATTTTCCTTCTCATCGAGAAAAAATCCCACCCCATTAGAGAACCAGAGAAAAATCTATACAATTCTGCCATAAAATAACCTTAGATAGAAATTTACCATTACTCAAAGGCAACTGCTGGGACTTTCAAAAATATCACCCCAAGAGATCTTTGCTAGTACTTGCTTCAAACTTGTGTACTGTTTGTAGCTAATATAAGAATGTTCAATAGACCATCTCCCCAGAATGAGGACTGTGACCAGGAAATGTTAAATGAGATTGGCAAAGCTGTAGAACATAGGTAGGAGGCAATATTGAGACATTTCAATTATCCTCATCTTTCATTTGGTCTGAAGCTTGTATTCATATTGCTGCCATATGTGATCTGACAGTCTTCCAAAGCATTAGGGATGAGCATACAAGAAGGCTAACCAAGCTTTGCCTTCTTGATTTAATTTCTTACTAGTGTCTAGATAACTGAATTCTGCAGTGGTACTTAGTTTATTGTTACTAATGAAAATGGTCAGTGGTGTGTATGGTTTTTAAGCTATGTTACCTCAGTTTCCTTCAGACTTATTGTTAGCCCATAGCACAGAGCTGACTCTGCAAATATTTCACAATCCACAAAATGTTTCCTTGGGTGGGTGCTTGTAGGTTTTGAGTGGGAAGTTTCCCAAAGGATCAGAAGCATATTCTAATGCTAATGCCATGTATTTGTTGAATCCTTCAGCACGGCTGTGCAGAATAAGCTAAACAGAAATGGATGGACTACATAACCCTGTACCCTGTTTTACCCATTGGCGATGGTTTACTCTAATGATCAATCAATGGTATTAAATGAATGCTTACCGTGTGCCAAGCACTGTTCTAGGTACTTTTGAGAGAACAATATAATAGACTTGACAGACACATTCTCTGCCCACAAGGAGCTTACAGTCCAGAAGGAGTACAGACATTAAAATAAATTACTGATAGGGAAAATGGGTAAGTACATAAGTGTTGTGGGGCTGGAGGCTGGGGTGAATAACAAGGTGAAAAGAGCCAAGTGCATAGGCAATGCAGAAAAGGGGAGTGAATAGGAGAAATGAGGGCTTAGTCAGGGAAGGCCTCTTGGAGGAGGTGCGATTTTAGTAGGGCTATGAAGGTGAGAAGCAAAGTGATCTGTTGGATATCAAGGGGAGTGAGTTCCAGACCAGAGGGAGGACATGGGCTAGGGGTCATTGGTTAGACAGTTGAAATTGAGGTTCAAATAAGAAGGCTGGTGTTAGAGGAATGCAGAGTGTGGATTGGGTTGTAGTAGGAGATCAGCGAAATTCAGACAGTCCACCTTCAGTTCTGACATGATGAACCATACCACAATCAATCAGTCACAGAATCTTGATGAATTTCCAAAAGGCCAACCAAATGATGAGCACCATTAACAAGAGGGAGAAAAATTACAGTTTTGCCATTATATGAAACCATGGTATGTCTGCACCTGGAATATGGTGTGCAGTTCTGGTCAGCACATATTTGCAAGGACATCATAGAAAGATACAGAACTCAGGAAGATCAGGAGGATGGAGAAGCTTAAGTATGGAGAAAGATTAGAACTTTCAGTCTGGAAAGATGAAGACTTAGTGGAAATGTGATTGCGATCTACAATTTCACGAAAGGTGTGAACAGGGAAAAAATGGATTCCTGCTTGCCAAATCTCAAAACACCCAGAGAAGGGGGCACTCAATGAATCTGGAAGGTGGTAGGGTCAAAACAAATCAAAGGAAACACTTCTTCATTTAGCAGGTAGTAAACATATGGAATTCATTACCATAGGAAGTTGTGCAGGTCAAAAATAATAAAGGGTTCAAGAGGGGTTGGCATCAATTCATGAACACACTCATTTGCTAAAGGGAAAGCTAGAGATGTAGAGAAAAAACTTGAGGTCTGTTCCTAAACTTTGAGATGATGTCAAGAAGGGGAACCATCATGTGGTTTCTGCTCACCTTCTTTTGTCATTGTCTGAGACAAGAATATTGGGCTGACCCAAAAATGGCATTGCTTATGTTTTTTAACTATTCTGATGATAGCTAGCCAAGGAGCAAGTTATTTCCTATGAGCAAGCCAGACACCTTCTGGAGTGCCCTTTGCTCTTTCAGGACACTAGGAGATTGATATTGTGTGTGTGTGTGTGTGTGCGCGCGCGCACGTGCCCACGTGTGTGTCTACAGCAGTTTCATGCACTTTGGCCTGTTTTACAAGAATATCTGATTAGACTGATCATACAACTGAGTTGAGTCCAGATTCTTCTAGAAGTTCAGGGCAATTTTATAAAAACATACAGATGTCTCAGAATTAGGGCTGATTTTAAACCAGTCAGCCTTTCACTGATCTTCCAGTTACTTTCTCACTTGAAATGTTCAAACTCAGAGCCAAATTAAGGGTGCCCAGAGTCCAGAACAGGCCCCAGTAGAGCCAGGCTAGTGAGATCTGGTTTGAGGATGGAAATCTTTCTATTTCCCTCTTGACACCCATCTCCTACCTAGCTCCAAGCCATGCTCTGAGCTAATAGGCCCCAAGTCAATTAGAGTGGCACAGCTTCAGCTCAGAGCCAGTTAGGGACAAGTGGCACAGTGTGAGAGTATGGGAACATCTGTCTTTGAGTCACTCAGCCTGATGCAGTTGGCATGACTCATACTGGTGTGACCAAACAACTGTACACTAGAGGCCATAGATCTATGGGGCCTGAAAGGGTTATTCCATTGCACCGGTGTTAATCCAATCCTCTTTAGCATTTCTTATCTAGGAAGAATGCTCAATACATAGCATTCTTGCACATAGAGGTACTGAGAGGGCAGGAGAAAGCACTCATGCTTAGATGCTGTCTATGACACGGTATGTAATAGTAATAATAGCACTTGTTAAACTCTTACTGTCTGCCAAGCACTAAGCACTGGTGTAGATCCAAGTTAATCAGGTTGGACACAGTCCCTGTCCCACATGGGGCTCACACTCTTAATCCCCATTTTACAGTTGAGGTAACTGAGGCACAGAGAAGTTAAGTGACTTGCCCAAGACCACACAGCAGACAATGGCAAAACTCATATTAGAACCCAGGTCCTTCTGACTCACAGGCCCTGTGCTCTATAGAATATACTTGGCATACTTAGGTGCATAGTCACAGCTCTAACTAAATTAGAAGCAGCATGGAATAGTAGAAAGAGCATGGGTCTGGGAATCAAAGAAACCGGGTTCTAATCCAGTCTTTGCCAAATGCTTGATGTGTGGCCTTGGGCAAATCATTTACCTTCTGTTCCTCAGTTCTCCCCCCGGCCCTTCTTAGACTGTGAGCCCCATGCAATAAAAGGACTCTGTCCAACCTAATTAACTTGTATCTATGCCAGTGCTTAGATCAGTGTTTGACACATAGTAAGCACCTAACAAATGCTATAAAAAATGTAACAATTGCATAACTTTTCTTTTCAAGCAATTTGCTAGTTGCGAGTGCCTGGGTGTTCATTTGCAAATTTATGTCTAACTCTCCAAATTTGATTTCCTAATTGTAATTGCAGATTGTATCCAAATATTTTTGGAGATTTCTAGACTACACAGAGTTTGAATACATTAAACAACAGTTAAAAATATAGGTTAGGACAGTAGTGTGAACCCCCAGTGGGACATGGACTGGGTGTGGATTAGGACAGTACCTAATATAGGTTAGGACAGTACTGTGAACCCCCAGTGGGACATGGACTGGGTGTGACCTGATGATCTTGTGTCTACCCCAGCATTTAATATGGTGCCTGGCACCTAGTAAACACTTAAATACCACAATTATTATTTTTATCATTATTATTACTAATAATAATGATAATAATAAAGTGTTGTGACTGTACAATTTGAAATTCAGACAAATAAAGAAAAATGAGCAGAAATGTATGAAACACACTATTCTTGATGCCTATTTGCAGATCTCCTATTGTCTGTGTCAGAATCTACTTCTATATTTCCATCTGTCGATCTCTGTCAGTTTCTGCCTATGCCCCTATATCTATCTGCTTCTCCTTGTGGCTGCACAAGCATTATCCCATAGTCATATTTGAAAAATTCCTGATTAGGACAATTGGAGTTTCAAATGAGCTGAAGAAAAAGACTAAAAATTGCAAGGAGGGAACACCATGGTGAACTGAGATGAACTATGAGTAGGTACTGGAGATGCTGCATGCAGTAAAACTTGTGTTTACACGTTTGCTCAAAAACCGCCAAAAGAAGTGCATGCTGGCAGTCTTTTCACTGCAGCTGAAGCCAGCCTCTTGTCTTCCAAAGTCATAACATGCTTTCTGGAGTTTAGCAGTAAACTTTTATCTGGGACTGGGTAGAAAAATTAGCCCAAGTGGGTCTAAAGCAACTTAACACAAAGAGGATCCTCAGGTGGCATTGAATCATGTGGAGAACAATAGTCAAAGGGAGCCAAGACTTTGTTGAGGGTCATGTAGACCCAACATAAAAATACAGAATGGCCCATAGATCATTGGAAGAGGAAACTGTGTACAACTGAAGTGCCCGGCTACCAGTAGTGAGTGGAGAAATTTCTCCCTGACAACCAGAACGGGCTAATCCATAATGGATAAGAACAAAGACAGTGTGAATTAGCAGCATGGACTCAAAAGAGAGGAGTGCAAACAAGGGTAGCGTTGAGTTGTATTTTTTTAGCGGTGAAGATGATTTCACGTAATGCCAATTCTCATTTAATTATTTTCTCCATTTAGTCAAGCTCAAAATTCCCATCCCAAATCCCCTCTGTGAAATGTTTACAGTCAAGAGTATTTACCTGGAACTAGGGGCAGTTACAAAGGAAACAACAAGATATGGCTCTTGTTCTCAAGAAGCTTACAATCTGAAAGAAATGGGACCATGTGATAGATGTAAATCAAATATGGCATTTAACCTAAACATTAAAAATGCCTAAGACTGAGGACAATGGGAGCTTATATTCTTTGTTTCCTAAAGAGAGCTGTAATGACCTAATTGATCTAAGGGAGGTAGGGTTAATCTAAAAAGTCCCAACAAATAGGAAGCTTCTTTAGCATCAGAATCTGGTCTATTCTCAAACACTATTGTTCATCTAGTCCAGTGCTGTTGGTGTTGTGAGAATGAGATTAATCTTTAGCCATGATTTAAAGGGTGTAGTTTAACAAAGAGGAGGGAGAGCATTCCAAACCCAAAAATAACATGTACAATGGCTTAGTGATTATATGTGAAAAGTTTACTTGGATAGAGTGGAATGCATGAGCAGAGGTGTAGCAAAAGATGAGAGCAATTAGCTTGAGGGAAATTGTGGAATGCTATGAAGTCAAAGGTAAGGAGCTTCGTTTGAAGGTGAGTGAACCTTGGGAGTCACTCTGGCTTTCCAATTAGGTGAATGACAGAATCATATGGATGTTAGAGGAAAATTATTCTTAACTGTAGTAGGAGTGGGGAGAAACTAGAACTGGGAGACCAGCAGGGAGACTGCTGCAGTGCTATAAGAATGCAGAAGGAGAGGCAGATCTGTGAGATATTACTGAGGGAGAATTGGCAAGACTTGGAAACTCACTGGTTGTGGAAGGTGAATGAGAAAGATGAGTCAAAATGACTTCAAGGTTACGAGCAAGGGGGTCAGGGAGGACAGCGCTCCTACTGTCAGTCATAGAAGATGCTAAGTTTTCACCGTATCCTGCCCTATAGAGTTTCAGTGAGAATTTTGTATTCTCATGCAACTTAATCATATTTATTGAAAGCTTAGTTTGTGCAGAGCTGCACTAAGCACTTGTGGGAGAACAATATAACAGACATTTCCTGTCCACAACAAGTGAATCAGAGCAGCTGCCTGGATCATTATTTTTTCTCAAAAATGTTCAGGCCATGTTTCTCCACTCCTCAAGAAACTCCAGTGGTTGTCCAACCACCTCCACATCAAACAAAAACTCCTCACCATTGGCTTCAAATCACTCAATCACCTTGCCCCCTCCCACTTTACTTCACTACTTTCCTACTACAACCCAACCCACACACTTCTCTCCTCTAGTGCTAACCTTCTCACTGTACCTCCTTAATAATAATAATAATAATGATGGCATGTGTTAAGTGCTTACTATGTGCCAAGCACTGTTCTAAGCACTGGGGGGGGGAAGTGCTTACTATGTGCCAAGCACTGTTCTAAGCACTGGGAGGGGATACAAGGTGATCAGGTTGTCCCACGTGGGGCTCACAGTCTTCATCCCCATTTTCCAGATGAGGTAACCGAGGCATAGAGAAGTGAAGTGACTTGCCCAAAGTCACACAGCTGACAAGTGGCTGAGCTGGGATTAGAACCCATGACCTCTGCCTTCCAAGCCCGGGCTCGTTCCACTGAGCCACACTGCCGCAGACCCCTTGCCCATGTCCTGCCTCTGGCCTGGAACACCCTCCTTCCTCAGATCTGACAGATAGTTACTTTCCACCCCTTCAAAGCCTTATTGAAGGCACATCTCCTCCAAGAGGCCTTCCCTAAGCCCGCCTTTCCTCTTTTCATTCAATCATATTTATTAAATTGCATTTAATCTTCTCCCACTCCCTTTCGGATCGCCCTGACTTGCTTCTTTATTCATTCCCCTTCCCAGCCCCACAGCACTTGGGTACCTATATGTAATGTATTTATATTAATATCTGTCTCCCCCTCTAGACTGTTAGCTCATTGTAGGCAGAGAACGTATCTGCTAATTGTTATACTGTACTCTCCCAAGTGCTTAGTACAGTGCTCTGCACACAGTAAGCACTCAATAAATATGATTGAATGAATGAATGAACAGCAGAAAGGGAGGCTTCTGGGAAACAATTTAAAACATTGTTAGGATGGTTTAGGCCCCAAATTACACACTGGCCTGTCTTGTACTTGCAGAAATCGAGCCACCCATATGGGTTTTTGACTAAAGATTCAGTTGATCTTCAGTGAAGAGAATTTGGAGTATCTTTGTCTAGAAGAGGGTTGTACACCCACTAGTGTTTGCTATAGCTTGGGGCCTAGATACTAGTCTAGATGTTCCACCCACTGAAAGTGACTCATAGGATGATACCACGGAATTTCCGGCTCTAATGTCTTCTCAGGAAAAGGAAGCCTAATTAGTTGAATTAGCTCCTGTTGTTTCAGAGGATAATATGTGAAGGGGCTCATGGAAGAGAAGTGAAGGCATTTGTTGTAATTGTTTTTAAAGCCCAAGAGGGAAATCTGGGAAAATCAAACTCCATTTTCAAGCTCAATTGTTGAATAATGTGAAAAGGGTGAATGTCAGCATTTAATTGTATTGGGGCAAGCATGAGCTTTGAAAGATCATAGTAAAGGAGAAGGAAGTGTGGGCTGACATATACCATCAGGTGATATTTAGATATGGAAAACACCTGGACCTATGACTAGGTTTATCAGATCATTTGAACATAAACAAATGCCTTTCCACAGCTGTCCCTGTTTACTCTTGCTCCTTGGGTGCATGTCTCTATTAGGAAATCAAAATCAAGCTGCCTGCTTTAGAGTCCAGCAACTGGGACTCTACTGCCTGGAATTACTCTGATCACCGCCTTTAATTGCATGAAGAGAAAGCACCAGCTGGTTTTACAGAGGGAACTGATATATTGTTCTTTGGTCCTCTGAGATTTGGTCTGTTGCTAATAGCAGAAACTGGGAATGGAAAAATAAAATGTGAAAAACACAGGGAAAGAACACAGTCATCGAGATGATGTGTACCGTCCCTGGCATATAAACTATTTGGGAAGTTTGTTAAGCAAGTTGCTTACCCCAGAAAGGGTCAAAAAATCACCCTATTCACACCTTGTGTTACACTGTAGATTGATCAGCACTCGAGTGAGAAAATGAGAAGCTCCTGAAACAAGAAAAGCTTGCACAGAAACCCATCATTTGACCCTTTTTACTACCAAACTATTAGATTCTGAACCCTAGGATAAGGTTATATTGTGCTCTCCCAAATGCTTAGTACAGTGCTCTGCACACAGTAAGTGCTCAATAAATATGATTGAATGAATGAAGGTATTTTTCAAGAAGGACTTTCTTAGTCTAGATGTCTTCAAGTCAGCCTGCACTGAAAAATGAGAAGAAAAATGAGAAAAGTGACAAGGAGATAGGTAGTCAATTACCTCTAGACCAATAGGGTGTTCCAAGCAACCCTCTTCTGTGATTTTTCAAGTAAACCTCTCTCTGCTGAATCGACACTAAAAGTTTAATCCTAAAATGAAATGATGAGATTAATTTTGAAGGCAAAAGTGCTAACACACATACTCCATCCTCAACCACTGAATAGAATCTTCTCAGTGGAAGGAATAGGGAATGTAGGGATGGGCAAAGAACAGACCATACACCAGATCCAAGCCAGCTCTGAGGAAAGTGATTCCTACCATGACCCCTTTAATTTGGCTAGTCATGGAAACACTCAATACCCTCCCAGAACACTGCATCTCAAAACCTTGACCTTGAGAACAGTGATGTGTCGAGGATTGATGTGGGCATCTGCAGCTGATGCAGCAACATGTAATAAATTGCTAATAATTTTCCTAAAAAAGCATTAGAATTATTGAGAGAATTGTTCTCTCAAGGCCACTAACAGCTTGCACTTTTTATGAGTCTAATAGTAATAATTCTGGTACTTGTTAAGGGCTTACTATGTACCAAGCACTGTTCTAAGCACTGAGATAGATATAAGATAATCAGGTCAGGCACAATCCCTGTCTCACAATCCCTGTCTCACATGGGACTTATAGTCTAAGGGATAGGAAGGATAGGTATTTCATCTCCATTTTACATATGAGGAAACTGGGCCCAAAGAAGTGAAGTAACTTGCCCAAGGTAACAGAGCAGGCAAGTGGCAGAGCCAGGATTAGGACCCAGGTCCTCTGACTCCCAGGCCATGCTGCTTCTCTGAATAGAGTCTAGGTTTAATGCAGAAGGATTTTCCAGTTGTTGGTCTTTAATCTTCAATTTATCCTTAATTTGGTTAAAGAAATCATGTCACCCTTTTACTTCACCTTTTCCTAATTCTCTGGTGAATATTTGCTTTTATGAGTAATGGAAAATAATGTCAGATGGGTAAAATTCAGATGAAGAGTATTTGCTCCTTTCATTTTCCATTTCTTCCTTCTACTAAAATTCATGGGTTTCATATTCCCTAAAAAACAATTTAAAAAGCATATAAAAGTGACTATTTTTGCACATAACCAGGAA
Organism: Ornithorhynchus anatinus; assembly: GCF_004115215.2. Taxonomy (NCBI): domain Eukaryota; kingdom Metazoa; phylum Chordata; class Mammalia; order Monotremata; family Ornithorhynchidae; genus Ornithorhynchus; species Ornithorhynchus anatinus. The sequence goes on along the minus strand of NC_041749.1, from coordinate 63,539,383 downwards.
ATGAAGGACAATGAAAGAAAGTTCTTTTCCAGACATGACATAATGCATATGCTGTGCAGTTTTTCCAAGTTTGGGGAGCTAGCTTGATTTTGTGCTTAATCCTTAATAAAGGAATATTGCAAATCTTTATTGTTAATATTGGTGTCAAGCTCAATTTTCTTCACATCAATGGAGTAAAAATGGAACTGAAATATTTGATGCCAATTTCACAAACAAAACAAGGGTAATAACAGAGTACTATCAGTTCTTCTCTTGCATTTCGGCATATCATCGGATTGAAGTAACGTTTCATTTAAATGTTACCTTTGGGCTTTTTACTAACGTAATTAAAATTGATTCTGTCATTTGGCATTTCTCTGAGTAATTTGTATACTTCATTGCAAATGACAGAACAGAGCTCTTCATTATTGTTTTTCTCTTCCAGGAGCTATATAATTCTGTACATTCCATCCTTCATGCCCCACCACTCTCTACACAAACTGCAACCAAGAGGGCAGAGAAAGCAATGAAGCAAATTCCCTCACCCGTATACATACATACAAGAAAAATGGATGTGCTTACAACATTCTCATTAGATAATCAATTAGTGAAGGAAATAATAGCTAATTAAAGAATAAATGTGACATTAAAATTCCCATCCAAGTCAGGTTGTTTACACAGAATGACCTTAGTTTATGGTCAGTCCATATTACTGTCTTTGCAAAGGAAACCTTAATAATCTGCAGTACAGTGCTTTGTACTCAGTAAGCATCCAATAAACGTGATTGATCCGCCCTTTCCTCTCCATCCAAATGGCTATCATACTGGTACAAGCTCTCATAATACTCCGACTGTATTATTGTGTCAGCCTTCTTCTCTCTGATCTCCCTTCCTCCTGTCTCTCCCCACTCCAGTCTATTCTTCATTCTGCTGCCCGACTCATCTGACAGAAACACTCTGGGCATGTCACTCCCCTCCTTAAAAAACTCCAGTGGTTGCCTATCAACCTCTGCACGAAACAAAAACTCCTCACTCTTGGCTTCAAAGCTCTCCATCACCTTGTCCCCTCCTACCTCACCTCCCTTCTCTCTTTCTACTGCCCACCCCATACACTCTGCTCCTCTTCCGCTCACCTCCTCACTGTCCCCCATTCACGCCTATCCTGCCATCGACCCCTGGCCCACGTCCTACCATTGTCCTCTCCTGGAATGCCCTCCTTCCTCACGTCTGCCAAACTCTCTTCCCCTCTTCAAAGCCCTACTGAGAGCTCACCTCCTCCAAGAGGCCTTCCCAGACTAAGCTCCCCCCCCTTTTCTCTCTGCTCCCCCTCCACCCTCTGCTCCTCCCCCTTCCCCCTTCACCTCCCCTCAGCTGAGCCCCCTTCACCTCCCCTCAGCTAAGCCCCCTTCCCCTCTGCTCCCCCTCCCCTCCCCACCCCACTCTCTGCTCCTCTCTCTCCCCCTCCTCCCCTCAGCACTGTCCTCATTTGTATATATTATTTCTTACCCTATTTATTCTGTTAATGAGGCGTACATCCTCTTTATTCTATTTATTGTGATAATGTCTTGTTTTTGTTTTGTTCTGTTTTGCTTTGCTGTCTCCCCCGATTAGACTGTGAGCTTGTCATTGGGCAGGGATTGTCTCTATCTGTTACCGAATTGTACACTCCAAGCGCTTAGTACAGTGGTCTGCACATAGTAAGTGCTCAATAAATACTATTGAATGAATGAATGAATGCATGTCTTCTTGACTTTGTGTTTCAAGAGCACAGTGGTCATTATACAGGAGTTACTGAATGACTGTTGAAGACTTCACTCCTAAGCCTTCAAATACCACCTTTACATAGATGATTCACAAGTCTACCCCTCCAACCCTGACCTCTTTTCTCTACCGTCTCACATTTTCTTCTGCCTTCAGGTCATCTCTACTTGGATGTTCCGCCAACACTGCAACTCAACATGTCCAAAAGAGAACTCCTAAATCTTCCCACACAAATCTAGTCTGTCCCTCACCAAATTTCCTATCACCATAGACTATACCACCACCCTCCCTGTCTCACAAGTCCATAACCTTGGTTTATCCTCAACTCATCTCTTTCATCAACTTAAATATTAATTCAGGCATATTTATTGAGCATTTACCGTGTGCAGAGCACTGTACTATGCACTTGGAAAGTACAATTCAGCAACAAAGAGAGACAATCCCTTCCCACACCAGACTTACAGTCTAGAAGGGGGAGGCAGACATCAAAACAAGTAAACAGGTATCAATATAAATGAATAGAATTATAGATATATACACATCAGTTTATCTATCTATCTTATGTAAGTTCTATCTTCACGATACTTCAAGAATATGTCACTTCTCCATCCAAACTGCTACTACACTGGTACAAGTATTTATCCTATCCCACCTCATCTACTGCATCAGCCTCCTAGCTGACTTCCCTGCTTACAGTCTCTCCCACTTCAGTCCTTACTTCACTCTGCTGCCTGGATCATTTTTTAAATGTCATCCTGCATACATCTCCCCAATCCTCAAAAACCTGCAATGGTTGCCTATCCATCTACACATCAAACAGAAACCCCTTACCTTTGGCTTTAAGGCACTCAATCAGCTCCACCCCATTATCTTATTCCACATAAAATCCAGCCCTCACTTCACTCCTCTAACTCCAACCTACAGACTCATACCTCGATCTCTTCTCTCCCTGTTGAACTCTTACTCATGTCCTCCCTCTTGCCTGGAACTCCCTCCCTCTTCATATCTGACAGACCACCACTCTTTCCATCTTCAAAGCTCTACTACAATTATATCTTCTCCAGGAAGCCTACTCTGACTACCTTCTAATTTCCACACCCTATTTCCTTCCTTTCTGCATCACCTATTCACTTGGGTCTGAAGACCCCAAGAATTTTGACACTGACCCCACTCCCAGTCCCAGACCCATAGTGTTATACTCTGAATTTATTCTCTCTGTGATTTTATGCTTGTCTTCCCTCTTGTCCAGGAACTTACAATTTAGTGGGATCATATCTACTAACTCTATTATATGTACTTTCTCCAAGCAGTTAGTATAGTTTCTCTGTGCACAGTAAGCACTCAGTAGTAAGTACTGCTGAGAAGCAGCATTGCCTGGTGGATAGAGCACAGGCTTGGGAGTCAGAAGTACCTGGGTTCTAATCCCAGCTCTGCCACCAATCTGTTGTGTGACCTTGGGCAAGTCCCTTCACTTTTCTGTTCCTCAGTTATCTCATCTGGGGATTAAGACTGTGAACCCCATGTGGGACAGGGACTGTGTCTAACCTGAGCAGCTTGTATCTACCCCAACACTTAGTACAGTGCCTGACACATAGTAAGCACTTAAATTCCATATAAAATAACTACCATAGATTGATGTTTTCGATAAAGAGCTTCCTGGTTGATCAGAAACAGAGTTTAACTCCAGATTCCAAGTTCCTTGTTGCAGCATCAAGCATTACAGTATTAGACCTTCCACATAATCTGCATCAACAAATACACCTTAATGAGTGATAAACACTGTGATAAGTATTTGGGAGAGTATATCAGTAGCAAGACATATATTCAGTTCCTCAAGGAGCTTACAATTTAATGAGGGGAAAAAGACAAAATTAAATTATTTGCAACCCGTGGGTGGAGGCTGGTACACTCAGGGAGAAGCTTGTCAATTCCCCATTAGGAAGAGGAAATCTATAGCTGTGTGGGACAAGCTGGAAGATAGGGATATCTGAAACAGGTGTCTGAGCAGCATCAGAAACAATAATAATAATTATGGTGCTTAAGCATGTACATGTGCCAAACCCTGTTTTGAGCATTGGGAGAGATCAGTTAATCAGGTTGGACAGAGTCCCTGTCCCACATGGGGCTCACAGTCTAAGTAGGAGGAATAGGATTAAATTCCCAATTTACAGATGGGGTAATTGAGGCACAGAGAAGTTAAGTGACTTGCCTAAGGTCACACAGCAGACAAGTGGCAGAGCCAGGATTAGAACCTAGGTCCTCTGACTCCCAGCCCCGTGTTCTTTCCAGTAGGCCATGCTGCTTCATGTGAACCAGATGGGCCATAGGTAGAGGAGACTCCCCTTCTGAACCCCAATTAGTGCTCCAACCTTTCCCTCTGAAGAAGTTAATATTGTAGAAGATTTTCCAACTTCCAGTGGCATATGCTCACAAGGGACAATCCTTGGTAAGATTGTTTTGAGTTTGACGAGGCTGAATTTTTTTTGAAGCACCTTTTTCTAATCCCATGACCATTCTGGTAAGCAGTGCAGTCTTATATAGGACTGTTCAGAAACCTAGGCTGTCACCAAATGCCTCTTCCATGTTCAATAAACCAGTAAAAGGGCCATTTACTTTGCACTGGATTTTGTTTAGGCTAGGACAAATAAATTTGAGTTGATTGTCCAGTCACAGTGATGATGAACTGTGCTGAGCCATCCACAATTCCTTATTTGGCTTCCAATAGTCACAAAGGCAGTTGTCTGGGATTATGAGCAGGGCCAGACTGCCTTACCAGAAAATACTGGGAAAATCCCTTTGGGTCAATCTGGGCTGATCTGGTTCAGTCAAGTTCAACTGAATGCCTTATCTTTCCACTCAAACCCTGTCTGCCCGCTGTATTTCCCATCACTGTAGACAATCCTCCTTATCTCACAAGCCTGTAACCTTGGCATTGCCCATGACTCATCTCTCTCATTTCACCCACTTATTCATTCTATCACCAAATCTACCTTCACAACATTGCTAAATTATGCTCTTTCCTCTCCATCTAAACTGCCATGATGCTGATCCAAGTACTTATCTTATCTCGCCTTGACTACTGTATCAGCCGCCTTGCTGACTTCCCTGCCTCCTGTTTCTCCCTACTCCAGTCCATACTTCACCCTATAGAATGGATCATTTTTTTAAAAAAAGTTCAGTCTATGTCTCCGTACTCCTCAAGAGCCTTAGAACAGTGCTTGGCACATAGTAAGCGCTTAACAAATACCATTTTAAAAAAAGAGCCTCCAATGGCTGCCCCCCCATCTCTCCATCAAACAGAAACTCCTTACTGTTGGCTTTAAAGCACTCAATCAGTTTGCCCCAACCTAGTTTAACTCACTGATCTGCTACAGCCCAGCCCTCACTCCTTGCTCCTCTAGTGCCAGCTTACTCACTGTGCCCTAATCTCATCTATTTCACTGCCGACCCCTCTCCCACATCCTCCCCCTAACCTGGGATTCCCTCCCCCTCCATATACACCAGACCACCACTATTTTCACCTTCAAAGTATTATTAAGGACACAGCTCCTCCAAGAGGCCTTCCCAGATTAAACATTCTTTTCCCCATCTCCTCTTTTCTGCATCATCTATGCACTTGGATCTGTGAGCTTTGCCACAGATATTTGCCCCAACCACAACCCCACAGCACTTATATACATATCTTTAAATTATATACTTTACGTTATTTATATTAATGTCTGTCTCCTCCTCTAGACTGTAAACTCACTGTGGGCAAGGAACATGTCTGCTAACTCTGTTGTATTATGCTCTCCCAAGCTCTTAGTTCAGTGCTCTACACATAGTAAGTGCTCAATAAATACCATTGATTGATAATCTTGACTGTTGCTGGCTCCAAGCAGTTTCTTACTTGTCAATTGGAGAATAGTCGATGGAAGTCAAGGAGCTACTCATGCCCAAACGCCCCTCCATCTTTCAAGCATTGATACCAGGATCTCCAAGTAATGACTGCAAAGCCAGAGTAGCCCTGATTAGGAGTGAAGTCCACCACCAAGGAATTGAAGATCTTCTTGTGACCTCTTCAATAGCAGACATAGCTATGTTTTCCTCCTCATTTTATGCCACTGTGGTCTTCCACAATGAAAAAATCTGTGATCTATACTACTTACCAGAGGGGAAGTTAATATAGAGAGAGCAGATGTTTAGATGAGCATGTAATACCTTGAAAGGAAATTGGGCAGTGATACTCCAACAGACCACAATATTGGATTGCGGGTGGTGGATTTTTGCTTGCTAGAAGAGAGGGAGTTTAATCCGTTTTCTGAGTAGTTGCTTCTTTCCCATATTCTTAATTATTCAACTTAGAAGTCATTATGCTAGGTGGTAGTAGAGTTATTACAGAATTTTGAAACTTCAGTCCTTTGAGAAACATGCATTGGCTATGGCTCCAAGGAAGAGCCTTTCTCATACTTGGATTATTTGGTCCATTGCAGAGCCCTGCAAGTGAAAAGTTTCAGGGGCAAGGTCAGATACTCAAGTCTTACAAAAATAAATAAACATCTTGAGGCTAATATTAAGAAGGCCAGTGACACAACATTTATTCTATTCCTAAAATGTTAAGTAAATATTATTCTCATATTCCAGAAACCTAAAGTGGCTTATTCTGCACATAATAAATGCCCACTAAATACCACTGATTGATTGATTGATGGCATTGCTATGGGAGAAATGTCCCAGAGAATGAGGAGCAGGAACTCAGTCTGATGTGCCTAAAGCCATCATTAATCTGCAAAGGCAGAAAATTAAAGTTAAGGCTGCCCTCTTCTATAATCACTCTCCTGAGTGTGCCTAATATTTTAAAACATTTTCATTTTTACCAGCTGAATTGTATGGCTTAGGTCAACTTCTGAGAATTAATACAAGATTTCTCAATTAAGCACCTCTTTTTGTCAAGTCTAAAGTTGTAGGAATCTTAGACTTCTCTGCCTTTTTATGGAATTTCATTAATTGTCAGTTTTGCTTGCTTTTAATTAAGAAACACTGTTTACACCCATCCTAGATGGCTACCAAGAATGACAATTTCTCTCTTGACATTTACCTAGGAGATGGCACTGTGTGAAGTATTTATGACCTGGCTGTATGGAGATTATAATAATTCAAGGCCTTTTTGCAATTGAGATTAAAAAAAAACCTAAACATCTCATCTTTTAAATTAATCATTTTGCTGACTTTCTTATTCAAACTGTTTTTTTTTCAAAGTAGTCATGTTTATTGGGAAAAACCACAAAGTATTTTATAGTAGATTTTAATGTTATGCCCTGATGATTTCTTAATTTCTTCAATAAATATTGTTTTTTAGACTAGGTTCCCACTACTGTTTTTAACTACTGTTTTGCTAACATCATTATTCTATTATTACAAATAATTATGACAGTGAATGGTAACCATGCTTACAAATTAGCTTGCAGGTCTCACTCTCCATGTAATGCATTTTATTGTGGATTCCAGTGTGGCTGAATATTGAGATTATGGTTGACAGTTCTTTCAACATAGGGGCCAGAAGCTATCAATTCCCTATAGATACCTGTAGTTGCTATTATAGGGTCAATACCCATTTGCAAATGTCTTTTTGCCTCAAGTCCTGTCCATTGCCTTTTCCCAGAGCTATTTCAGCTCTGCTATCTTCCTGTTCCATTAATCATTGGCAGTGCTTGGTGCCAAACTTCTCCAGAGTTTGCCATTGCAATTCTAGCTCCCTTGTTTTAAATTGCTCTTGATCTATTCATCATAAAGTAATAATGATAATGATTGTAGTATTTGTTAAGTGCTTACTATTTGCCAAGCACTGTACTAAGCCCTGGGGTGGGTACAAGCAAATCAGGTTGGACACAGTCCTGTCCCTCTTGGGGATCACAGTCTTAAACCCCATTTTAACAGAATTCTGTTGGGGTAACAGAAAAGTGAAGTGACTTGCCCAAGGCCACACAGCTGAAAAGTGGTGGAACTGGGATTAGAACTCTTGACCTTCTGACTCCCAGGCCTGTGCTCTATCCACTACTCCATGCTGTTTCAGACTACAGTCAGCTATCCTCCACACATGTCAACAAGATGAAGGCATGCCAGTTCTGTAATCAATTAATGGTATTTATTAAGAGCTTACTACATGCAGAGCACTGTACTAAGAGCTTGGGAGAGTATAATACAAAAGAGCTGGTAGACAAGATCCCTGCCCAGGCTATACTCTGCAATATTCCACCAGGTGATTAATAATGATGGTGACATTTGTTAAGCAGTTACTATGTGCCAGACACTGTGCTAGGTGCTGAAGTGGATACAATCAAATTGAGTTGGGCACAGTCCTTGTCCCACGTGAGGCTCACAGTCTCAATCCCCATTTTACAGATGAGGTAACTGAGACACAGAGAAGTGAAGTGACTTGCCCAGGGTCACACAGCAGGCAAGTGGAGGAGTTGGGATTAGAACCCATGACCTTCTGACTCCCAGGCCCATAGTCTATCCACTATGCCATGCTGCTTGCCTATCAAGGGGGCTTTGGGAGAGAAGCAGCGTGGCTCAGTGGAAAGAGCACTTTGGAGTTAGAGGTCATGGGTTCTAATCCTGGCTCCACCACCTCTCAGGTGTGTGACTTTGGGCAAGCCACTTAACTTCTCGGTGCCTCAGTTACATCATCTGTAAAATGGGGATTAAGACTGTGAGCCTCATGTGGGACAACCTGATTTTCCTGTATCTACCCCAGCGCTTAGAACAGTGCTCAGCACATAGTAAGTGCTTAACAAATACCAACATTATTATTATCATTATTAAATATAACACTAGAAATGTGCTTGGAATATAGAAACACTAACACCAGAGACTGGGGCGTTTATGTGACAGTGCAGAAGGCACATGAGAGTGGAGAAGGCCAAAGTTTTTCATAGGGACAGAAAAAGGGTTTTCAGAATTTTCTTTTTTTCCTTTGGCCCTATATCTATCTAGGCAAATGAAGGTCAGTCTCTTTTAGTTAGGTATGATCTATAGAGAATTCACAGCTCTGATGTATTATACAAAAGGCCTGCAGTGAGCATAGCTTCAATACGAAAGGGCTGACAATGATCCAAGGAGGGCAGGACTGGAAAAGGGGAGAGAGAGGGAAAGGAGGGAGAGAAGAATACACATTGACATTGTCACTTTCCCAAGGATCAGGCCTGGTGCTGTGTTTTGAGGCCCTAACAATAACACTGCCCTGAGAAAAAGGAGGCTCAATTCCATATGCTCTGGACAGAGGAGGTGGTGTGACAGGCCTCCTGCTGCTTGGCTCATGGTAGTGGGTGAAGCCCCTGCTGCTCACTTAGAGGTGGGGTCCTACTAGACCACACTGACTTCAGAATCCCAAGCCCCATAACAAATCTGGAGATTGTAGTAGTTGCCTCAAAGATCAGTCATTCAATCATAGTTATTGAGCGCTTACTGTGTGCAGAGTGGTGGACTAAGCACTTGAGAGAGTACAATATAACAATATAACAGACACATTCCCTGCCTACAACAAAAGTCAGATCCATAAAGTCATAGGCTCAGAGGACTGGGACCTACATACCCTTTCTTCTCCTCCACCCACTCTCTTATCCTCCTTATGTGACCTCTACCATCAGCTGAAATGTGCAGGCACTTCAGATGACCATTTTTCTCCCTTTTGGGTTTTTTAGGCACAAATACATCCTAAAATGGGAAGTGCATTAGAATCTAAAGTTTTGGGACTTCCCACTAAATTGAGACTTCTAGTATCCTTAGTTTCAAATCACATCTGTCTCTGAGAGACTTATTTGCTTGATGTTTAGAGCAAGGCAAGGCACCGCTCAGAGGCAATTAGGAGAGTAGTGGATAGAGGTAGAGAGTCTCTACTCTTCAGATCTCTTCCCTTTCCTTCTCCCCACCACTGACTCTTAAAATTCTTGTAGGATTTCTCAGATAGTGATTTTGGAAAACCATGTCAAAAATAGACTGGAAAGGACTTGTATTTGCTTCAGGCAATAAAATGAACATTTTTAGTAACTGCATATTTTGCAAAGCAGCTTTTCAACCACATTGAAAGGATGCATTCTAAAATGTAAGTTACATTTGTAATGTAGACCTATTGCCTGACCAGGATTCAGAGATGACCAGAGTAAAACATTCCATTCCATACCTCAAGCTCATTGAGCTTGGGAAGCAGATTAGTGACCAGGATTTTCCAGAAAATAACCCCTTCCTACTTCAGGCTCCATAAGACAGGGCAGCCAGTTCCAATAATATTTACTGTATCCAGAAAATCTGAATTTGCCAGATATATGGAGTGATATAGATGTTGAATTCCAAAACAATCCAACAAAAAGTAGTATGGTCAAGTGCATAAAGCATGGACCTGGGAGTCAGAGGAGTTGGGTTCTAATCCTGGATCTGCCACTTGCCTGCTGTGTGCCTCAGTTTTTTCAACTGTAAAATGAGGATAAGATACCTGTTCTTCCTTCTACTTGACTGAGAGCCTGATTATCTTGTTTCTCCCCAGAGCCTAAAAGAGAATTTGGCATATAATCAGCAATTAACAAACACCACTAAAAAAACAAAAACAAAACACCACCAGCACCAGCAAGGTACTACTGAAAGATTAAGAGGCATACATACAGGCCCTGTTGTATACCCCCAAACCACATTGAATGGGTAGGAAGTGAACAACTGATATCTATCAATCGATGGTATCTACTAAGTGCTTACTATGTGCAGAGCACTGTACTAAGCACTTGGGAAAGTAAAAAACAATAGAATTAGCAGATATATTTTCTGTTCATAAGGTGCTTACAGTCCAGAAGGGGAGACAGACATTAATATAAGTAATACATAATATATAATTTAAAGATATGCACATAAGTGCAGTGGGGATGGTGGTGGGGCAAATATACAATGTTCAAAGCTCACAAATCCAAATGCAAAGATGATGTAGAAGGGTGAGCCAGGGAAAAGAGTTTAATTGGGGGGCTTCTTGGAGGAAGATGTCACCTTAATAATGCTTTCAAGGTGAAAAGAGTGGTGGCCTAGTTTATATGGAGGGGGAGGGAATCCCAGGCTAGGAGGAGGATGTGGGAAAGGGCTTGGCAGCAAGATAGATGAAACTGGGGCACAATGAGTTAGCTGACATTAGAGGAGCAAAATGTGTGGGAGTGAGTTAAAGTAGGATAGGATGAACTGATTGAGTGCTTCAAAGCCAATGGTAAGGGGTTTCTGTTTGATATAGAGGTGGATGGGCAGCTACTGGAGGTTCTTGAGGAGTGGACAGACACTGACTGAATGTTTTTGTTGAAAAATGATCCGTGCAGCAGAGAAGTATGGACTGGAGTCAGGAGAGACAGAAAGCCAGGAGGTCAGCAAAGAGGCTGATGCAGTAGTTAAGGCAGGATAGGATGGGCAGGGAATGTGTCTATTGTTATATTGTATTCTCCCAAGCACTTGGTACAGTGCTCTGCACACAGTAAATGCTCAATAAATATGATTGAATGAAAGGATAAGTGCTTGGGTCAACACATTAGCAGTTTGTATGGAGAGGAAAGGGCATATTTTAACAGTGTTGTGAAGGTACTACCTAGAGGATTTGGTGATAGATTAAGTATGTGGGTGGTATGAGAGAGAGGAGTTGAGCACAATGCCAAGATTACAAGCTTGTGAAATAGACAGGACAATGATGTTGTCTGCAGTGATGGCAAAGATTGGGTGAGGGCAGGGTTTGTGTGGGGAGATAAGGAGTTCAGTTTTGAGCATGTTTAGTTTAAGGTGTCGGCAGGACATCAATGTAGAGATGTCCTGACGGCAGGAGGAGATGCAAATTGCAGGGAAGGAAAGAGGTCACGGCTGGAGATGTAGATTTGGTAATCATCTACATAGAGATTATAACTAAAGCATGGGAACGAATGAGTTCTCTAAGGGAGTGGGAGTAGATGGAGAATAGAAGGGTACCTAGAACTTAGCCTTGAGAGATCCCCACTGTCAGAGGGTGGAAGGCAGAAGAGAAACCAGATAAAGAGCTGAGAAGGAGCAGTTAGAGCAAGACAAGGAGAACCAAGAGAGAACAGTCTCGGAGGATCTAAGTTTGGGTAAAGTTTCAAGGAGAAAGAGGGTTGTCTATAGTGTTGAAGGCAGCTGAGAGGTCTAAAAGGATTAGGATTGAGTAGAGGCCATCAGATTTCATGAGAAAAAGGTCAAAGCCCTCACTGGTTACCTTAGAGAGGGTTGTTTCTGTGGAGTAAAGGGAGCAGAAACCAGATTGGTGGTCTAGGAGAAAATTGGAGGAGAGGAAGTGGAAGCAGTGGGTATAAACAACTCTCTCAAGATGTTTGGAGAGAAATGGGTAGGAGGGATATGGTGTGATAATTGAAGGGAGCCATGGGTTTTAGGATAGGGGAAACATAAACATGTTTCAAAGCAGTGGGGAAGAAGCCATTGGAAAGTGAACAGTTGAAGATGGCAGTCATGAAGAGAAGGGAAAAGGCGAGTGCTTTAAAAAAGTATGAAAGAATGGGATCAGAAGCACAGGTGGAGGGGGTAGATTTAGAGAGGGGGAGTGCAAGAGATTGTATCTTGAGTTACTTCAGGGAATATACAGAGATTTGAAGAGGATGAAGTAGGAGGGGGGAATTGGAGAGGAGCAGGGGAGATTTTAGGAAGATCACACCTGAAGGTTCATTCATTCAATAGTATTTATTGAGCGCTTACTATGTGCAGAGCACTGTACTAAGCGCTTGGGATGAACAAGTCGGCAACAGATAGAGACAGTCCCTGCCGTTTGACGGGCTTACAGTCTAATCGGGGGAGACGGACAGACAAGAACAATGGCAATAAATAGAGTCAAGGGGAAGAACATCTCGTAAAAACAATGGCAACTAAATAGAATCAAGGCGATGTACAATTCATTAACAAAATGAATAGGGTAACGAAAATATATACAGTTGAGCGGACGAGTACAGTGCTGTGGGGATGGGAAGGGAGAGGTGGAGGAGCAGAGGGAAAAGGGGAAAATGAAGGTTTAGCTGCGGAGAGGTAAAGAGGGGTTGGCAGAGGGAGTAGAGGGAGAAGAGGAGCTCAGTCTGGGAACGCCTCTTGGAGGAGGTGAGTTTTAAGTAGGGTTTTGAAGAGGGAAAGAGAATTAGTTTGGCGGAGGTGAGGAGGGAGGGCGTTCCAGGACCGCGGGAGGATGTGACCCAGGGGTCGACGGCGGGATAGGCGAGACCGAGGGACGGTGAGGAGGTGGGCGGCAGAGGAGCGGAGCGTGCGGGGTGGGCGGTAGAAAGAGAGAAGGGAGGAGAGGTAGGAAGGGGCAAGGTGATGGAGAGCCTGGAAGCCTAGAGTGAGGAGTTTTTGTTTGGAGCGGAGGTTGATAGGCAACTACTGGAGTTGTTTAAGAAGGGGGGTGACATGCCCAGATCGTTTCTGCAGGAAGATGAGCTGGGCAGCGGAGTGAAGAATAGACTGGAGCGGGGCGAGAGAAGAGGAGGAAGGGAGGTCAGAGAGAAGGCTGACACAGTAGTCTAGCCGGGATATAACGAGAGCCTGTAACAGTAAGGTAGCCGTTTGGGTGGAGAGGAAAGGGTGGATCTTGGCGATATTGTAAAGGTGAAACCGGCAGGTCTTGGTAACGGATAGGATGTGTGGGGTGAACGAGAGAGACGAGTCAAGGATGACACCGAGATTGCGGGCTTGAGAGACGGGAAGGATGGTCGTGCCATCAACGGTGATAGAGAAGTCTGGGAGAGGACCGGGTTTGGGAGGGAAGATGAGGAGCTCAGTCTTGCTCATGTTAAGTTTTAGGTGGCGGGCCGACATCCAGGTGGAGACGTCCCGGAGGCAGGAGGAGATGCGAGCCTGAAGGGAGGGGGAGAGGACGGGGCGGAGATGTAGATCTGCGTGTCATCTGCGTAGAGATGGTAGTCAAAGCCGTGAGAGCGAATGACTTCACCGAGGGAGTGAGTGTAAATGGAGAACAGAAGAGGGCCAAGAACTGACCCTTGAGGAACTCCAACAGTTAAAGGATGGGAGGGGGAGGAGGCTCCAGCGAAGGGGACCGAGAATGACCGGCCAGAGAGGTAAGAGGAGAACCAGGAGAGGACAGAGTCCGTGAAGCCAAGGTGAGATAAGGTATGGAGGAGGAGGGGATGGTCGACAGTGTCAAAGGCAGCAGAGAGGTCAAGGAGGATTAGAATGGAGTAGGAGCCATTGGACTTGGCAAGAAGGAGGTCATGGGTGACCTTAGAGAGAGCAGTCTCGGTAGAGTGGAGGGGACGGAAGCCAGATTGGAGGGGGTCTAGGAGAGAATGGGAGTTAAGGAATTCTAAGCATCGATTGTAGACGACTCGTTCTAGGATTTTGGAAAGGAAGGGTAGTAGGGAGATAGGGCGATAACTGGAGGGGGAAGTGGGGTCAAGAGCGGGTTTTTTTAGAATGGGGGAGACGTGGGCATGTTTGAAGGCAGAGGGGAAGGAGCCCTTGGAGATTGAGTGGTTAAAAATAGAAGTTAAGGAAGGTAGGAGGGCAGGGGCGATGGTTTTAAGAAGGTGAGAGGGAATGGGGTCCGAGGCGCAGGTGGAGGGGGTGGCACTTGCGAGGAGGGAGGAGATCTCCTCTGAAGATACTGCAGGGAAGGATGGGAAAGTAGGGGAGGGGGTTGGTGGGGGGGGAGGGGAGAGGCGGAGGGGTGACTTTGGGGAGCTCAGACCTGATTGTGTTGATTTTCGTGAGGAAATAGGTGGCCAGATCATTGGGGGTGAGAGATGGGGGAGGGGGAGGAACAGGGGGTCTAAGGAGAGAGTTAAAGGTCCGGAACAATCGGCGGGGGTGACGGGCATGGGTGTCGATGAGGGAGGAGAAGAAGCTTTGCCGGGCGGAGGAGAGGGCAGAGTTAAGGCAGGAAAGGATAAATTTGAAGTGTGTGAGGTCAGCTTGGTGCTTGGACTTTCGCCAGCAGCGCTCAGCAGCTCGAGCATAGGAGCGTAGGAGGTGGACGGAGGAGGTGATCCAGGGCTGTGGGTTAGTGGAGCGAGAGCGGCGGAGGGAAAGGGGGGCGAGAGAGTCGAGATGAGTAGAGAGGGTGGAGTTGAGAGCGGAGACCTGATCGTTGAGAGTGGGAAGAGAGGACAGGGCGGCAAGGTGAGGAGAGATGCTATTGGAAAGACGGATGGGATCGAGAGAGCGGAGGTCTCTGTGGGGCAGTAGCGAAGATTTGCACGGGGAGGGAGTGTGAGAGATGAGGCAGGTGAGAAGGTTACGGTCAGAGAGAGGGATTTCAGAGTTGGTGAGGGAGGAGATAGTGCAGCGGTAGGAGATGACGAGATCGAGGGTGTGACCGAGTCGGTGAGTGGGCGCGGTATGGTGGAGGAGGAGGTCGGCAGAGTCGAGGAGGGATAGCAGGTGGGCGGCAGAAGAGTCGTCGGGTACATCCATATGGATGTTGAAGTCTCCGAGGATCAGAGTGGGCAGAGAGAAGGAGAGAAGGAAGGTGAGAAAGGGGTCAAGGTGGTTGAAGAAGTCGGAGGTGGGACCAGGAGGGCGGTAGATGACAGCGACAAGTAACTGGAGCGGGTGGTAGAGGCGAATGATATGGGCTTCGAAGGAGGGGAAGGAGAGGGTGGGGGGAGGAGGGATAGTGCTGAAGCGGCAACGGGACGAGAGGAGGAAGCCGCCGCCTCCTCCCTTACCGGTGAGTCTGGGGGAGTGGGAGAAGGAGAGGCCTCCGCTGGAGAGAGCGGCGGCGGAGACCGTGTCTTCGGGAGAGAGCCACGTTTCCGAAAGGGCGAGGAGGAGGAGAGAGCGGGAGAGGAAAAGGTCATGGACGAAAGGTAGCTTACCTGTAAGAGAGCGGGGGTTCCAGAGGCCACACTTGAAAGTAGCTGTGGGTGCAAGGGGGAGAGGAGGGGAAGGGCGGGGGGAAGGGAGGGTTTGGATGGGAAGGAGGTGGCGGGGCCCTGGACGGGGAGAGGGGGATGAGGGGTAGCAGTGGGACAGGAGGACTGGGATGGGGCGTGGGTGGGGAAGAGAGAAGGGGGGAGGGGGTGAAGAGGGGGTTTGGTGGGGGGAAGAGTAGGGGGAGGGGGAAGAGGGGTAGCGCTGGTAAAGTGGGGTTCTAGGGCGGGAGAGGGGAGGCGGGGAGGAGACAGAGGAGAGAGCGGGAAAGAGCTGAGCAAGAGAGGGGAAGGGGAAGGGGAGGATAGGAAGGGGCGGGAGGGGGGAGGGGGGGAGGAGGGACATGGCGAGGCCAGAGAGGTGGGTGGCAGCACTGACAACAATAAACAGTAATAAACAAAATCGGTAATATAGCAACATGATACAGTATGATACAATACGGTAGTGCTAATATAGCAACATGATACAGTATGATACAATATAGTCGTGTTAATAAAAGGGGCGATGATCAGGGTCGGGGATAGACTCGATTAAGGGGCAACCTGATCAAATTCAAAGTCTGACGACAATAAACAATAACAAGCGAGGTTTCAATTTTGTTGATTGAAAAAGGTTTCAATTTTGTTGATGAAGTGTGTGATCAGGTAATTCGGGGAAAGTGATGGTGGGGGCTGAGGGACAGGAGGCTTGAGGAGAGAGTTAAATGTCTGAAATAGTTGGCAGGGGCAGTGGATATGGGAGCGAACTAGGAAGGAAAATATTGTTGTTGGGTAGTGTAGAGGACTGAACTGAAGCAGATAAGAATGAATTCAAGGTGGAGAAGGTCAGAAAGATGTCTGGATTTTCTCCAACTTGGGCACAGGAGAGGAGGGAGCATATTGAGGAGGTGATTCAGGTTTGTGAGTTAGTGGTACAAGATCGGTAGAGGGGCAAGGGAGTTCAGTTCAGTGGAGAAGGTGGTATTCAGTGTGTAGATTTGTGCATCAGGAGAAGGTAGTTTGGGTATGGAGACCAAATGGGATAGGATGGTTGTAGAATATTGGAGTCAAAAGAACTGAGGTCTCTGTGGGGGAAAAGGACAGATTTGCTGGGGGTGGGTGTGTGGGTGAGGAGGTTGTGGTCTGATAGAGGAATTTCAAAATTGGTGACAGTAGAGATTGTACAGTTACTAGATATGAAAAATGCTTTATTCTTGAAATATATGGGCGTATATGAATGTCTTTAATCCTACTAGATTAAGATCCCTCGAGGGCAGGGATCACGTCAGCCAATTCCATTGCATTATATTCTCCCAAGCACTCTGAACACAGTAAGCACTCAATCAGTACCATGGATTGATTGATTTAGATGACACTAATAGTGACTTCCCATTCATGAATGAGACTGTTAACTGAAAATACTGATGCATGATCAACATTCTCTTCTACACATTATATATGCAAGTGGTCTCTTGCTACACTGATGCATTTGCTCCAAAGACAGCCTGTGTTTTCAAGACTGCCTCTTAGTATCCCAGTCTTCACAAAACTGATTACTGCTCAGACTAGTCTTTCTCATTATACTGTAAACTCTTTGTGGGAAGAAATCATGTCTCCTATACCTACTGGACTCTCGCAATAGCTTAGTACAGTTCTCTGTGCCTCAGTTACCTCATCTGTAAAATGGGGATGAAGACTGTGAGCCCCATGTGGGACAACCTGATCACCCTGTATCTCCCCCAGTGCTTAGAACAGTGTTCTGCACATAGTAAGCGCTTAACAAATACCAACATTATTATTGTTTTCAAACTCTGTCAGCTTCCCAAGAGCCATGCAGGATTTTTAAATTATATTTTCTTCTTTTTTGTCTTTCTGTACATCTTGGGTTAGTGTCTGCCTCGGCAGTCGAATTCAAAGACAGTACTAAATTCAGTGTTGTCAATGAAATAATTTGGTTGTAAGTGTAAACTAGTATACAACCTTAATCCATACCATTGTGTGATTCATAATCATCTGATTATTTTGTTGTGTGCCTCAAAAACCCAATCATCAGCCTCCTGGATTTCTTGGACAATTACCTCACAGAGTTTTTATGCTGTTTGAACCTTGTTGAATAGGAAGAGTTTACTAGAGGATTGTAAATGAAATATTATTCCAGATTTTTCAACCCTTATCGAACATACTGTCATAGAATAGGTTAACAAAACTGTACCTATCACACAGACCTGCTTCAGTCTGATGATGCCAAGGTAACTTCAACACTGATTCAGGTGACAATCCTAAAACACAATAGCCTAAGAATCTTGGAAACTGTGCAGGGTAACCAAATTTGCTTTGCAACTCAATGGCACATTTTCACACCAGATGTAAATACACATTGGGCCTCTGCAGCTTTTGCATCAATTTCTTCAAAGTCATGCCTTATTGAAATTTTTATGAATATAATTGTCACTAGGTAATGTTACTCTTTGAAGCTACCCACTCTGAGTAATAATAACAACAATGGTGTTAAGTGCTTACTGTGTGCCAAGCGATGTACTAAGCACTGGGGTTGATTCAAGATCATCAGGTTGGACACAGCCTCTGTCCCATATGGACTCATAAACTACATAAGAAAGAGGACAGATATTTAATCCTCATTTTACAGAAACAAATACAGACACTTTTAAAAGTGTAGGATTTTGATGTGACATGGCCTAAAGTAGTGTAAAATATAGTAGAATAAACTATAGTCCTCCCTACTATAGAACTGTCCTAACCTAACGCCACCTTAGTTACTATACAATTCTAAAGCAAATCGTATGTAAAATCTATCATTTTTTTCCAAGAATTCCAGCTCAAGAGAATTACAATCCCATTCTTCTTGCGGCTCTCCACATTTTCTATTCGGCCTCATTTGGATGAAATGAAAAAGAGATCAAGGAAAATTTTCTCTCCTATTTCAGGGACAGGAGTGAAATATTTTTGTATTAAGGCAAACGTGTGGGTGAGTAGGGGTGACTGGAGAAAAGAAAGAGAGAAATAGAGAGGAACAAACATTCTAATGCTTGGTAATTCATATATGTATATGTATATATGAATTACCAAGCATTAGAATTTAAGCCTTTAGTAAAGTGCTCTGCTCACAGTAAGCACTGAGTAAATATGATTGAATATATTATATATATCTATATATATATCTATATACACACACACACACAACACACACATAACTCTTCCGCTATCACACTTTGGTCTGGAAGGGCCAGGTCCACTACACTAGAGCATCTTCTTTATGCCTAATTCAAGTACCCACCCAAATTTCTGGGACTCTGATGGGTGCTGGGAGTTCTAATTGGGCACACTTACAAACATAAGTGAAGGGTAGTCCATTGAGGCCTATGTAATAGGATCACTGAAGCACCAACCTAAGTACCCCAGGCAATGTTCAATTAGGGTAACATAATTCCAGTTACCTATAGACACTACTACCTGAGCAGTCATTGATATAGGAACTCCCTTTAAACTAGCACTAGGTCAATGCTACTGACAAAGGCAGTCTCCCTGCAAGACTGGGCACAGGAACTCTCCTTTAAGCAGGCCTGGGGAGCAAGGTCTCCAAACCAAAGAAGGACTCTACTTCCAAAAGCAAGAGCAGCTGACTGAATGAGCATGCTCTGCTCTGACACTACTTCCATCTAGTGGACCCCTCCTCAACAGCCCCAGTTCACATAAGGTGACTTCCTTTCCTGACTGTTATATAGTTGCCTGAGTTACTCTTTTCCAGGGGTCTCTAGCTTCTGGACAGGAAGCCATCTCTGAATAGTCTCTCACCTTCTTGGGCTCTCTAGTGAAGTTTTAAGTACTTACTATGTACCCGGCACTGTACTAAGAGCTGGGGTAGATACAAGTTAATCAGGTTGGACACAGTTCCTGTCCCACATAAGTTTCACAGTCTTAATCCCCATTTTACAGAAGAGGTAACAAATACAGAGAAGTAAAGTGACTTGCCCAAGGTTACACAGCAGACAAGTGGCAGAGCTGGGAGTAGAACCCAGGTCCTTCTGACTCCCAGGCCCTTGCTCTATCAGATCACTCTGCTTCTCCTAGGTGACATAAAAAGGTGGGAGCTCATTTATTACTCATACATCTATACATAAATATATGCCTGATGGGTTCAAAGACAACACTATTGATGGTGAAATTATATGCATGCTTATAGTTGTGCTTGAAAAGACCAATATATGACTGTACTCTCCAAAATGCTTAGTACAAACTCTGCACACAGTAAGCACTCAATAAATATGATTGAGTAGAGTCTAACAGTTTAAGTAGAAGGGAAAGCAGGTATTAAATCCCCATTTTGCAGATGAGGGAACTGAGGCACAGAGAAGTTCAGTCGGTTGTTCAAGGTCACACAGCAGCAAATAGCAGATCCTGAATTAGAACACAGGTCCTCCGACTCCCAGGCCCATGCTCTTTCCACTAGGTCCACACTGCTTCTCAGTAAGGACTCAAGTATAATTGAAATAATCCTTCATCACTTTTATGTCTTCTCATAGTGCTTAGTATTCATTCAATAGTATTTATTGAGTGCTTACTATGTGCAGAGCACTGTACTAAGCGCTTGGGATGAACAGTCCCTGCCATTTGACGGGTTTACAGTCTAATCGGGGTAGACGGACAGACAAGAACAATGGCAATAAACAGAGTCAAGGGGAAGAACATCTCGTAAAAACAATGGCAACTAAATAGAATCAAGGCGATGTACAATTCATTAACAAAATAAATAGGGTAATGGAAATATATACAGTTGAGCGGACGAGTACAGTGCTGTGGGGATGGGAAGGGAGAGGTGGAGGAGCAGAGGGAAAAGGGGAAAAAGAGGGTTTAGCTGCGGAGAGGTAAAGGGGGGGTGGCAGAGGGAGTAGAGGGAGAAGGGGAGCTCAGTCTGGGAAGGCCTCTTGGAGGAGGTGAGTTTTAAGTAGGGTTTTGAAGAGGGAAAGAGAATCAGTTTGGCGGAGGTGAGGAGGGAGGGCGTTCCAGGACCGCGGGAGGATGTGGCCCAGGGGTCGACGGCGGGAAAGGCGAGACCGAGGGACGGTGAGGAGGTGGGCGGCAGAGGAGCGGAGCGTGCAGGGTGGGTGGTAGAAAGAGAGAAGGGAGGAGAGGTAGGAAGGGGCAAGGTGATGGAGAGCCTGGAAGCCTAGAGTGAGGAGTTTTTGTTTGGAGCGGAGGTTGATAGGCAACCACTGGAGGTGTTTAAGAAGGGGAGTGACAGGCCCAGATCGTTTCTGCAGGAAGATGAGCCGGGCAGCGGAGTGAAGAATAGACTGGAGCAGGGCGAGAGAGGAGGAAGGGAGGTCAGAGAGAAGGCTGACACAGTAGTCTAGCCGGGATATAACGAGAGCCTGTAGCAGTAAGGTAGCCGTTTGGGTGGAGAGGAAAGGGCGGATCTTGGCGATATTGTAGAGGTGAAACCAGCAGGTCTTGGTAACGGATAGGATGTGTGGGGTGAACGAGAGAGACGAGTCAAGGATGACACCGAGATTGCGGGCCTGAGAGACGGGAAGGATGGTCGTACCATCCACGGTGATAGGGAAGTCTGGGAGAGGACCGGGTTTGGGAGGGAAGATGAGGAGCTCAGTCTTGCTCATGTTGAGTTTTAGGTGGCGGGCCGACATCCAGGTGGAGACGTCCTGGAGGCAGGAGGAGATGCGAGCCTGAAGGGAGGGGGAGAGGACGGGGCGAAGATGTAGATCTGCGTGTCATCTGCGTAGAGATGGTAGTCAAAGCCGTGAGAGCGAATGAGTTCACCGAGGGAGTGAGTGTAAATGGAGAACAGAAGAGGGCCAAGAACTGACCCTTGAGGACCTCCAACAGTTAAAGGATGGGAGGGGGAGGAGGCGCCAGCGAAGGAGACCGAGAATGACCAGCCAGAGAGGTAAGAGGAGAACCAGGAGAGGACAGAGTCTATGAAGCCAAGGTGAGATAAGGTATGGAGGAGGAGGGGATGGTCGACAGTGTCAAAGGCAGCAGAGAGGTCAAGGAGGATCAGAATGGAGTAGGAGCCATTGGATTTGGCAAGAAGGAGGTCATGGGTGACCTTAGAGAGAGCAGTCTCGGTAGAGTGGAGGGGACGGAAGCCAGACTTAGTACAGTACTTTGCACACAGTAAGTGCTCAATAAATACAATTGATTGAATGAATGAATCATCCTACAGCAGCTCCTCTCTAACATTTTGAAAAACTGTTAATAATACTTGGGAGCTGTTGAACTGACAAAGTTTCTTCACTACTTTTGTGACGTTATGGCCCAAAAAATCAGTTGTAATTCTAGAAATAGCAAAAGAGCCCTACCTGAACAGTGAGCTGCTACTGTGGATCCAAAAGGTCATCTTGTGTTTCCTTTTGCTTACTGTGATGATGGTGGTGTCTTTGAGATGCTGTAACGTTTCCTCAGTATTTCATATTTTGAGCCTGAGCTTTCAACTTTAAGAAACATGCAGTAATGATTGGTATAGTCATCATTGGCTGCATGGCTGAAAACACTTAAATGGTAGCTTCTATCAATAGTATTTATTGAGTGCTCACTAAGTGCAGAGTACTGTACTAAGTGCTTGGGAATATACAATATAACAGATTAGTAGACATAGTCCTGCCCATAACAAGCTTGCAGTTTAGAGGACTGTACTACTAGGTCAGCGCTTAGAACAGTGCTTGGTACATAGTAAGGTCTCAACAAATATCATAATTATTAGGTTTTTTGTCATGTTCTCTTTGAACTTTTATTTTAGCATGGTAATTTTCAGTGAGAAGTGATTAACTGATTCAGAACAGTCTGACCTACTATGGGCCTAGGAGTCAAAGGACCTGGGTTCTTATCCTGGCTCCTCCATCTGTCTGCTGTGTGACCTTGGGCAATTCATTTAACTTTTCTGTGCCTCACTTTACTCATCTGTAAAATGGAGATTAAATCCTATCCCCTTCTACTTAGACTGTGAGCCTCATGTGGACAGGGACAGTGTCCAACCTGATTATCTTGTACCTACTTCAGAGATGGTAAAATGTTTGACACACAGTAAGTGCTGAACAAATTGCACCATATCATTTCTTGTACTCACCAGGCTAGTTACTTCCTAGAAGGCAAATCACTTGTAATATCTCAGGATGAGGGTAAGAAAACACAAGGGACTTATTTACATGTGGAGAGTTTTGTCAAGGGAATCAGGAACCTTCCATTTGGCTCCAGTTGCCTGTCTCCTACTGCCATTTTTAGGATAGGGAAATGCTCACCCCTCCTCCTACATTTTTGTTATGCTTTATTGAACCTACTACTAAGGTTAGCATTTTATCACATCTCAAATAATTTTCAATGCTTTAGGACTTGAATTGACCTTAAAGCAGTTTCATCTCAAATATTTTCTCCTTGAATTCGAGCTGTTGTGTATTTTCAAAAGAAATGCAAGTTTGTTTTATTTATGCTTAATTCATCAAAGTATAGTACTTAAAAAAGCTATTTTTTCTAATTAAACTCAGACTAGGCTTTAATGAAACTGGCTTGTGAAACAGGAAGTCATATTTTGTCATGAACTTGAACATCACAAGGTTTAAATTCTTTTGAAACCTCAGAAACCACAAAGATAGAGGAAATTCATTTGTGAAAATATGTTCCCATGTTCCATCCATTTTGTTCCTATATCAGAGATCTATGAGTTATCAGTTTACTCCCTACTACAATATCCAGATAAGTGATGCAAAGGGTATCTTCCCTCTCAAATTACATTTCTAATGACATTTAGACAATTAGAAGGAGTTGGCCAAAAGTCCAGCCTTTTCCAGACCCGCAGAAATCTCCTCTGCACTAAGGTTCATTTTGAAGACAAAGAAAATTGAGAATGGGAGTGCCAAGCAAGAGGAAAATCTTCCCAAATCTTGCAAATAACACCTTGGTATGTATGAATAGAAGAAAATTCAGATCTTATTCATGTTCTAATTTATGATGCAAATCTCAGGAATCAATTATGTCATAAATCTGAAGATTGCCTGGACTTTCATGCAATTGCCATGCAATCCACAGGTTCTTTCAAGAGGGCTCTGTAGTACCATGAAGCAAATATGACTATATGGATAGCCAGCCTTCTGTTTGGTTTATTCCTCACAGATTTAGTCCTTCTGAGGCCCCTTGTCAAAGGGACTATACCCTTTCCCAAGTCTAGTAAAGCTTGGTTTCGGCACTGCTAGTGAAGAGGGGCCAGGGAGCAAGAAGAAAGCGGTCAGACTCCCTCTTCTGAAAGCGTGCCTTCCCTTGCCATCAGTCAGCCACCCCGCCTGGGATTTTCCAGGGGATTTGCAGGGAAACTAGGGGAAAAGCCACCAGGTAACAGGGAACAAACACACCCTTCCCCCTTCCTTACTTCTGCAGAGACAACCCTGCAGCTGCCATTCCTCTGGTAGTAGCTCCTTTGATCCTGGAGGGCAGGCCCCCTTCTCCACCTTGAAGACCCTGCAGCTGCTATTCCTCTCACAGTGGTTCCACCCTGCTTTCCCCATTGTACATGGCGTGAAGGCGCTACAGCCCAAGTCCTTCTGAAAGTCTGAGAACTCAGGTTTGGGATTATAGTTACTGGTTGTTTAAAGACCTTGAACTCTGAACAATCTTGCTTGGGTAGCAAGGAACATGAATCCTTAATTCCTGTGAAATTTGGAAGTAGAGGGATTTGTTAGAGTGGTTAAAAGATCATTACTACTTTCAACCTATATTGTGAATCTCACGTGTGACAGGGACCATGTCTCTTCTTTTAGGTATTTACTCAAGTGCTTAGCATGGGGTTTAGCAAATAGTGTTTAATGAATGTCATACTACTACTACTGCCACCACCTCCATTACTACTAAATACCTTATATTAAGCTAGGATTTTCATATCCATAGTCCATGCTTTTTCATTTGGGGATAGATTACCCAAGTCACTTTCTCTAGCTAGTTGCCTTTAGGCCATTTCAACTATTCATTAGCAGCACCACCTAGAACAATGACAGGAAGTGAAATTCAGATTATTTAGTTTTGCTTTTTGATAACAGTGAGATTAAGGAGGAAGAATTCAAAGATAAAGTATTGGATTACCCATGGATTTCAATTATCCATGCTATCCCTGGTCTGCTTTACTTATGAATGAGAGTTGATTTGAATTTCAATAGAAGTAACCATAACTGAAACGAGGCAGTTATGAATGATAATCATCCACATTAGAATAGTTTCTCACTTTTTTTAAAGATCTCACCTCATCCAATGTACTTGGGCCGGAAGAGGATGGGGAGAGAAATCCTCAAGGAACATACAATCTAGTGGGGGAGACAGACAGTAAAATAATTTATAGATAGGGGAAGCAACAGAGTTTGAGGATATGTACATAAGTGCTGTGGTGTGAGGGAATGATGAGCATCAAAGGGTTTAAGGGGTCCAGAGCCAAGTATATAGGTGATGCCAAAGGGAGGGAGATGAGATATTAGTGAAGGAAGAATTCCTGGTGGAGATACAATTTTAGTAAGGCTTTGAAAATGGGAGAATGGGGGGTTCATAGGATATAATGGGGGAGGCAGGACTGGGCAGGAGAGAAGGTGTGAGCAAAGGGTCAGTGGTGAGAGAGATGAGATTGAGGAGCAGTAAGTAGATTAGTGTTAGAGGAGTGAAGAGCAAGGATACATAGGAGGGGGACAGCATATTTAGTACTTTTAAAGTGAATGGTGAAGAATTTCTGTTTGATGGGGAGTTGGATGGGTGACCATTGGAAGCTTTTGAGGAGTGGAGAGATATGTGCAGAATGATGTTTCAGAAAAATGATCCAGGCAACAGAGTGAAGTATGGGCTGGAGTGGGGTAGGTAGGGAGGTGAGCGAAGAGGCTAATGCAGTAGTTGAGGCGAGATATGATAAATGCTTGGATCAGCATTGGTAGCAGTTTGGATGGAGAGGAAGGGGTGGATTCTACAAATGTTGAGAGGGTAGAACCGACGGAATTTCTTTGAGGGACATGTTGTAAAAAAAATGGCAGCCTCTCATATTGTTAGCTAGGGACTTAAAATGGCAAAAAGAACATGAATTATTCCAAATGAAAACTCTGAGCCATCAGTTGGAAGAATAATAATGATAATAATAAAATTTAACCTTTAGAAACAGAGGTGGGAAGTATCTCTGTCATTTAAATCCACTGATTAGATGATTTTGTTTAAAAGCTAAATTTTGAATTATATAAATTTCCTGGAATCTTATAATCAAATTCTAACCTTCTCCTTATTCAGGGAATAGAATGAATTTCCAGAATGTGACTTTTAGAAATTACTTTAAAAGCCTGGAAATCTGAAGGCTAATGATTACATAAGGCTTTTAGATAATCTAACTGATGTAAGGGAGAGAGTGAATGCTATATACTAATTCATTTTGAATATGTTCATCTTTCCCTACCTCTTGCCTCTTTGGGGGTTGATGCATATGTAAAAAACATTTAAATAGTCAGACAAGGAGTAGGCTTTTTAGTCTGGAATGTCAGAAAACTCCTTTCCTAAGCACTGATTTTATGCTCCCATAAGAGAGCGGCATGGTGTGTCCAGTTTTTCAAATCTTCAGTGAAAGAGCTGTTGATTTGCTAACTGATACAGATAAAAACCACAAACACAATCGTGAGTGATGAACAGAGAGATACAAAAATAGCGCACAAAAATGATTTTTAGAAAGAATGTGAAAAGAAGTTTAAAAGATCATATCTACAGGCATTAATTTATTTTGTAATCAGATAGCATCCTGCATCCTGGAAGTCCTAAATTATGTGAAGTTAATGGGCCACAGGCTTATTTCTTGTAAAACAGAGATTTTCCTTTTAAGGCCAAACCTTGAAAACAGATAAGTAACACCATTTGAAAATGCTGGATTTATAGACTGTGCTTCAGTTTGTGAACTGACATCCATGCTGGGTGTATTAGACCTCAAAAGAATTACAAAGAGGAAGCGAATTTTTCATAGATTGTGAAATCTAATCACCAAACTATCCTAAAGTGAGAGACTGAATAATAATTGAGCTAGTCAGATTGCTTTTGGATCGTTCTAAGCTAAAAAGGAGCCTCTATCCCAGTTTTTCAATACTGTAGTGCCATTTGGCTCTGAGTGAATGCAGAATTGGAATCAGTCTTCTTAGTAGGTCTTATCCCTTTTTCATCTTCTTGATCTATCCCTCTATCTCACTTCTTCTTTCAAAGTCCTTTTCATCTCACCCCCTCCATGCTAATAGTAAATACGGAACAGACAGGTTATCTGCTGAGTACCCAGATCTTTCCAAGCTCTGATTTTGTTCCATGGGACAATTTCAACAGGCTTTCTTTAAACTCTGCAAAGCATTATCAGGTTGAAGGAAGCCGTGAGCAGGGTTCCTCAAAGCTACTTTTACATGCATCTCCCTCCTATAAGGCTCTTCAGGATTTAGATGTCTTGGGGTACAACAAAGTAATCTTTACGTTTTCCTGCAGCATATCCTAGATTGATTAGTTTCCACTAACTATGGACACTTAAAGGGTAGTGATGCAGTTAGACAGTACAATTGAGCTTAATACTGTTGGAATTGCTGGCAAAAATGAATGTCACCAGATCTGACGGAATTCAAAATACTTCTTAAGCCATTAACAAGGTATGAGCAAATTTTAGCAGATGCAATTTATATAATTATTGTGAATAAAGTTAGCAATCTTTAGCAAGGAGACCTCGAATCAATAGTTGTCTGAGATGTTGCAGCTGCAAAAATCTAAATAGGAAGTGAGGTGAAAAGGCAATAACAGAATATTTAAACCAGATGAAAATTGTAATGTTGGTTTTAAATGAGTAACCTTGAAACTCTAGGCAGCCAACAAAGTACAGAAGAGTGATGTTTTATTTAACTTGTCCTGAATAAAATACTAGTGTACTCATTGAAGAATAAATTACAAAGTTGTGTTTTAAGGGACTAATGAAAGGAGAATTTGTATATTTATGCTTTGACTTTGAAAGACTAGGAAATTATTTTCAGGTTAACTATTTCTGTTCTTTTTCATACATCTATTTTTTACTTTAATCTGACTGGGGGGGTTAACTTTGGTAGTTCTCTAACATACTTTATCCAATTGTAATATGTTATATGATTGGAAAGTTAATCAACCTGGAATCTAAATGATAAGACTTAAAGGAAGTGAGGAATCAACCTTAAACTCTGACCAGCTTACGTTAAGACCCACGGGAATTTATAGCTGTTAAAGAAACCAAGGAGATTGCTTGGTGGATTCAGTGGAAACCCAGAGACAATTATGAAGTAAATTTATTTTAAAATAAGTATAAGGACTTAAGCATTTGCCCTAAGTTCCCTCTTCCTATTGCATGCTAAGTCTTTACCATCAGCTTTTCATTTAAAAATGATTCCTTTACTTAAAGGATTAGAGAAAAGGAATAGACAGATCCCATTAGGAAAAGGCAATAAATAGCTTTGCTGACAGTCTTTAAAACTACACTTTCATTCAGTCACCTGGTATAGTAGGCATATTAATCCATTAATAATTTCATTTCTAGAAATACTTAACACTTCTCTTTAAGGAAGAGAAATGCATTTGTTGAACTTATAAGTGATTTTATTACTAGTTCTAATTGTAAATTGTTAAATATGGCAGTTTTACCATTTTTGTTTATAAAAAATTTCAGAAATCACTATTTTTTGTGCGCTAAATAAACTTGGCATAAAAACAAGACATTTCTAATTGCCATTATGATACACATTTAGTTTGCAGTTTCATTTCATTTCTAGCAAATTCACAGCACAATATACCTGGTAAAGTTTTATGGAAATGAACTCCAATCACCTGGATGGTCAAGCACTAGTTTCCACTGAACTGTGTTTTAAATCATAAAAACCTGAGAAGTAGGGGAATAGTAAATGACAGCATCTGGTCATGGAATCAACTGGATTTTGGTAACCCCAATTTCAATTTTGGCTTTGTTAGAGAAAATTCATGGCCTATTTTGGTTGAAACTCCATTTCTCCTGATGCAAAACCAACCATCTTTTACTGACAACTAATTGTTTTTTATTCATTCATTCAATTGTATTTATTGAGTACTTACTGTGTGCAGAGCACTGTACTAAGCACTTGGAAAGTAAAATTCAGAAAGAGAGAGACAATCCCTGCCCACAACGGGCTCTGTTAATGTTTTAGGGCAAGCAAGATAGAAATGTTATAAACACACAAGGTGAGAAGGGGATGGGAGCCAATAACAAAGGCAGTGTGACCCTTTTGTTAGTTCTTAAACCCATATTTGAAAGGCCCAATTTAAGACCAGTTATTTGCAAAGCATAGATCTCATAGGCCTGAATTTAATAAACTGTTTAGGGGTATTAAACGGAAGCAAATATGAGTGCAACAATCCTAAAATCCCAGTTATGTAGTGAAAGTAGCTGTGGTCAGGCTAGCAAACAATATCCACCTACCACAGTTAGAATAACTTCATAATAGAAAGAGGTTAAAAAAAAGTGGTTTAAATTAGGTATTCTAAAAAGCATTCCATATCAGTGTAAATAAGAACCAGGATAACAGGATAGAAAAGGAAGTAGTACCAAAGTGATTTGAATTTAAAATCAAATTATGAGCTCTTTATCTCGATGAACGATTTAAGAGGAAAATGTGATTACTTGATGGTAGGAAAAAAAGGACAATAAATATGAAATTAAAGTCAAAGCAGTGAAGGAGAAAACAAATATTCTAGGTACCTAATGCAATGAATAAATATGGGAGCTATGTTTAATCAAGAATAAAGTATTCTTAGTAAGTAACTCAGCATTAGTTAGAGCTTTCCACCAAGTTTTATAGGTTTTACTATAAAAGACCTTAGCATAATATGATAAATTCAAGTGTTCAGAAAGTATGTGTTTAAAAGCTAGCATGTGTTACTTGTACCAACTCTTTATAGTGCTTCTCTTAAACCATTTTTCAGTCTCCATGTAATGACAAAAACAGGTTCATGAGAAATAATTTCATATAACGTACCCAGGAAATGGGTGTTTCAGGAGTGTTCATGCAGCTGTCAAGTAAATCTAGTTCAGGCGACGTCGGAAATAATTCCTGAAGAAGCCCTCTGTGTTTTGGGACCAGGCCTAGGAGCTATTTGAGCCCACAATAAGGAAATATTTTGACTGGTTTTCAACAGTTGAACTAAGAGCTGTTCACTCTCTTTTATTTGTGGCTATAAACTCTGGGTTGCTGGGCTCTCCTTCTGGTTTTGTGCTTGGATGGAAATAGGAAGGAATTCAAGCCCCAGGAAAATTCTATTGACCACTTGGGTACATGGTATTCACCTTTCTAGCCTGAAATCTCTGGTGCACAATTCCTCACTTCCCAGGGTTGCCACACCCTGTGGCCTGAAAGAAAACAGCCAATTTCATCCTCGAGAATAAGCCATTGAAAACCATATTACAAAGACCTGAAGAAATCAATCTGACTGAGGTCTTCCAAGACATGATATAATGTGCTGACTAAGGGAACTGAGTCCAACATGTTGAAAACATCTTGGGACTGGAAAGTAATTCACTTTTAATAGTGCAGACTTTTTCAAGCTAAATAAAAGTTCTATTTCTACATGTAATTTTATATGGGAAGCTACTCAAGACCCAGAGATTCTTATCAGAAGTAAAGTCAACTTTTAAGAAAAATGGAATGGAAACAATTGGCCTTAGAAACCTCAAATGTTGAATAGAGACTTTAAGGTTTAGAATATATGGAATAATCCCTTATATATCCATAAATGCTAATTGTTTTGGGACTCATCTTGGAGTTACAAGTGAGATGCATATAGATCAATTGCAAATTACTAGGCCAAAATTGGCCTAAATAACTCTGAGTGTGTGTGTATGTGTGTGTGTATATAAATATATACAAAAAAAAATATGTTTATATATATATATCATGGACATATGTATCATTAATATTCAAACATGACATAGCTGTGAGATATTATCCATATTTGCATGTGTACCTGAAAAGACTAATAAAAAATCTACTCTACATTATGTACACATAAAGATAGTCTCCTGCCATGATAATATATCTGCCATCTGCAGTATTTGTCATTGTTTCTGAATCTTTCTCTTGGTGCTGCATTCTTCCTAAAGCTTCAAGGAGAACAAATTATTTCATGATGGTCTGTCTGCTGTACCTCCTAACAATCAACTGCTAAATTTCATTGTTCTAGTCTGTGGTTCACTATTCTTTAAAATCTAGGTTCTGCTTACTCTATTTTTGAGATCTGTGAGATTTGATTACCTTGAATCTATCCCAGAGCTTTGCACAGCAACTGGCACACAGTAAGTACTGAATACCATCATCTTCATCATCATCATCATCATTTCAGTTGTTCATTTAGTAGCTAATTGGCTATTTTAGTGATATCCATTTTCTTCACATGTCCCTTACAACAAAATGGATGTGACAAGGTACATCTGTGTTGGTGAGCTGATTCTCTTCCAAGACTGCCTTTAGATGTTAATGTTTGGGCACCTGACATTAAAAAAAGGATTTGGCACCATCAACAGGCCAGGCTTCTGAAAGTTTCTATGTAAATCTAGCTGCCCTGAGAAATCACTAAGATCTTCGGGCACAATAAAACAATCGATGGAGTCAGACTCCAAGGTGCCCTGGAGTGAAGCAGGACTGTAGGGTACACCCAGTCATGTTCAACCTATTCTATGCTGCCAAGCTTGAAAATGAAACTAGTGATATACAATGGGAGCTAAAATAAAAGACATGCAAATGATTTTGAATCTCTTTGCAGATTTCGCACAATGCTATGGGCTGAGAATAAGCCTGGAAGAAAACAGAAGTAA
Source organism: Ornithorhynchus anatinus (assembly GCF_004115215.2). Classification (NCBI taxonomy): domain Eukaryota; kingdom Metazoa; phylum Chordata; class Mammalia; order Monotremata; family Ornithorhynchidae; genus Ornithorhynchus; species Ornithorhynchus anatinus. The sequence continues at coordinate 63,507,910 of NC_041749.1, read as the reverse complement.
AAAACAATAATAATTATGGCATTTGTTAAGCGCTTACTATGTGCAGAGCACTGTTCGAAGCACTGGGGTAGATACAGGTTAATCAGATCGTCCCATGTGGGGCTCATATTTTTTTTTTAATCCCCATTTTTACAGATGAGGTAACTGAGGTACAGAGAATTTAAGTGACTTGCCCAAGGTCACACAGCCAGCTTACATGTAGGGTTCTTGCTGCACACAACCAAAAGGTTCCACTGATACCACAAAACTTAAAAATGCCACTAAATTCTGCTACCCAGGCAATATATTGTCTAATGATGTATGGAAAGATAAAGAGAACAAAAAAGGACAGCATACCTTTTAGAAGACTTAAAACACAGAGTTTGAAGACAATGGAACTATTGGATCCTATACCCAGTTGAAGATCTAGAAGGTGGTTGTATCAAACATAGGTGAGCAGCAAGGCCTAGTGGAAAGAATAAGGGCCTGGAAGAGAGAACACCTGAGTTTTAATACCGGTTCTGCCACTTGCCTGCTGTGTGACCTTGGCCAGAGACTCAACTTCTCTGGGCCTCAGTTTCCTCACCTGCATAATGGGGATTCAATACCTGCTCTCCCTCTTAGACTGTGAGCCCTTTGTGGGACAGGGACTAGGACCAACCTGACTAATTTGTTTCTACCCCAGCATTTAGAACAGTGTTTGACACAGAGCAAATGTTTAAAAGATATAACAGTGATAGTAATAACAATAATATCATCTGTGACCCTGAAGTGTGGGCCTACTGCAGAAAATGTATCCAGCTCCTAGGACAGTTTCACCAGCACCACCTACGAACCATACTCAACATCAAAAGATTACCCTCAGGCTCCTTCAAGGGCTCCTCCTCTGCCTCCCACCCCCTAACTCTGGGGGTCCCTCAAGGTTCACGTCTGGGTGCCTTTCTATTCTCCATCTACACCCACTCCCTTGGAGAACTCATTTGCTCACATGGCTTCAACTACCACCTCTATGAGGATGATACCAAAATCTCACCTCCAGCACTGATCTCTGCTTCTCTGCAGTCTCACATTTCCTCCTGCCTTCAAGACATCTCTATTTGTATGTTCTATCACCTCAAACATAACATGTCCAAAACAGAACTCCTTATCTTCCCACCCAAACCCTGTCCTCCCATGACTTACCCATCACTGTAGATGGCACCCCCACCCTTCCTTTCTCACAAGTATCTAACCTCAGTGTTATCCTTGACTCCTACCTCTCATTCAACCCACATATATTCAATCCATCAATAAATCCTGTCAGTCCCACCTTCACATCGCTAAAATCTTCCCTTTCCTCTCCATCCAAACTGCTACCACGTTAATACAATCACTCAACCTAATCCACCTGGATTACTGCACCAGCCTCCTTGCTGACCTCCCAGTCTCTTGTCTCTCCCCTCTTCAGTTCATACTCCAGGCCTTTGCTCCTTCTATTATGCTACACTGAAAGGAAGTGCTTATAACTAAGGTGAATTTTGCAGCTGTTAGATTTAAGTGAGAAAATCTTGTCAACAATACCACCATGATAATTCAATAGTGCTATAGGAAAAGCTTTCCTCTCCATCCAAACTGCTACCACGTTAATACAATCACTCAGCCTACCCCACCTAGATTACTGCATCAGCCTCCTTGCTGACCTTCCAGCCTCCTGTCTCTCCCCACTCCAGTTCATACTCGACTCTGCTATCTGGATCATTTTTCTGCAAAAACGTTCAGGACATGTTTGCCCACTCCTCAAAAAAACTCCAGGGCTTGCCAATCCACTTCCACATCAAACAAAAATTCCTCACCATTGGCTTTAAAGCACTCCATCACTTGTCCCTCCTACCTCACCTTGCTACTCTTCTACTACAAACCAGCTGGCACATTTTGCTCCTCTAATGCTAACCTTCTTACTGTGCCTCCACCTCGTCTATCTCACTGCTGACCCCTAGCCCACGTCCTTCCTCTGCCTTGTTAATGCCTCCTCAAATCTGACAATTACTCTCCCCTAGTTCAAAGCCCTCTAGACTGTAAGCTTGTTGTGGGCAGGGAATGTCGCTGTTTTTTATTGCTGCATTACATTTTCCCAAGTGCTTAGTACAGTGTTCTGCACAACAGTAAGCACTCAATAACTACGATTGAATGAGGGCACATGTCCTCCAAGTGGCCTTCCCTAAGTCCCACTTTCCTCTTCTCCCATTCCCTTCTGTGTCACCCTGACTTGCTCCCGTTGTTCATCCCCCTGCCCTACAGCACTTGTGTACACATCTGTAATTTATTTATATGAATTTCTGTCTCCTCTGCTCTGGAGTGTAAGCTCATTGTAGACAGGGAATGTGAATGTGTCCATTGTTGTATTGTACTCTCCCAAATGCTTATTACAGTACTCTGCATACAGTAAGCACTCAATAAATAGGATCAGATGAATGAATTTTACAGTTGAGGTTACTGAGGCACAGAGAAGTTGTGACTTGCCCAAGGTCACACAGCAGACAAATGTCAAAGCTGGGATTAGAACTCAGGTTCTGACACAGGGAATAAAAGGTCAGAAATGTATTTTAGTAGTGAACCAGAAGGACTCTTTCTGTGGTGATTTCAACAATTGAGACTCTCACCTTTCTTTTCACAATGTGGTCTTTGAAGTCTTGTAGCATTTTGCCTGTGTTCTATATATTGAGGCAAGGTCTGTGCATATTTTTTAAAAGTAGAACTCATATTTGACTTTGAATTTCTTTGAGAATGCCATCAAATTCTGGCACTTTACTCTTTTTCCTTTCTTTGACTGCAGCACTAAGCTGGAGAGGGCTGAGGTCAGGCAGATGTGGGGATGAGGAAGCAGTTCCAGGCCCAGGAACCGTGTGAGCAAGGGTTTGGAGGTGGGCAAGGTGAGAGCAGAGTACAGCTAGGAGGTGGATTTGGAAGGAGTAAAAAGTGAAAGCAGGGGAGGAGGGGATGAAAAGAGGGGGTAAGGAAGGTGGAGAGAGCTGGTTGAGAGCCCTAAAGCTGATGGTTGATGTTGAGAGAGATGGGCAACCATTGGAGGTTAGGAGGAGAGGGGAAATATGTGCTGAGTCATGTTTCAGGGTGATGATTGGAGCAGCAACCTGGAGAATGGAGGAAAAGTGGGGAAGTTAGAGGCAGGGAGCTCAGTGTGATGCTTTCATGATATAATATGAGACAGTTTGTTGTAGGCAGGGAATGTGTCTTACAACTCTGATGTACTCTTCCAAGTGGTTAGTATGCACACAGTAAGCACTAAGTAAATACCATTGACTGATTGAGATGACACTGTGTAATCCTTAGGGACATTCCTGATACCTTCCTATCATTCTAATGAAGGAGGAAGATCTTATTGGTAATTACAAGCTGATGTTCATTACACTCACTGAGCTAGTTTTCAAATCCCTTGTGGTATGATGAGTTTTTTCCAAGTTTCAACATCCCTTCCCACTTATGCATTGTAAGGTCCTTGAGGTCAAGGCTTGTTTCTACCAATTCTATTGTACTTTCCCAAGAGTTTAGTACAGTGCTCTGAACACAGCAAACACTGAATAAATATCATTGATTGATTGATTCTTATGAAGACCAGCCGATTAGATTTTGGCCCCTCTGCTATAAGCCTGGATAGGCCCTTTTAGATTTTTTCTCTTCATAAATATATGTCTCTTTTGGAGCACATATGCTCATGTGACAGGGGGAAAACATTCAGTTTTTCAGTTATTAGGATAATATAATGGACTCTGTAGGATCTTACCAGCCTTAAAGAATGTGTTCTTCCCTAGTAAATACCCCACATAATCCCAAGAGAGCTGCAGGGACTTTGACAGGATGGAAGTTGGAGGGTGAAAAATGGAGGCTTTTTCACTCCCCTCCCATTTTGCCCTCCAGGGAATATGACACCAAACTATGTGATTGGAGTAACCTCTTTTTTCTAAAGAAACTGCTACAGTTACAGATCCCACGGTCACAAAATCCTGCTTGATCCCAACCAGTTTTAATGGACATTCCTGGGACATGACATCTTGCTTGAGATTGATAGAGTTTCAGTGACCACAAAGCAAAGAAAGTAGAAAGGGAAGTGCAGCCCGGTACAGTAGTAGATGCTGCTAGGCCCAATACTATGGCAGCCAGGAGAGTCAAAAGACCTACATTTGTCTCCTCTGAACCCTCTTCATGATTAATTTGTGCTCAAATTCCTCACACAGCCTTTTCTCCTCACTACTTTCAAAGTGATTTTTAGCTAGTAACAGGGTGTAGGAGGAGAAATCAGAGATAAAAAGAAGGAAAATTTTCTAACTCTTGTAGAGGACTCCTCTGACTACTAGAGTTGACTCTTTGATGGCTGTGGAGAGTCCCCTGAGGGAGGTAAACAATTCTAAAGTTTGCCCAACAGTTTAAAAGGCTCTGAGTGGAGGGAAAGGTTATGGCATGAATTTTAAGGTTTCTGGCTGCTTACTATGAAAGATGTGGGCTTAAACCCTTTAAATAGAAAAGCTTATTCAGAGCTGTTCTGCTTTAGACATTCTTTTGCTTAATTTGAGACTGGGTTTACAAGAACGGCTAAAAGGGGATTAATCTGGAGTCCTGCACTTTGGAGATGACCCAAGCCTTAGTAATTCCACCCGTGAAGCAGATTCCTCATTAATAACACACTCCTTTAAGTGCTTTGAAAGTTTTAGAAACTGTGCTTTTACCCTGGTTAATTTCATTAGCCTCATTTTCATGTTACCCTGAACTGAGGCAGCATATTAAAGCGGATGATTGTTTCACTTCTCTTTCAGAATGGCTTGAATTTTTTACAACTTGTAGGAATAACTGGATAAGGTTTGAACAGAAAAGACTCAAAACCTTGTGTTGGTATTTGGTGTGTCTTTTCTCAGTGTCTGGGAAGCATGGTTTGAAATGGTCCCTCTGCCATTACAACCCAGCACCCCTTGTTCTCAGCACTTCCTACAGTCCTACTTTCCCTCCCACTGTCTTGGCCTCCACTCTCTACAGAATCAGGATTATCTTCTGTGGCAGTTATAGTCTGCACCTCAAATGCTACTGTCTAAAGTAGTGCTACTTATCTTTCACCCTTAACAAACCTCTCTTCCTTTTTTTTTGGAGGGAAGGTATTTTTTAAGTACTTAATATGTGCCGGGTACTGTACTAAGTGCTGGGGTAGATACTAGATAGGTTGGACACAGTCCATATCCCACATGGGGCTCACAGTTTTCAACCCTATTTTACAGAGGAGTTAACTGAGGCACAGAGAAGTAAAGTGACTTGCCCAAGGTGATGTAGCAGACAAGTGGCAGAGACAGGATTAGAACCCAGGTCCTTCTGACTCCCAGGCCTGTGCTCTATCCACTAGGCCATGATGCTTCCTAACTTTCCCATCTCAGTCAATAACACCACCATCCTCCCTGTTCCAGAAACCCACAGCCTCAGTGACATCACCAACTCCTATCTTTCCGACACCTACATGAAATCTATTGCCAAAATTTGCTGGTTCCCTTCTTACCAAAAGCTCCCAGATCTGCTCCATCCTCTCCATTCAAACTACTACCACCCTGATGTAATAAGCTCTGGCCATATCGTGGGTGGATCATTGCATCAGCATCCACCAAGTCTCTTAATTTCCAGCCCTTCCTCTCTTGAATCTAAAGAATATACCACTGCACAAATCATCTTCTTGAAGAATAGATCTGCCCACTGTTCCTTAGACGCCATTCTCCTGCCTCTGTCTCCTTGATCGTACTGTTACTCCAGCTTGGAACTCTCTTTCCTCTCAAATCCAACAGACTATAGATCTCCCCACATTCAAAGAACTCTTTAAATATCAGCACTGACAACAAGCCTTACCTGAATAATTACACAGTATCCTATGTCATATAAACTCATCTGCTAACTCTATCGCTTATAAATTTATTGCTACCCCTCCTAAGCACTATTCTATATACAGCGATTCAATTGCACATTCAATTATTTGACTATTATAATTTTAAATATTTCATGTCTGTCACCCTCATTAGAGTGTAAGCTCCTTGTACCCAACTTTCCCATCATTGTTGGCAATATCACCATCCTCCCTATCTCATAAGCCCATAAATAACCTCAATTTGACTTTTCAACCCGCATATTCAGTCTGTCACCAAATCCTGTCAGTTCTACCTTCACACATCTCTAGAATCCACCCCTTCATCTCCATCCAAGCTCTTGTTCTATCCTGCCTTGACTACTGAAAGAGCCTCCTCACTGATCTCTCTGCTTCCCCTCCCATACTCACTCACCATCGTCATTTTTCTAAAAAAGATTCTGCACACATTTCCCCACTCCTCAAAAATCTCCAATGATTGCCATCCATCTCCACATCTTTGGCTTCAAGTTACTTTTATCAGCTCACCCCTCCTACCTAAACTTGGTCCTCTCCCACTACAACCCAGCCCACACACTTTGCTCCTCTAACACCAACCTACTTTCTGTGCCTTGATCTCACCTCTCTCACCATAGACATCTTCCTTGCCTGGAACTCCCTCCCCATTCATATCCGACAGAGCACCAATCTTCCCATTTTCAAAGTCCCACTAAAATCATACCTCCTCCAAGAAGCCTTTACTGAGTAACCTCTCACTGCTCCATCCTATTTGCCCTCCCTTCTGTGTCACCTAAACAGTTGGGTCTGTACTTCTTCAGAATTTTAATACTCACCCCACCCTCAGCCCCAGGTCTTCATGTACCTGACTTTATGCTCTGCTAATTCACCTCTCTGTAATTTATTATAAAGTCTGTCTCCCCCTCTAGATTGTAAGTTCTTTGAGGGTAGGGATTGTTTCCAATGCTATTGTATTGTACTTTCTCAAGCTCTTAGTACAATGTTCCACACACTGTAGTACTAAATACCACTGATTGAATAGAATCTGTTACTTTCATATTCTCTGCTTGCCAAGCATCTAGTACAGGGCACTAGGACAAATGGGTGCTCAATAAATACTAAAAAAATGATTGCTAGTTCTAGGGAGACAGGAGTGAAAAAGCCAGGTGCACAACTCTTCATTCCTCCCAAGATCACCATCTAACTGTACCTCATTCTCATATCTCCTGCCTCTGAACCCTCACTCATGCAGTTGGTCCAGGCTGGATCTCCCATCCTCCCCACTCCAAATCCACCAGACCACAGCTCTCCCCACTGTCAAAGCCCTCCTAAGCATGCCATCATTGGCAGACAGCTTCCCCGTATTAATTCATAACATCCTAGTTACCTAGCCCCCACTATTACCACTCATATAATTTACTCCTACCTTCAGCATTCATGCACATCTCTATTTCTTTAATGTATGCATTTTGTAATTAAATTTATATGTATGTTCAGTTATTTTCTCAGCTCTTTTTATCCTGATGTGTTGGTAATGCTGCTTGTTTCATCCTCGTTCTTCCTTCTGCTATCACTATCTGTAAAGCATTTTTGCCTGTCTCCCACAAAATTGTTAGCTTCTGAAAGTAGGGAGCATGTGCTTTGCTTCTCTTGAACTCTTCCAAATGATAAAAATAAAAATAAGCACTTAGTACAGCAAATGGTTACGACAGTGCTCGGCACACAGTAAGTGCTCAGTAAACATGCTCAGTACCATTGACTGATAATGATAATTGTGATTTTGTTAAGCCCTTATGTGCCAAGCACTGCACTAGGATAATGATAATAATACCAATTGTGGTATTTGTTAAATGCTCATTAGGCAAAATCCTTATCTTGCCACCCAAACCAGCCATTTCCATTATGGTAGACAATACCACCAATTTCCCTGTCTCAAAGCCCTCAACTTTGGCATTATCCTCAACTTGTGACTCTCTCATTCAACCCACATATTCAGCTTGTCACCAAATTCTGTCATTGCTACCTTCTCAACATCTTTAGAATCCTCCCCTTCCTCTCTACCATAACTGCTACAATGCTGATCTAAGCACTTATCAGATCCTGACTTAACTACTAATCAATCAATATAATTTGAGTGCTTACTCTGTGCAGAGCACTGTACTAAGCACTTGGGAGAGTCCAACAGCGTTGGTAAACACATTCCTTGCCCAAAAGAAGCTTACAGTCTAGTTGGGGAGATGGACATTATAATGAATTATGGTTTAGTACCAAGTACTGTGGAGCTGAGGGTGGATTGAATGTCAAAGGCTTAAAGGATACAGATCCAAGTGTGTAGGCAACACAGAAGGGAGAGGGCTTAGGGGAAATGAGGGCTTAGTTAGGGAAGGTCTCTTAGAGGAGATGTGATTTTTAGTAAGGCTTTGCAGGTAGGGAGATTCTGTCATGAATGAAAGGGGAAGAAGTTCCAGGCTAGAGGGAGGGTGTGAGCAAAGAAATCAAGATAAATGAGATCAGGTTGGCATTTAGAGGAGCCAAGTGTTGGGGCTAGGTTGTAGTAGGAAATCAGAGAAATAAGTTAGAAGATGGATAGCTGATTGAGTGCTTTAAAAACGATGATGAGAAGTTTTTGTTTTATGCAGAGGTGGATGGGCAACCACCAGATGATTTTGAGAAGGGGGAGATGCGGACTGAACATTCTTTTAGAAAAATGACCTGTGCAGCAGAGTGAAGTATGGATTGCAGAGGTGAGAAACAGGAGGCAGGGAGGTCTGCAAGAAGGCAGATGCAGTAGTCAAGGCGAGATAGGATAAGTGCTTGGATCAGTGTATCATACTACCTTATACTGTACCTCAATCTTGTTGCCAACCCTTTGCCCAGCCTTCCCTCCCCCTTCCTTTCTGACAGATCACTAATCCCTCTTTCAAAGCCCTACTAAAATCACCTCTTTACCAAGAGTCCTTCCCTAACTCAGCCCTCACTTCTCTGTTTTACCCCTTCCTCTGTGTCACCTGTGCACTTAGATCTGTTCTCTTTAAGCACTTGGATATTTACCCCTTCCAAAGCTCCGCAGCACTTATGTACATCTCCATCTGTACTTTATTTTAATGTCTGTTGCCCTTCTAGTCTCTTTGCTTCTTTGGAGTGGGGATTTATTATATTTAACTCTTTTGTATTATTTTCTCCTAAACTCTTAGTTCAGGGCTCTGCACACAGAAAGTGCTCAATACCACTGATTGATTTATTGTTAGATGTGCACCAGGCACTGAACTAAGCTCTGAATTTAGTTACAGATAAGCAGCTAGGACAAAGTACCTATCCACATGAGGCTCATGGTCTAAGTGGGGAAGGAGAATGGGTATTTAATCCCCATTTTACAGATGAGGAAACAGAAAGCTCAGAGTAGTTAAGTGGCTTGCCCAAGATCACACAGCAGATACTTGGCAGAGCTGGGTTTAGAACTCAGTTTCCCTGACTCCCAGGCCTGCACTCTTTACACCATGTCATGCTCCTTCTTTAGAACTCAGAAGAAACTCAAACACCATTAATTGATTGACAAGTGGGTGAGTTGTTAAATGTGCTTCAAGATGACATTCACTGGCTCTCTAAAAGTTCAGAGCAGAACTAGGCTTAAATCCAATGAAAATTCCCTTATGCAATAAATGTCATGTAGCCAAACTTATATTCTAGCTATAGTTAGAGGCTGTCATCTTCTTGTGTTCACAGGACTATCATACTGGCTGGGTAGTGCAGGGTCCCATAGTTTGAGCAATTACCTTTATTGCTAGGTTTATACCAAACTCAAGACTGTGAGCCCACTGTCGGGCAGGGATTGTCTCTGTTGCTGAATTGTACATTCCAAGTGCTTAGTACTGAGCTCTGCACACAGTAAGCACTCAATAAATATGACAGTGAACTCAAGAGAAACATTCAATTTGTGTATTCCCACTACTCAAAAATCTCCTGTGGTTGCCCATCCAACTCTGCATCAAACAGAAACTCCTTACGATTAGGTTTAAAGGATTTAATCAGCTCACTCCCTCCTACCTTACCTCACATTTCTTACTTCAACCCAGCCTGCACACTTCATTCCTCTAACACCAGCCTACTCACTCTACTTCAATCTCTATCTCACTGTCGACGTGCTGCACACATCTTCCCTCTGTCCTGGAACTCCCTCTCCCTTCAAATATGACAGACCACCCACCTATAAAGCCTTGTTAAAGTCAACTTCTCCAAAAGGCCTTCCCTGACTAAGCCTTCATTACTTTTACTCCTTCTCCCTTTTGCATCGCCTATGCATTTGACTGAGTACCCTTTAAGCAATTGATATTCAGCCCTCTTTTAGCCCCACATCACTTATGTACATATACATAATTTATTTATCTTAATGCCTGTCTCTTCCTCTAAACTCTAAGTTTGATGTAGGCAGGGAACATGTCTCCCAACTCTGTTTTCTTGTACTCTCCCAAGCACTTATTACAGCATTCTGCACACAGCACTCAATGAATACAATCGATGGACTGATCAATTGCTTCCATTACAGACAATAGGCACTGGTCATCACATAGTATCTCTGTTACTGAAATGGATACTAAGCAAGCAGCTAGAAGATGACTTACCAAGTTGGAAGAGCAGCACCTAGAAATCAGCAGCCAGTGATATCATACTGCAGCCTCTAGCATAGGCCTCAGTGGCTCAGGTGCAGCCTGAGGTTGGTGTGCCAGGCATGGGAATATAAGCACTGTCAATACCAAGGCTGAGCAATGATTCACACAGCACAGTATTCCTTAACTCTCCACTGGAAACAAGATGCTTGGGAAAAAAATGCAATGATTGCCCTCCTCAACGTCTATTCTAGTATTTATGGATGGACAGTCTAACATCTTTAACCTTCTCTTCTCCATTGCCTGAATTTTCCTCTAGTAACCCATTGTGGTCTGTTTGTCCATTAATCCAAACCTTTTTTAAACCACTTGACACTTTTTAGCTGCACAGCTTTCTAAATTCACAAATTCCATTTATGTAGCAACTGCTGAGTGAAGAAGGGCTTTGTTTTGTTTGTTCTGACCCTAATATCTAAATGCATTACATTGCCTTTACTCACATTGAAGGTAAGCTGCCATTTTTCATCCTGCTCACTCAGCTTTATGAGGTTTTCCTGCAGCTGATCACCATCTGCATGACATTTCACCACCTGAAAATATTTAGTGGCATTTGCAAATTAGGAGAATTCACTGTTCATTCCCCATCCCCACCTTTTAGATCATTTATGAAGATGTTGTTCAAAACTGGCTTTAGCACTTCTCTGTTTAGGAAAATGACTATTTATTCCTAATTTTTGTTTCCTATCTTTTAGCCTGGCCTCTATTCAGGCAGAACATTGGTTCCAATCCCTTGATTTCTCATGTTGTACAAGTCTTTGGTGTGGGACCTCGCTGGTGACCTTTTGGAAATCTAAATATATTTAATCTCTAGATGCCCCTCCACGCACATGCTAGTTGACCTATTCAAAGAACTCCAACAGATTAGTGAGGCATGATTTCCCCTTATATATAAGTATGTTGTCTTCCCCTTAACAGATTTTGTTTTTCTAAGAGCTTGCTGATCCTAAATTTAATTATTGACTTTCCTAAATTTGCCAGGTAAAGTCTTTAATCCCCAGAATTACCTCTGGAACCCTTTCTGCCAGTCCACTGGTAAAATAGTGCTCTGTGAAACCACACACATTTGCCAGGAGTTCCACAGTTTGTCCTTTAAGTTCCTTAATAAACCTCAGGTAGATAACATTCAGTCCTGCATTCTGTGAAGTCATACACCAATTTGATCCAGTTCCTCTGACCTATTTGATGTTATGACATAATTTGGGGGTAAGAATCCCACTAAAAATGTCCTCAATTAGGGCTGAATAAAATTTTTTCATTGAGCCTCTTACCTATCTTCTTTTCATCCCTTACTGCACCTTTTATCCCATAATCCTCAAATTTCCCTACTGATTCTACAGACGGCTTCCTGTAGGGCTGTACTCCAAGACTGGGTAACATCCACCATCCCTCCTTCTAGGCAGAAGTCCTAGGAGCAGCAGAGCCTAGTGGAGAAGCAGCGTGGCTCAGTGGAAAGAGCTCGGGCTTTGGAGTCAGGGCTCATGAGTTCGAATCCCAGCTCTGCCACTTGTCAGCTGTGTGACTGTGGGCAAGTCACTTCACTTCTCTGGGCCTCAGTTCCCTCATCTGTAAAATGGGGATGAAGACTGTGAGCCCCACGTGGGACATCCTGATTCCCCTGTGTCTACCCCAGCGCTTAGAACAGTGCTCGGCACATAGTAAGCGCTTAACAAATACCAACATTATTATTATTATTATTAGTGAATAGCATGTGGCCTGGGAGTCAGAAGGGCCTGGGTTCTAATATTGGATCTGCCACTTCTCTGCTGTGTAACCTGGGGCAAGTCACTTAACTTCTCTGTGCTTCAGTTAGCCCATCTGTAAAACTGGGATTAAGACTGTAAACCCTATGTAGGACAGGGACTGTTACCAACCTGATTAACTTGTATCTCCCCCAGTGCTTACTACAGTGCCTGGCACATAGTAAGTGCTTACAAATACCAATCACAAAAAAAAAAGTCCTGAACCATAGGAGTGGAGCGGACAGAAAATTGAAGCCACAATGCCTAGAATTCTCCACCATTGGAATGCATTAATCCATAGAGCAACTTTTTTTTTTTGGTATTTATTAAGCAGTTACTATTTGCAGAGCACTGTTCTAAGCGCTGGGGTAGATACAGGGTAATCAGATTGTCCCACATGAGGCTCACAGTCTTCATCCCCATTTTACAGATGAGGGAACTGAGGCACAGAGAAGTTAAGTGACTTGCCCACAGTCACACAGCTGAAAAGTGGCAGAGCTGGGATTCGAACCCATGATCTCTCACTTCTAAGCCCGTGCTCTTTCCAGTGAGCCACACTGCTTCCCTCTCCCTCTCTACCTACTATCACCTGGGACCGGGACCAGATCATTGCAGGGGTTCATGGGGTTTAAGCCCCAGGCCTCGGGCTCAAGAGGGCACACTGGAATTCAAAAGCCCCATCCCTCCCAATAGTACATTACTACTATAGGAAAGTCCAGCTATAGCACTGCCACTAATGCTCATGCCACTAATGCACATGCTTCCACCGTCATCTTCCTCCTCCCCACCTTCACTTCCCTCGCAACCCTCTGACCCACAGCCTCCACCATCTTCTAACCCTACTGTGTCTCCACTAGCATAGCTCAACTTCCTGCTGCCATGAGTGCCCAGCTTCTGCCGCTGCCGTTACCACCACTGCCACTGCCACCACCATGGATGCTCCTGATGTTGTTGCTGCTGCTGCTGCCACTGCCACAGAGATCTGGTCCTAGTGAGAGCTCACCTCCTCCAAGAGGCCTTCCCAGACTGAGCTACCCCCTTTTCCCTCTGCTCCCCCTCTACCCTCTGCTCCTCCCCCATCCCCCTTTACCTCCCTCAGCTGAGTCCCCTTTCCCTCTGCTCCTCCCCCCTTCCCCTCCCCTCAGCACTGTGCTTATTTGTATATATTATTTATGACCCTATTTATTTTGTTAATGAGGTATACATCCCCTTGATTCTATTTATCGTGATAATGTTGTCTTGTTTTTGTTTCATTATGTTTTGCTCTACTGTCTGTCTCCCCCAATTGAACTGTGAGCCTGTCATTGGGCAGGGATTGTCTCTGTTGCCGAATTGTACATTCCAAGTGCTTAGTACAGTGCTCTGCACATAGCACAATAAATACTATTGAATGAATGAATGAATGGTCTAGGGATGCCAGTGCCACTCTCCAACATATTCCAACCCCCCACCTCCTCACGTTATTTGTGTCACTGCCATTGCTAAAGTAATTGGAGCTATTGTGGAGTTGGATATGTTCTTTTATTTTATCAGAAGGGCTTTGAAACTAGAGAGAGTTATGGTCTTGGGAATATGTGAAGAGAGGATTTACCATATGAATGGGACATGTACATTGCAATGCAATGAAGGAATCATTCCATATGTGTGTGAGGTTGCTACGCAGCAGTGCATATGTTGTCATCTTTGTCACGGGCCATTTGGAGGCCTGCTGAGGAAGATGAGTCCTCAGGCCTGAAATTTTTTTAGATCTGGTTCTGCCTAGGGCAAGACCAATTCCAGAGGAGTGGATAGTTAAAAGCCTTCATTCCCACCACTTAAACCCTTAAGGAGGTTGTGACCACTGGACTGGGATGACACTGTCTAGAGTGGTGAGGAGCTTAAGGTCATTAACTCTCTATAGTGATGCACTGCTACTTTTCTCTTTGTTCTTTTTACCAAATCATTGTTTTTACATAAATTGTTTTTATGCACTGCTTTCACAAATGCACCTATAGGAAATTTCACTGTGACATGTTTTTCAAACTTGAAGGTCAGATTTGTATTTGTATATATATGTGTGTGTAGATGTATTTGTGTATAATAATAATAATAATGATAATGGTATTTAAGCACTTGCTATGTGCCAAGCACTAGTCTAAGCGCTGGGGTAGATGCAAATTAATCAGGTTGGACACAGCCCCGTCCCACAAGGGACTCACACTCTTAATTCCCATTTTAGAGAGAGGTAACTGAGGCCCAGAGAATTAAGTGACTTGCCCAAGGTCACACAGCAGACATGTGGCAGAGCCAGGAGTAGACCCAGGTCCTTCTGACTCCCAGACCCTTGCTTTATCCACTAAGCCATGTTGCTTCTATATATACATACATGCATATACATATATATATATATACACAAATGCATGTGTGTGTATTTTGTATATCTATATAGGTATATAATTATATACCCAAAATGTCCCATTATTTTATGTGTAGCCATCCTCCCTCAGCCTTTTAAATTGTGAGTGCCCTGTGGGGTAGGAACTATGTCCAAATTAATATTCTTGTAACTTTGCCCAGTGCTTTGCACAAAATAAGCACATGACAAATGTCAGAAATGAGTACATTTGAATAATGTTTTGTCAGATGCTTTTGCATTCCTTGAAAGGTGCTCTTCAAACTTTTGACCCCTCCTAAGTTCCTGTTTGCACTGCTACTCTTCATGGACATTCTTCTTCTCACCAGTGAGCTTTGCATTTTTAAAAGAATGGATTTCCCCCTCTGATGCTCTTTTACTTGTACAGGGTTTCTGTTTGGTTGCATGATTATTTTGTTGTTCTTTGGCACACATTTTACTTGGACATCTAAAATAGTGATTTTTTTAACACTTATTATATGATCCATTTTTTATTTAGCTACTCCTTCCAAAGAGCATGTTTTCATAATTTTTTTTCCCTCAAAGTAAATTCTTCCTTCTATTTCTCCAAATTCACTTCTCGGTTTCCAGTTTTCACTGGACTGCCAATAATGAACCCCCTGAACCTGGTCTAGTCTCAGTAGTATTGTTCAGTTCTGTAGCTAACTCTTTAATTTTTCAGGGACTGGTAATTCAGCTTGCGATGATCCAAGACTTTTGATTCCTTCCTTTTTCCTTCTTGGTGTCTTTTGTCATTTCCAATGATTGTTAGTACTTCCTCAAGAAGGTGGACATGGGCAGTGAACTGAGGGAGTAATGGCTGATTGTGATTTTG